>NC_079344.1:16233481-16545481 GCF_029582105.1 Oenanthe melanoleuca
CTGTTGAGCCAGGGGTGTTGTCATAGGTGCTAGACCTGATTTTTAATTAACCTGTGTGCGACACACAGACATTACCTGATGAAAAGATACAGACCCTTTTGGGCCACAGCTCCCAGAGTCTCCTCTTGGAGTTCCTGAGAGGATCACAGACCTCATGGTTGCTTTCATAGTTTTCTTTGGTGAGTTTTCAGCACTTTACTCACTTGCTTCCCTTACAAAATGTCAACCTCTGAGTCTCCAGTGACAAGGTCCCGTGAGTTTAATGCTTGAGGTGAATTGTCACAGATGTTTGGGAGGTACAAACTGCAGAGAAGCAGCACAGTGGGCTTCCTGTCACAGAAAGAAGATACAAAAATAGCTTCAAGAGGGCTCTGGACATGTAGTGAATCCCCTCTGTGTGGGAAATGGGACCCTGCAGCTGGAACTCCTGCCAGCCAGCTTTGCCAAACCTTGTGTGTGCACCAGGCAAGGCCCAGAGGCAGAAAATGGGCTCAGCATGGAGGGGGAAGGTGGAAGGAATCATGACTTGTAGACTTTGGAGTGTTTGATTCCAGTACAGGCCTGAACTTGCACAGATTTTGGCAGTGGTGTGTAGGCAGAGGGGATGTCATTCAGATAGCTGCATCCCAGAAATATGGATGGAATTCCTCCTGGATTTATTGCTTGACAAAACTAGTAGAATCTGTCAGAAAATCAGCCCCTTATGTAACAAAAAAATCATGGAATAGTTTAGGTTGGAAAAACCCTGTAAGGACATTGAGTCCAGCTGTTCCACCAGCACTGCCCCTGTTCACCACTAACCCATGTCTCCTACTGCCAAATCCACAGGGCTTTTAAACCCCTCCAGTGATGGTGACTCCATTCACCATTTCTCTGGGCACTCTGCCAGGGCTGGACAGTCCTTTCAGTGAAAACACTTTCCCTAATATCCAACCTCCTCTGGCCTGGAAATGGTTGAGGTAATTTACTCTCATCCCATCCCTTGTTCTCTGGGAGCAGAGTATGACTCCCACCTGGCTGCACCCTCCTGTCAAGGAGTTGTAGAAAACAAGAAGGTCCCCCATTAATCTTCTTTCCTCCAGGCTGAGCCCCCCAGCTGCTCCTCATCAGACTTGTGCTCCAGACCCTTCCCCAGCTCTGTTCCCTTCTCTGGACATGCTCCAGCCCTCAATGTCTGTCTTGGAATGAGAGGTCCAGAGCTGCCTCCAGGGTTTGAGGTGTGTCAGGCCTTGGAGTGGTTCCAGAGTTGTGTCTGCCCCTCAGTCACCTGCTCAGTCTGGCAGTGCTGTAGTTACAGCAGCTGAACTTCTCAGCCAGCAGCCACCAGCATGACCTCGAAAGGCATCTGGATCCAAAGCTTAAGTCCTTTTTCCAGCTGTATCAGCTGTTCCAGTCCAAGGGATGACCTTTCTGAACACACCTGCCTCTGCCAGTGCATGCAGCACTGCTGTAAATTTGGGTTCCCTGTAAGGGTTGGCATTTTTGTGTTAAGAGATTAAAGCTCAGCTTTCCACCCAGGGAGCTTTGCTGGAGCTGGGAATGCCACAGTGTGGGTGCTGCCCAGCTGAGATGTGCCCTGGCTGGCAGATAGGGCAGGAGGCTGCAGGTGTAGCACATGCCAGCAGCAGGTGCTTCCACAGCTTTCTGCAGCCTCTTGGCTGGGGTGGACCATAACATCCTTCCTTCTGACCCTGCTAACACACCAGGGCCTCCCCCCATCCTTCCTGGGACATCTGAGAAGTGGAGCAGGGCTGGAAAATCTTGTGCTCAATGAAATGGAACCAAGTGGAAGTTGGTCCATGTGGCTTTGCTGAAATGGAGCTGGAGGGTTAGGGAGCCAGGGTTTGGGCAGCTGTGTGGAATTCAGTCTGGTAGCAGGGAGTTTTGCCCACAGGAACATGGCAGGGGGTTTTTGTGTGGGGATTTTTCCAGGGCAAACTGAAACTTGAGTGCTTGTTGTGTAAACAGGATTTTGCTTTGAGCAGCTTTCACAGGATTTTGGGCTGCTGTTGCTGCTTCAAAGGAGCAGCCCACAGAGCCTTTCCCTTCCCTGGCATCTGTGTTTGGATGCCTAGAAATAGTGTCAGCTGCCCCAGCCAGGCAGAGTAAATGTAATTCCCACTGAACCGGGGGAACTGGTTCTGCTAATCCCTGTGGTCCTGCTGCCTTTGGCTCCTGGGCTGCCACAGGAGAGGTTCCAGTGGAACAACCTCACTGGGTTTAGAGCACTGGACATAACTTCTGGTGACAAGGAAGTTCTGAACCAAATGTCTCAGCATGCTTTTCCCTTCCTATGGCAGTGCTGGTCTTCCCACTCAAAGGCACAGCTCCCATATGTAAATCCCAGCCTGCTTTCCTTACCTTCCTCACCCAGTTTTAGTTTTGTGAGCATGGGAAAAGCGTGATCTGTGAGCTTTTCTGGAGGGAAGGATGTTTTCTGGAACAGAAGCACTTTCTGCACTGTAGTAACTGTGAAGGGTCCTGTAAAGTCACTCCTGAATGACATGCACATAAGACCCTTGGATGTGTTTCTGTTAAGAACCTTTGTGTTCAGCCCTGCCTCTCTCTCCTGGCTCCATCACAGCCACAGCTAGACCTCATTGGAGCAGCTCTCAGTGCATTTCTTGGTGCACTCAGCCACTCAGAATTCCTTCAGGCTTGATGAATAAACTTGTTTCCTACAGGATATTTATTCTGGTGAAGTGTAAACTTGTTTTTCAGCTCAGTTTTGTGGGCTTTCAATGAAAGGCAGCTTCCTCTGCTTGGCTTTCAGATGCCAAGCCACTCCCAGTTTGCACATGGTATTACTTTATCACCAGTGTGAATGTCCTCAGAGGCTTCTCTCTCATACAGTAGTCAAACCAAGGGGCATCTATTTTAAGACAGGAGGTAATAGGAATTAAAGCATTGGGACAGGAACTTGAAAGGAGTTGCTGAATTAATTGCCCTGTTAAAATATCTGGAGGCTGGACAGCTGCTCACCCAATGATCCAGTGGAGCAAACCACTGCCCACCCACCTGCTGTGGAGGGAGGGACACATGGCTCTCCAGGTGCTCTCATGACTTTAGGTATCTGCTTTACTTCAGCCCTTCAAAGCTGTGCAGGTGCCTGTGAGTGTGAGGGACAGGGACATAGGAGCTGTCACCAAGCACAGGGACAGTTCAGCTTTGCTGCAGTAACAGCCTTAACTCAGGGCTCTGCTTCTTTCCTGGGGCTTGTTCCACTGAAACATGGAAATCATTACTGGGCAAGCCAAGTGCCTGCAGGAATTGTCTGAAGGAATGGAGCTTTAACCACTGAATTGTTTTCTAGGAACTGCTGAGCTGGTCTCAAGTAGTCTGCATGCTTGGCATCCTCATGGGGCAGGACTGGGGAGGGATGTGTGTGTTTGTGGTCTCTAGAGAAGACCTTCTCACAGGCTTTAGATCTGCTCTGGAATTTCCCTGCACTCTGTTTTCTTCCCTTACCAGGAGGCAAACCATTGGTTATAAAATCTGGGAAAGCAATTTGTGGTCACTCCTGGAACAGAAAGGTTGTGTTGGGGATGGGGAAGGCACCGAAACTGGTTGGGCTGTGGCAGCAGAAGCTCTGTGTTGGGTTTGGGTCTAGTTGTGTTCTTGGAAGGGCAGTTCATGAAGCACCATCAGATGTGACTTGGAGCCTGCAGTGAGGGAGTGGAGTCTTCTACTCATAAATTTAATATTAATATGTAAAACTGCATTCCTTTAACAGGAAAACATTTAACAAGAAATCACTCTGAGGGCTGAGAACTGTGTGATGTGTCACTGAGCCAGCAAAAGGGGAAGGGAAAAGCATAATCCTCTTCTCAGTAAAACCCTAAGACCATTTATTTGCATTTGCTTTCTCCAGTTGTCCCCAGCTGTTCAGACTTTACATTTTTCATTTTCTCAGGATGAGAAGATCACTGTTAGCCAAGATGTCCCAGTGCATGAAGGGAAGCCTCACATTGTGCACTTCCAGTACAAGGTCACAGAGGTGAAGACCTCCTCCTGGGACGCAGTGCTCTCAAACCAGAGCCTCTTTGTGGAAATCCCTGATGGATTATTAGCTGATGGAAGCAAAGAAGGGTAAGTTCTGGATCCCAAAGGGGCAGCTGTGGCTCCTGGGGGGGCAGGACTTTGCTTACATAGGTGATTGTGGATCAACACCCCATCCCTGGAAGTGTTCCAGCCAGGTTGTATGGGGCTTGGAGCAACATGATCTAGTGCCAAGTGTCCCTGCCCATGGCAGCAGTTGGAATGAGATGAGTTTTAAGGTCCCTTCCAAACCAAACCACCCTGGGATTCTGTGCTGTGTGTGGGGGAAATGGGCTGTGCAGTGACAGCTCTGTGTGTGGTTTGTACACATTCTGCTCCTTGGTCTAGAGTCCCCCATAGGGATATTTTTCCTCAGTGGTATTCCAGATGAGTTACCATTTTTTAAGTCCCAACACTAATGAAAAACAAGCAATAAATGAGCAAAGGGAATCTCTGCATACTTAGGTATAGAAAGCCAACGAGATTTTCTCTGCTGTTTTATTAAGCCTATCTTGGCGATTTTCCTCTCTTCCAGGGAACTAAAAACCCCTCCATCCTATGAATGCTTTCCTCATCAGTAGGTGGGTCTGCTCTTGGAGCACTGCCACACTGGTGCCAGGCTCTGCCAGGAGCTCTAATTTTTCTCTTGGCAGAATTCAGTCATGTTTTGTCCAGACAGCTCTGCTATGGGAAGTTTGTGTAAACGCAGCTTCCAGAGCAGCTCCTTCCTGCCAAGTGCTGTGCCAGAGGTCTCCACTGCAGTGTAGATGTGGCTTTGCTAGATTCCTCTCTAGAGCAGTCAGCTCCTCCTGAATCCCCAAGTAGGCTTCATCCCTTAGTGACACAAGCTAATGAAGGAAAAACCCATCACTGGGCACCTTCAGGAAGTGGCAGTGTTGTTACTGTCTCACACTTGTCTCATTTGATTCTGAGTCCAGATAAATGTTTCTGTAGTTTCTCCAGTTGGCCCATAAATCTCTGGGCTCTCCCTGGAATGGGTCCTTCTGGGAGGGGATTTATTTGCCAGTGTCATTGTGACTTGAAGTGCAATTTTGTCAGGTTATTTTTAGCTGGGTGAAACAGCTGAGGAGAGGCCAGAGGCCATAATTAAAGTAGTTCATTAACATATTAACAGAGCCCTTGCAAATTTAATCTCCTGTGCTGTGCTGCCAGCTGGTTACTGAGATGTGGAGTGAAGGATGTTTGTCACTGCTCTGTCAGCGCCAGTGGTTGCAAGTGATAGCAGTTGATTGCTGTGCCACCCTGGAGGCTTGCAGAGGGGTTACTGCAGCAGCACTTCCATCAAGAGGTGGCAGAAATTATCCAGCTGGAAAGGCAGGAAGCAAGGATTCAGGGAGCAGCAGCTGTGCCATCCAGCCAGTGCGCTCAGGAAATGGCTTTGCTTGTGCACACATTCTCTGGAGATGGTTTGTTCTCCTTTTCTGCCTGCCATGAGCTTGGTTCTGGGCAGTTTTCCTTTCCAAAAAGTACAGAACTGCCAGATCCCCCATGTGCATTGCCAGGGAATGCAGCCTGGCCCAGGAGCAGCTGTGATACTCCACTTCCTGCCTATGAAGGCTTCAGTCTCAAAGCACCGTGGGTGGGGAGGGTGTTTGTGGCTGTGAGGACAGGAACTTACCCTGGCTGGGAGCAAGGACAGCTCTTGAATCTGCAGGGCAGGAAGCCCATTGTTTCAGCACCCATTGTCTGCTGGAAGGGGGCTGTAAACAATCTTTGTGTCTGAAAACATCCAAACAGTTGATAATGCTCAGAGGCTTCCTCAGGACAGGACTTCCCAGAGCTGATGTCCTTTTGTCTTACCCCTCCTTGGCAGGTTGTCAGCACTGCTGGAGTTTGCTGAAGAAAAAATGAAAGTCAACTATGTCTTCATCTGCTTCAGAAAAAGCAGAGAAGATCGAGGTGAGGGCTGGCCCACGCTCGGGATTGCTCCTGACATCCCACACGGTGCTGCTGAAGCTGTAAAGAACTTAATCCCAGGGCAAGACTCACAGGACCCTCCTAGTGCAAGGATTGTTATGTGCATAATTCTTATGGGAATAGTTTTGTGTAGAGGAAATAAGCCCTTTTTGGAGGGTAAGGGTAAGGAAGTGGTGTGGTTTCTCCAGATCTGCTAGACAGGGCTTGAAGCAACCTAGTCTAATGGAAGGTGCTCCAGCCCATGGCAGTGGGGTGGAACTCAGTGAGCTTTAAGGTCCCTTCCAGCCCATACCAATGTGGGATTCCATGGGATTCCATTCATCTGCTTTGCTGCCCTGCCATTAAATACTCTGGTGCAAAAAGCAGCTCCTAAATGATTTGGGGCAATTTTCTCACCTACTGTCAGTTAATATTCCCCTTCTGGCGAGCAGTGAAGTCTGTTTGGCACCAGGCTGCTGTGACATGGAAGGTGAAACTAGGGAGGAGTTAGGAGATGCAAAACGAGCACTTAGAGCCTGTTGCCCTGAAATTCATCAGCTTTCTAAAGATCTCCTGGCACTTCTGTCCTTTCCAGGCTTACAGGTAATCCTGGCCATGGCTCGAGATGCTTACGGCTTTGGGGGCTGCATTAGGATCTAAAGATAGACCAGCTGGGTGAGGATTACAGCCCAGGGGGCTGGGGGATGTACCAGGCTGGGAAGGTGTCACTCTAAATCCCACCAGAGTCAGGCTGTATCCTAGCAGGTAATTCCAACCCCAATGCTAATTTTACTCCACAGCTTTGTGAGCTGTCCCAGCTTCTCCGAAATGAAAGGCCTTAGTAAAGCAGAGCTGAGCCCAGGAAGATGTCATCATCCCTCATTACCATGCCTGGAATAAATTCCAAATCAAGTCCTGTTATGTCACCACTAGCACTGTTTTCGTAGGTGGCCCCTGTGGAAGCTGGGCACAGAGGTCAGCCAGTGCCAGGGGTTGTTGGCAGGAGTTCTGGACTGGATCCAGGTCATTGTCTATGCAGCTGAAATTCAGTGCTGCCAGAAAATATCTCTAGGGGCTCCTCTGCATGGTCACTCAGTGTCCTGAAGCTGATTGCCTGAGGGTGCCACAGGGATGGGACACGACACCAGGGTGTCACAAGGCAGCTTTAGTGACACAGGCATGGTGCCACAGAACTGTATCTGTCTGGGCTGGCCCCACTCTGAATTCCCACATGTAACCCACAGTGGCTTTCCTGGGATCTCACCCCGACCTGTGCAGAGCTGTCTGGAGTTTCCACTGAGCTCCAGCACCTCCTTGTGGAGACAGCAAATGTCTGCCTTGTCCCAAAGCAGCTTTGTCTTCACTGCTGTCTCCTCTCCTGGTGCTCAAAGGTGTTGGGGTAGGACAAAACCTACGGCATGGCCACGTGCATCCTGGAAAGCAGGGATGTGCAGCTGGTGCAGGCACAGAACCAACCATTGCTGTTTCTCACAGGGGATAGAAGCAACATAGCAGGAGAAGCATGGACAAAGCTGCTCAGTTGCACAGCTAAAGTCCCTTCACACTTAGGAGCAGCTGTGATGAGCACAGGAGACAAAAATCCCTGTTGGAGAGAGAGCTGTGCTTCCCTGCATAGGAAGCTCTGGATGCACTCACAGGGGGTGTCCCACACACTTCAGTATTGATGGCTGAAGGGAGAGGTGAAGAGGGTCACTCCTGGTACTAACAGATCTCCTTGTCTTTGGTAGCTCCTCTCCTGAAGACATTCAGCTTCCTGGGCTTTGAGATCGTGCGGCCTGGCCATCCCGCGGTGCCGTCGCGGCCAGACGTGATGTTCATGGTGTACCCCCTGGACCAGAGCTCTTCCTCCGACGAAGAATAGCTGCACAAGGGAACTCCAGGGACCCTGACATGCCGTGGAGAGGAGAGAGGATCTCCTCCTTTCCTGAGGAGAGGGAAGCAGAGCTTCTGTTGGACTGCAAGCGCATTTCTCATTGTTAGATTGGGCTGTGTATCCCCAGAGTTGACTCTCATTGAAACATGTTGCCTAGAGAACTATCTATCACACATGTAATCATCACTAGGAAAAGGAAGATGTTTATGAACTGGCATAGGAGCTCTTCCCATGCAGCTGCATGGTGTGGGAGCCCCGAGGTCGGTACCACCTTCGGGACTCCTCTGAACCCCCACTGCTGCCTCCTGCCTGCCCAGCGTGGGCTCAGCTGGGACATGACCCATTCATTTCCCACTCATGACCTTAAAAACAGCCTGGCTTGGTGTGGGGCACATGCAGGAGACGCTCAAGTTTATCCTTTAACACTACATTAAACCCCCCGTGCATCTCCACTCCAGTGCTGGTTTAACTGGCCTAACCTTTTTTTCTGAAACTTCTTGCTCTTCCAGCTTTTGTTTTATGCAGTCTTAACCCTGTTCCATGTTTCCATTACACTATCACAGCATTCAATAAAAGGGGCATTCAGATGAACTTCACACACCTGGGGCTGTTTATTTGGGAGCAGCAGTTTCCTGACCTGCACCATGATGGTTAGGACAGTCCAAAGAGCCAAGAAAAGCTCCTGCCTTTATCCTCCACCCCAGGATGGATCTGGAAACAGCCCAAGCTCTCACCTCTGTTCCTGCTCACCTTCCCACAGGGATGAGCTCAAGGCTTGAGATGCCACCAGTGGCTGTATCCAAAGCAAAGGCTTGTGTGGGGGCAGGTGCTGGGTGCTCTCCCAAGGCTTTTCCAGGAAGGGGCCATGGTGCTGGCAGTAGGTCATGGCTCAGTCCAGCCCTGTCCCTGTACTGTGGCACTGTATCCTGGCTGGCTCTGTCTGACAGAGCTCCAGGGAAGGGGGATGTGCTCCAGGGCCATGTCCTCAGCTCTTGGGAGCCTGGCTCCTTGCTGTGGGATTGTTCCTGTTGTGCTTTCGCCCTTTGATAGATGATTCTGTTGGAAGCTGGACCTGAGTCATTCCATATCCACCATGGTGAGTGTTTGGTTTGGGAGAGGTGGGGCTGTGATATGTGTGTGTGTCTATTTGGGTCTCTTTTGCCCTCCTTCACCTCCATAAAACCAAGAGGAAAAAGAGCTCTGCTCTCCCCAGGAGACCATTAGACCCTCTGTAGTTTTAAAATCAAATGGGCTGTTCTCTGAGCCCTCAGGAATGGGTGTTGCTGGCTAAAACTGCTGAGTGCTCCTTCTGGCTTGAGAAGGGCGCAGTTTTATCCCTTCTTGTAGCTGGAGCTGCCCCTACTCTGCCCTGAGACTGGCAGGTTCCTCCTGGGTGTCCCTGCATGTGCCAGCAGCCAGCTGCCACCCCATGGTGCCCCAGGCTGGCACACCTTGCTCTTTCTTACTTATTGGTAAAATGTAGGATTCTGGTCAATGTAGGAGCTGGAGTGAGGCGGATCTGAGCTCTTTACTGTGCTGGAGATACAAGGCTGTGCCACTGCATGTACTTCTCTGACAATTTCAAACCCTCTCCTGCCCTGCCTCAAGTAAAGAGGGCAAATGTGGATTTCTCAGATCACCAGATGCCTTCCAAAACACCCTGTGGAAAATGTGGAAGGTGCCTCTGATGTCCCTGGGTGTTTCCTCCTCCATGGCAAAGCTGGAGGAGCCAAACCCTGCCCTGTGACCACCCTGTGCATCCAGTACCTCCTCTACCCTTGGGCCATAGTGTAGGGCTTTGGTGCCCAGGGGTTCAAGCCTGGGGGGTTCTGCCTCCAATTAGCAGGTCTGAGTTCAGCTGCAGCAGCCATGGGAGCCAGGGCAGAGGCAGATCCAGGAGCACAGGGCAGAAGGCTTCTCAAATACCCAAGATGGGGAAACCCCCTCTCCCATCCCCAAAAATAACTGGCCACAGGTTTTGGGGATAAAGGACCAGACTTGGGGGAACAGGAAGAAAAAGCAACCCTCACAGGTTTGTGATTGTCTCTTAAAAAGATTTATTCTCCCTCCTTGCCTAAATGTACAAAGGCAAGAAGAGTACAGTTTGTATATATATATATTTATATATATATATATATAAAAAAAACAAGGAACTCGTTAATAATGTACACTTTACAGAAGGGCAGAGTCAGGAAGACTGAAATGAAACCCAACACAGCAACGCCAATGGAAACGAGCTATAAACACCAACGGTCTGACACCAGGGCTGGGGGTGGCCCCGTGGGCAACGGCTGGCCCAGAGAACCCGGGAAATGCTGAAATGTCAAACCTCAAACCTATTCTGCATAAACTGTTGTTTCATTTAACACCTAAAGGGAGACTCATCTGGGACCCAGCTGGGAAGGTGGAGAGCAGCCCCCCGACCCCCTGTGACTGCCAGCAAAGCCTGAGACACCCCCGACCCCCCAGGCACTTCCTCTGCGCTGCTGGAGCCGCTGCGGGCCCTGGCCGTGCTGGGGCCTGGCCGTGCCGGGCTGGCCAAGGCTGGAGGTAGGAACAGCCAGTGGGACACTCCTCCAGGGGTGGGATGTGGGGCTCTGCAAAGCACGCCCACCCCGCCAGTCCCCGGTCCGTGGCTGCGTGTGGCTCTGTGCCGCGTGTGGGGTGGGGCCACCAACCCCCCTGTCCCTGCGGAGTGTGCCGGGCCGTGCAGCCCCGTCTCCTTCCAAACACAACATACAGTGGAAGAAAAATGAGTCAAACAACAAGAGCAGGCTGAGACCACCGTGCTGCCGGCACCCAAACCGGGGCCCAGAGCAGCCAGTGCCTCCTTTCCAACTGGGTACAGTGGGATGGGGAAGAAACGGGGAAAGAAAACAAAACCCAAAACAACAGCTTTCAAACAATTGCTTTTTACAGTATGTACAGAGCCCAGCAGGCAGAGCATCCCCGTACAGCGGCCCTCGGGGCCGGGTGGAACACGGACACGCACAACTGAGACTGATGGCCCCCATGTCCCCCAGGCAGGCAGTGAGAGCCGGGGCAGAGCAGGGACGGCCCGGCCACTGCAGGGCCGAGGTAGAGTGTCGGCCTGGAGACAGCCACTCTGGGGCTGGGGGCAGAGGACCAGAAAGCCCCTGTCCTCAGAGCTGGGGAGCAGCCAGGAGCTGGGACCATCTTCCTCCAGGACCAGGAGCCCCCAGCCCTGGCACAAGGCTGGAATGGGGACCAGTGTGGCCCCACGTGCCTCCTGCAGAACCTAAGTGTGCTTGTTTCTTGCTGCGCCCTGCCTGCAGCCTGGGGAAGCTGCCCTAAAAGCAAAAGGTGGATGAAAAGGGGACACACAGCCCCCCACAGCAGGATGTGCTGCCCCAGGGTTTGGGGGGCACTTGCCATGGTAGTGGGGCAGAGGAAAGGCTGGGGTTTGCAGAGGTGCAGCTCAGAAATCAAAGCAAAGCCACAGGCAGGAGCTTCAGGCAGGTCTGGACTGTGCACGGCCTGGGGGGCCCTGGCAGCCTGTGGGGTGAGAGATGCAGCCCCCAGCTCTGTGTACCCTGCTGCCCCCAATGGTAGAGGCTGCTCTGCTGAGGCTAAGAGCCTCCCCAGCACCACTCTGGGGGCCACACTGGCGGATCCCACCCACTCTGTAGTTGTGGGTGCTGTGGGGTGCAGGACCAGGTGAGGGACTGGGAGAGCCCCACAGCTGCCACCCACCTGCTTGGCTCACACCAGCCCCCCAACACCACCAAGGCTCTGTGAGCCAGTCCTTCCTTCCTTTCCTGAAACTGTGGCCACACAGCAGGCTCGGCCCTATGTTCCAAGCCCCCTCCTGCCCCCAGTCCTGTCGTGAAGCAGCAGCTCACAGAGACACGGCAGGGTCCCAAATTCATCGAGAAACCTCAGTGCTTCTGTTTCCTCTTCATAGCAGGTGAGTCACCTCCACCCTGAGTGCTGGTGCTCAGTAGAATAAATATATCTGCAGGTACCAGCTCACCCACTCACCAAAGAGTCAGTGTGGAGTCAGTGTGTGTCCGACCAGGGGAGAAGACAGAGTCTGCCTCGGATCATGGCAGGAACATCAAGCAGTACAATTAACACCATTCAACTGATGTCTAAAGGAGTCTCCAGCGCTTCTCCATGTGAGCCAGTCACATGTCTTGTACAGCCCAGGCATCCCGGTGCGTCACATCCTGCCACGACCCAAGGGCAAGTCAGCTCCACGAGCCCCAAGGCCATGGGCAAAACCTAAAGCCTGGAGGGCATCCCGTGAGCAGCCAGTGGGGTGCGGCAGGAGCAGAGCCTTACCGTTCTCACCTCCGGGGCGGTGGGTACAGGGAGGGAGCAGAGCCTTGCTGGCTGGCTACGATGGCTGTGGAGGAGAGACCTGGGGGGGAAAAGAGGTGTCAGCAGCTGGAGACAGGGCTGGGCACTGGGGACAGTGTGAGGGCCCCGTGGCCCAAGGGTGAGTGCAGCTTCCCCCCAGCCCAGCCCCACTCTCACCTGTTGCATAGGGCAGGTTGTACTGTGCTGGCAGCAGCGAGTAGCCGAGGTGGTGGTGGTGGTGGTGCGTGGAGAGCAGGCGCTGGGAGGGCGACGTGCGGGGCCGGTCGCTGCTCCTGTCGCCGGCAGCCGCTCCCCCGACGCTGCTGCAGTTCCCACCGCCCCCCACCACCCCACAGCCACTGCGCTCCCGCTCCTGAGATGTCTTCTCACTGATCTGGAGAGGAGAAAGCAGACACATGCTGAGGGACACGACCAGTCACCCTAGGGCACATATCAGGATATTCCCTCTGCTTTTGACCAAAAGGTTCCCATGATGCTGATGGGAAGTGGGGTGGGATGGCCAAAAGCCACGTGGAGGACTCAGGGCCTGTTTGAGGACAACTCTTTCCTCACTGCGTCCAAGTTCTGTCTCCCAGCTCAGCCCAGGAGGAGCCACGGGATGAGACAGCCCCCACATCCCACCTGCCAGCTCCAGGGCTGAGGACAAGTTGTCACCTGGTTGCTGCAGTGTCTGGAAAAGCCCCAGCACTGGGGCAGAAGTTTGGCTGGTCCATTCCAAAATATTTGTAATGCTGGAACCCATGGCTACAGGTCTCCCACAGCAGCAGAAATAGCAAAACCACATGACAAGCAGAGCTGCTCCCACCTCATAATAGGATTCAGAGACTATCCCACAGAGCTGGGCAAAGCCAGCGCCCTGCCTCACCGTGGGTGATTTGCTCTTGTAGTGGCTGGCATGCTGCTGCAGGATGTCCAGGGCCTTGGACTCTGAGCTGGATTTACAGCTCACGCTGGGGCTGGCTCGGGACTTGTCACTGTCATCACTGCCGGACGCTTTGCTCCCATACGGAGAGAAGGAATAGCTGGAGGGTAGGTATGATCCTGGGGGAAGAACAGCAGTCAGGGCACCACAGTGGGAGCATGTGGCTCTGCATGTGTGTGAGGATGTCCCGCAGCCATCCCCCACCCTGAGAGCAGGGACAGCCGGGAACAGACACCCCCTGAAGCCCCCAGCTCCCTACCTGGGTAGTTCTGCATCATGACGGTGGGCATGGCACGGTAGCTGGGGTGGTTGGGGTCGTACGACTGGCTGTAGGAGTAGCCGTGCATGTACGGGATGTAGGACTGATGCTGCGTGAGGGGTGAGGACACAGGGACGTGCACACTGGGCCTGGGCTCCTTCCCCACCATGCGAGCCTCCTCGCCGGGGGTCAGCTTGCACTCGGAGCTGCTGCTCTCCTTCCCCTCCTCCTTGGACGAGGCTTCTTTGCTTCGGTTTCTTTCTTCCTTCAACTTTCGGTCCCTCTCCTCTTTCCATCGCTCATCCTCTGTCTTGATGTCCGAATACTTGGCTGGGTACACATAGGTCCACATCCGGGGCTCAGCTTCCTGCAAGAACAGCCAGCCATCAGAACAGCTGCCTCCCCCTGGTCCTGCCTGTCCCAAAACCAACCTGCTTTAGGAGGAAACTGGCAAACCCCACTCCCCTTCCCTGGGCTCTCCTTGGCCCATCTGTGGCCTCTGCTTCCCACACAAACAGCCAACCACCAGAGCAGCTGTCTCCCCACACCCCCATCCTTCCCAAATCCAGGCTGTGTTTGGAGGAGACCAGCAAACCCCACTCCCCTTCCCTGGGCTCTCCATAGCGCCTCCATGGTGTCTCAGCCCCACCCTTTTTCTGTCCCTGAGGGAATCTCATGGAGTCCCACCACAAGCAGAGGACAACATGTGTTCTCTGAGGTGATGGCCCCAGCAAAGCCTGGTGGGTGGCTTCCTCTCGGAGCAAGCCCAAGGCTGGGATGGCAGACAGGGCAGGGCATTACCTGTCTGTACCAGAGAACAGGGTCCACCTCTGCTTGCCGGCCACACTCGGAGCCAGCCTTCGTCTCAGCCGTCTCCTTCCCTAGGTGACCAGCCTCACTCAGCTTCACCTTGAGCCCCTCGGCCACCTGGCTGCTGGACAGTTTAGATGAGTCCTCCAGTTTAGGGATGATGACAGATTTGGCCATATCAGGACCTCCCTGCTCCTTGGGCTTGCTCAGGCCTGACTTGACAAGGTCTGTGAGGCTCGGGGCTTTGGTCAGTGTTGGGGGCATGGGTGGCTTCTGCTTCCATTCCTCTTTGAGTGCCACCTCTCTCTCTTTCAAGCCCAGCTCCGCCTTCTTGTCCAGCCCTCGCTGCTGCTGCTGCTCCAGGCTCTGCCGCTGCTTCTGCTGTTCCTCGTACTGCTGGCGGTAGGCAGAGTTGGTGCTCAGCAGGTGAGTGTGGTAGCCCTGCTCGCTGTAGCCGTAGGGCGGCACGTAGGCGTACTGGTTGTAGTAGAGGGACTGCATGTACATGTTGGGGCGCTGCTGGATGACTGAGGGCTGCTGGCTGGAGCCACTGCTGAGCTCTGCCTTCTTCTCTTCACAGCCTTCACTTTTCACCTTCACCTCTGGGTTCTCCTGCTCCTCATCCTTCTTCAGCTTCAAGGTCTGTGTCTCAGCTGCAGACTGCCCGCCAGGGTTCAGGGGTCCTGGGCTAGCCTGGGGGTAGCCAGGGGAATAGTAGGTTTCAAAGCCTTGGTAGAAGGGAGACTCTTTGCTCTGAGGTTGTGGTGGGAAAAGAGCTTTTTTGGCGCCTTCCTTGACCAGCTGCTCTGGATCCTTTGCCTTCACGCTCTCCAGCTTGCCCTCCCCATCCTCCCCAGCATCGGAGATGTCCGAGTAGGCAGGGCTGTTGGTCTTCACTGAGCTGGCCTCTGCCCCATTCTGGGTGACAACATGCAGAGGGGTCAGGGCCTGGGCTGGATTGGTGTTCTCCAGCCTGCTGGCCCCGCCAATGGAGGGACTGGGTGCATTGTCAGTGAAGCTGTAGATTTTATCCGCCTCAGCCTTGATGCTGGCGAGCCGGCTCTGGTGGGGGTCAGATGAACCGTTCAGCAGCCCCTCACCTTTCATCCCCAGCTCACTGGATTCCCCTCGGAAAGGGCTCTTACCTTCCTCTGCTCTGCAGGCTTTGCCAGGAGTCAAAGGGTTTTCCACCTCTTTAGGCTCTTTCTTCTTCTTGTCTTTCTTCTTCTTCTCCTTGGAAGGGGTGAGGGCAGGGTTGACAGTGAAGGGCTCTCCCATCACTGTTGGCTTGGGCTGGATGGGTTTGAGCTGGGGGCTGTTGGGCATGGTCTGGACCACAGTTGTGGCGAGGCCAGTGGAGGAGCCGGGGCTGGCTGTGGTGAGCGTGGCAGTCTGGAAGGTGTAAATGGGCTGCGGGGGGATGGCTGGTGCAATGGGTCTGGCAGACTTCAAGCTTTTGGAAGGAATCTTCTCCTGTTTAGCACCAGAGGCCTTCTTTGACTTGTCCTTATCAATGCATCGCTTCTCCAGAGAGTCAAAGTCATCATTACTCGTCTCATCGGCCACCAAGGGACCATCCTCAGAGCCATCATTGGACAGAGCACCCAGATCTGTGTCCCCTTCCCCACCACCCACCTTCTTCTTGCAAGGGACCTTAGCACTGAACTTGCTGGATGGGGAGGGGCTGTGTGGCTCCATCAAACGCACCTTGGGGGTGGCCGAGCGAGCGGGTGACAGGGAGCCCTTCTGTGTCCCGGCAGCACCGTTGCAGCTCCCGACATCTGCATGCAGGGAGGGCTCCTCGCCATATTCACTGTCCACATCCGCCTCCAGCTTGCTGTCGTCATCCGTGTGTGCGTGGGCCTGGTGATACTTCAGCCCGTTGATATGCTTGTACTTCTTGTTACAGTTGGGGTGGGGACAGTCGATGAGGATGGGAGAAGGGCAGTTGCGCTCCAGGACAGCCGGCTCCACCTTGACCGTGGCAGGCGGCACTGTGGCCGAGCCCATGGAGTTTGTGCGGATGCGCTTGCTGCCCTTGGAGTCCTCCGAGCTGGAGTTCAGATCCATGTCGGAGAGAGGTTTGCTCTTGCGCTTGGTGACAGAGGAGGGGCTGGCCTTCACGTCCTCGCTGGTGCCGCCGGGCGGGGTGCGGTGGTCCGACGAGTTCTGGCTGCCCCGGCGCCCCTTGCTGTTGGCCCCTGCCCGGGTCTTGCTGCTGCTGCTGGTCCCCTTGCTGTCCGAGGCAGTGGCCGTCTCGTTGACCGGGGTGTTGCTGTTGGGGCGCATGCGCTTGCCCCTCCCCCGGCCGTTGCGCATCTCCAGGTCACTGGTGGGAGAGTCACAGAACCTGCAGCGAGGAGGACACAGAGGTTCTAACAGAGAGATGGCTGTGCTGGGCTGTGCTGGCCCCAAGGCACAGTGGGGTCCCCCTTACTACCCTCACCACCAGTCCATAGACATCTCCCCCAAGTGATTGATAAAGAGAAAGCGGAGAGGTCCCCTGGGACGTGTTAAGCCATCTCCAGTCTCCAGGACAAGGGATGTGTTACTGTAAGGCAAGGAGGAAATGCCAACCCCTGTGGCAGCCCCGAGGGCACAGGCAGTTGTGTCCAGTGCTGTGGGGGCCATAGAGGGCCAGATCTGCCCTCGGTGCTAGGAGTCCAACAGAGCCCCCCACCCACTTACCGGGGAGGCGCCCAGTCATGCTGCGTGCAGTCCAGCAGCGTCCCCACGTACGTCTTGTTCCTCCAGGTGACATTGACCACCAGCATCCCTGCAAGGGGAGGGAAAAGGATCAGATGGGGCCAGATGCGATTCCATGGTGCCAGGAACCTGCCCCTTGAGACAGGCAGGATGAAGAGGTTAGCTCTAGAGTTGAAGGAGGGTGGACAAGGGGTCATGGGCTCATAGAAGAGGTAAGACATTGGGCTCAGGGCTGGAGGGGCACCAAGATAGAAGTTGGAGACTCCCAGCTCATCCCTTCCCTTGGCATGTCTCACCTACCCCTTCTTCCTGTTCCCTACTTTCATGGGATGTTAAAACACAGTGACCCCCAAAGGGCTGTGGGATTTCAGGTTAGACCTGAAGATCCACATTGGCTCCGTGTGTGCTCAGGTAGGGTAGAGAATGTGATCTCCAGGGAGAAAGAGCTGGGAAGCCACTGGGGAAAATGCAGAAAGCCTCTAGCAAGGCTGTGGATCCCAAAGTGGAGCCCAGCAGGGCTACAAACCAGCATGGCCATGAACCTCATGACCCTCTGGGAAAACCTACTACTGCCACTAGATGGCAAGCTGAGCCCAGCATTCCTGCTCAGGCGACTGTCCCTGGCAGGAAAACACAATCCTGGCAGAATAACCCACAGTTGCTCTAGGCCATTTTGCTTCAGCACCTCCAAGGGCATTCCTCTGCCCTGTATTTCCATCTGGAGAACCATCCATGGGGCCACATCCTCCCATCACGGAGCAAAGTCACTGGGCATTCAGAAAACATTGCAGTTTCAGCTTTTCCACACTAATTCAGAAGAGGAACTGCCTGGCTCACACCCACGCTGAGGCTGAGGATCCTCAGCACCTCTTCTGGGAGGCAGAGAGGTCTTGCACAGCATCCCTCAGCATTGTAGGGTCTCCTCCTTGCCACGGATCACTCTGATTTCCACACAACGGGAGCAGAGTCTGTTGTGCCAGGCACATTTATCCAAGCAAGGTAAAAGTCAGTAATGCATTTGCAAGGGTTGATGAGTGCAGCAAGATATACGGCCCTGGGAGATGAATGGAGCCGAGGGAGCCCGGAGCAGCTGCGCCTCAAGTATGTTTATAAATCTCAGCCCACATCCCCCGTTGTGCTATGCCAGCAGCCAGCTGCAGGCTTCAGCAGGGATAATACATGGAGCCAAGGCCCAACACGTGGGGCTCCTTCAGAAAGAGAAATGAAATGCAGACCTTCTCTTTCTCCTTTTCCTCCTGGAAAATGTTGCCAGCAGATCATGGGAAGACATGGTGCCAGCACAGGGACAAGAGCCACAACCAGCTCATCCCAGTGAGCAAGAGATGCTGGGCTCTCCCTTCAGAGGAAGGTGCTGGAGACCTGCCTTAACAAAGACATGGCCAGGATGTGATGATAGAGACCACCTGAGGGAGAAACCAACTGCTGGGAACCCACAGCCCCATGCACGGAAAGCTCAATGGGAACAGTGGGATGCTGGTTCCAGGCATCCCAAAGAGGGCATGTGGAATGAGGTCTTCTGTTCTTCCAAATTCAGCAGTTTTTGGCAGGCAGGAGCCTGTCTCCCTTTCCTTAAAACCCAAAGAAGCTCCTGGCCGCATCCTGCACCTCAACCCAGCCCTACCATTCCCAGGACACCTCTGAGGAGCTGCTGTGGGATCCTCCCAGGAGCTGCCCAAGGACCTAAGAAACAAGCAGCACTAACCCAGGCCCCATCCCACCTGGTCCTTCTGCTCTCCCCACCAGTTAACCCCTCTGAAGGCAGAGAAGACCATGTGAGCTGCTGGAAGTTAATTGTATGGCAAACCACTGGAGTCTCTTGTGCATCCTGGGGCCAATGTGTGATATTAGAAAGGTGCTGGCATTTTTCCTCCTGACCACCACAGTCACAAGAGCAAGATGAAAGAGGATGGGGCAAAACAAGCTGGTACCATCTCTCCTTCTCTGTTGGAACACCAGGCCTCCAACACACACCAGCGTATATTTAACCCACTGCAACCAATCATTCCAAATCCCCTCCTAATCCTCCAACAATAACCCAGGACAATTTAAACCCCAGGATAGATCCTAAGCAGCTTTATTCACCCACTGTGTCCCCCTCCCACGGCAGGATGATGAGCAGGCACAGGCATGACAAGGGCAGCAGTGAGGAAGTAATGCTTTTGCATCCCCAAGAATGCAGATGCTCTTGAACAGAAGGAATCCTGCTTGGGTAACTCCCATCCCACCTGGTTTCATGGGAAGGTGACATCTTTGAAGCTCTTAAGGAATAGATACCACCCAAATCTGAGTGCAAACCGCTCAGTGTCCTGCTCACTAAGTGCTCACATCAGAGCTGTATCCTGTTTGGAAAAATTAAGGGCTGGTGATGGTGCAAAGATGCCATTCAAGAAGGCAGTGTATGAGAAAATCCAAGTAAAAATGTGGGATGGAGGACAAGGCTGCTGTGGGCACCAGGAGCCATTGTAATGGGGCACATTTTCCCCCTTTTCAAAGAAGAATCCCCCAAGCCCAACCAAGAACATCTCCATGAATTCCTCCTCCACCTGTATCACTTCCAGGATGCCCTGGCTTTGGGACGCCCCTTCTTCATTAATTTCTTCCTCAGCTGCATCACTTTCAGGATGCTCCAGCTTTTCCATAAGCCCTGCCTGTGTGCAGAGATCCCACCTGACCTGTAGTGCCCAGGCTTTGGGACACAACACCCAAAGCTGTTCATGGCCACCACGCTCCTGCCAAGAGAAAGGAGACATCACAAGGCTGTCCAGCATAATTGTCACCTCACCCAGTGAGATCATTCACCAATTGCCATCACTGGCAAAAGAGACTCATTCTGGGGAAACTAATTTAATTTATTGCAGATCAAATCAGAGTCATGAGAAATAAAACCAAACCTTAAAACACTTTCTCCTGGATTCTTCCCAGGCTCAACTTTTCTCTTGATTTCTATATCTCTGCCCCTAAACAGCACAGGGGTATGGGGAATGGGGACTGCTTTTTCTCCCCTTCCTAAATATGCTATCCTAGAGGCACTGCCCTCACTGCTGACAGACTCAGCCTTAGCTGACCTTGTCCAACACGGGGGAAGTTTCTTGTGTCTTCTCACAGAGAAGTCCCCTCTATCAAATCTTGACAGGAACCATGAACAGTTTCCCCGACAAGGCAAAAGGGAGACAGGATCATCCCATCACACCATGCAGGGATGGATGCTCAGATGGTACATGACTGTCCCTGCCAATCCAGCTGCTCTGCAGGGACTGCAGCACACAAAGATCACTGCCCTGGACTCC
The DNA here is from genome assembly GCF_029582105.1 of Oenanthe melanoleuca. NCBI lineage: Eukaryota > Metazoa > Chordata > Aves > Passeriformes > Muscicapidae > Oenanthe > Oenanthe melanoleuca. The sequence continues at coordinate 16,253,680 of NC_079344.1, forward strand.
AGGAGAGATGACTTTGGTCTCTTCAGAGACCTGTTTGACAGAGTGCCATGGGACGGAGAGCTGGAGAGAAGTGGGACCAAGGAAGCTATAGATGACATCCAAGGATCACCCCTGAATTCAGGAGCAAGGTATCCCAACAAAGAGAAGTCAGGTGGAAATGCCAGGAGATCTGATGGATTAACAGGGAGAAACTCAAACACATGAAGGAAGCCTGCAGTCAGGGTAGCCCACAGCTGAGGGGCTCATTCACTTGTTTCCCTTAATCTTCTCCAGCAAGTGCTCCAGCCACACTACCTGAGATGGAGGAGGCAAAGAGAGGGACTGGAAGAAGGAAAAACCATCTGTAAGAGAAGTTTGAGGTGTGTAAGTCCATGGGACCTGATGAGATTCATTCACAGCTCCCATGGGAACTGGGAGAGGAAGAGTCTAAACCACTATCCACGGTATTTGAGAAGTCTTTGCTCTTACCCTCCCATCTTCTCCTCCACCATTCCAGTTGGTGTTGGCCCAAGGTCTGGTCTAGCTGGCAGTGAACACTGTTCCTTATGCTCTCCTGTGGCCATGCTGGTGACACCATCCCTTTGCTGAGCCTGGCTTGTGCAGGGATGTGTTTTATCCAGATGTTGTCATGGGGAGCAGCTGTCTTGGGAGCTCCCCTAGTGCTGCTGTGTAATTCTAATCCTCAGGAACTGTTAACTGATCTGATCACACCAGGAAGCATTGCTCTCTCCGCTGCCTCAGGAGCTGCCAGGTCTCCTCCATCCCCCTTCCATGAACCTGTTGTCACCTGGCTTGGACCATGTCCCCTCACCTCCCCATGGTGCCACACCAGTGCTAACTGCAGCAAAACAAACACAAACCCTCTGAGCTATGAGGATCATGGTGTGACAGCACCTGGAAAACATCAGCACACTCTACATCTCTTCCTCCAGCTCCTTCCTGAGACATTAGTGGCAGGTTACCCATGGCTCAGATTTCTGTACTCTGGACATCTTGATTGTCCTTTAGCAAACTTCTTGTGAGGGTATGATGGAGCACAAGCATGCCCAGGGTTGGCACATGCCAGTGTGGACGTGCCCTTGCCTGGATCAGGAGGGAAATGAAATAGATGGGGATAGAATGGAGAGGATGGACCAAAAGCCCAGAGCTACATGGTTGGTGGTGGGAGCCCTCTGGGATGCTTACAGCAGGGTTCATGGACTCATGGCAGATTTTCTAGTGGGAGATGAGGACAAAATTGGCTCATCAGGTTCATTGGAGCTTCATGCTCCCATCTCAGATGGACTTGTCCTTTTTGTCCAACTTATCTTTCCAAGCATTGCCAGGTTTGGGTTTTAGAAGCTTTTCTCCATGATTTTGCATCCCCACATGGAGAGGAGAAGGATGACTTCCAGTGCCTAAAGGGGATCTAAAGAAGGCTGAGGGGGGACTTTTGCAAGGCCAAGAAGTGACAGGCCAAACGGCTTTAGCTGAAAGAGGAGAGATTTAGCTTTAGATTGGATATTAGAAAAAAAAAGTCCTTCCTGACAGGGTAGTGAGGCCCTGGCACAAGTTTCCCAGAGAAGCTCTGGCTACCTCATCCCTAAAAGTGTTCAAGGCTAGGTTGGATGGGACTTGGAGCAACCTGGGTTAGTGGAAGGTGTCCCTGCCCATGGCAGGGGGTGGAATGAACTGGGCTTTAAGGTCCCTTTCAATCAAACAATTCCTCAGTTCTGTGATTCTAAACTTGATGCAAGCCAAGAGCTATTCCACTGCTCTGGGGTCCTCCCAAGCAGTCCAATGAGGCTGCTACATCCCAAGGAGCAAGGGGAGAGACGGATTCCTCTGGAGATGTTGAGGAGAGCATTCAGATGCTGGAGCACCTCACCTGGCTTTGCAGACATGCCCCTAGAGTAGCTTTCTCCTCTGTATCCTCTGGGCGAGCAGAGATGCTTGCTGCATCCCTGAACATTTCACAAGCTAGATCCAGCATCACCCTTGACTCCATCTTTGACAATGGGAAGGCAGGGGAGAGATGCCAGGCAAAAAACAGGGATAGCTCTCCCCTGCCTTTTCACCCAAGGACAAGAGATGCTGTGTGACCAAGAGCCAAGACACACAGCAGACCCAAAGAGACCAAAGGCAGTATCAGGGCTTGCCTTTGTGCAGAACTGGATGTGAAATCCTTGCTCCCAACAGTGGCAACCATCAGCAGCTGGCAGAAAAGGATCTTTGTGTGAGTTCACTGAATTACCAGAGACTAAAAATATCCAGGCTGTGGGGAATCACAGGACACCTCCAAGCCATGCTCTGAATGGTGGCTGCAGAAGTGAGGGGAAATGTGGATGGACAGGCAGACAGGCATGGAGATCATGCTGGGGTGAGGAGAAGGAGAAAAGAACAGCAACTGGTCCCATGGCAAGGCCTCTCAACCAGCAATTGGTAGGGAGGGATGTTCCTGTGCTCCCTGACTCAGGGATGTTCACTTCATCCATCCTGACACAGCCACTGTGACCCATACAAGGCCCAAGCTCTCATCAGGTTTGCTGCTGCCTGTGGGGGTCTCCAGCAGCCCTGGGATGTTCAGGGAACTCTGCAGTTCCAGGGCTTTTGGGTCGAGTGAAGTCACACCAGGACAGCAGGCTGATGGGACTGGGGAGATGAAGAAGCCCCACAAGTGGAGGGTGCCAATGTTTCTCTGTACTGCTGTGTCCCAAAAACCAGCCCAGCCGTGGCTCAGTTTCCTCAGCTGAACATGGTGTATCCTACAGAGTGACCAGGCTCTTGGAGACACCAATCACACAGTGCTGGGGAAGTGGTAGATCAGTGCAGACCTTTCACAGGTTTCTTTGAAGCAGATCCACCCTGCAGATCCCCTGGACCTGGCACGTGCAGAGCAGGGCTCCTGAATTCTCCTGCTTTGTGTTTCTTCTCACAGATTTTACATGTGACATCTTTCTACCTTGGAGCAGCAGAAAAAGCACACAGCTCCCAGCTGCCTCAATCAGGGTGAATTTTTTTCCCCACATGGGATTAACAGTAAAGCAGAGGAGTGTGGAGGTCCCCATCCCAAGCTAGACATCCCAGTCTTCCCCAGCATGGTTCATCTACTGCTCTCTTCCCAAACAGCTCAGGTGCTGTTTCTCAAGATGCTTTTTCCAAGCGGAACAACTTCAGTGCTCACATCAGCAACCACTGCAGCACTTGGTCCTGTGCCAACCACGGTGTCAAAACCAGTTTCCCAGTAGGAAGAGAGAAAAGGCAAACTGGGCCCACCCTCACCTTCCAAAAGCACGGGACAAGAAAAGAACCTCAATGGAAGCAGCACGTGGGAACAGAGATTTCAGCTCAGCATCCATCACAGATAACAGTCTCACTGAGGAGTGGCTGGGATGAAGACCAACAGCTTCATTCTCCACACAGAACAGCAATGGAAGAGTGGGTGCAGATTTCCAAGAGGAGCACATGGATACCTCGCTGAGATGACCCATCAACCAGCCTCCACCACCACTGCTCTTTCTCACCTTTGTGCTTCTGGACTGTTTCTGCTTCCAGACGCAAACACAAGGAGCTCACCCCGTGCCTCCCAAAGCAGAAACCTCCAGCGTCCCACTGAGGCTAGAGGGAAGACCAAGTTCCAGCATTTGCCATGGGCCACTGAGCCATCTATTCATTCCTTGTGTTCCTTGGCAGAGCCCCAAGAGCAACAAAAACCCATCAAAGGACCTGGGAAAGCAAACCAAGCTGTGCACGGATGAGATGAGCTCCAGTGGAAAAAAAAGATTGGCTTGGTTTGGCAAGAGAGCCAAGAAGCTGATCTCCCACTGAGTCAATTTTGAGAGCTCCGTTGAGGTTTTTTAATCCAGCAGGAGATTTCTGCCGCCTCCCAGGGTTTGAGTGTTTTTGTGACAGACCTGTGGGTTGCCAAGCAAAAATGAAGTCAACTCTGTCGAATTCCTGTGCTGGCTGGCATGGTCTTTCCCCTGGATCTCCAGAACAAGCCAGCTCTTGTCAAAGGGCAGAGAAATAGCAGATTAGATTTTTGCCTGCTTTCTGTGCAAAGGGATAACACAACACATGGGACTGACTCAAGTACTGGCCCATTACTCCGTTTGCTGGATGGATTATGGACTGCTCTCACACGGCTCCTCTGTCCTGAGCACCCAACTGGTGGCAGGACATGCCAAAGAACATAGCAGGGACATGGCAAGAAAGGGACTGCCGTGACTCCCCCGTGCTGCTGTCACAGAGCAAGCAGCTCTGTGCCACTCACCGTCCTCCGTCTCCTGCCAGACGATGCCCTCCAGGTTGACGCTGGTGCCGGGCTCGCAGGGGCCCAGGCACTCGGGCTCGGTGGCCAGGGCCACGTCGCAGGTGTTCACCCCCACCGAGCGCGTGCGCACCATGATCTGCTCGCACGGCGACGAGATGTCGTTGTTCACCACCGGGACGAGGAGGTGCAAGGGCAACACCGCGGGCGTAGAGACTGGAGATTCCATCTGTGGGGAAAAAGAGAGACGTGGTCACCATCAGCAATACTGCTGGGAACACAGAAGGGAGAGCAAGTATCAGCACATTTACATTCCTGGAGCACCTCAAGCTCAGGACTGTTACCTTCAGTTCATGTCCCACACCCCATCAGGGGACAAGGATCTCACAGGGCTCTCCTGCCCTGCCCATACCCATGTAACCCTGGGGAGCTCTGCAGTCACAGAGATCACACCCACAAGTCCTTGTGCAGGAGTTATCTGTGCTCCTGCTTCAAAGAGCTCGTGGCAAGTTCCTTAATGATGGCTTCTGTAATCACCCCTGGTGAGGATGCCTCTTGGCTATGGCTCAGATGTTAATGCAGTCAATGACTTTGGACCCAATGGTTCACTAGAAGAGCTTCTGCTCAACCAGCAGGACAGGACAAACGAGTAGCAGACTCCCTCTGGCACCTATGAAAACCAACATCCTTCTCCTTCCAGAACTACCCTGTGACCACCTGCAGACACAGGCACTTGCATCATATCCTTCTTCTCTATGCAAGTATCTGCTTCAGAGCCTGATCCAGCCATTGTGCTCTCTCTGCACAGAGAAACCAGATCCCACAGCCAGAACTGGGCTTGGAAAGCCAACAAGCCAACATGCCAAGTGGAAGCCTGGCCAAGCCACCCTGCTGCTGAGAGGCCAAGGTCCTTGGCTGCCACGAAGCAGATTACAGCAGTGTCAGGAGGAGGATGGCTGATGGGCTGATTCTGTGGCTGGCCAAGGCAAGGGCAGGGTGGAGACCTTCCCATCCTTTGGGGTTCATCAGCCAAGCCAGCCATGGCCAGCCATCCCTGCACCTTGGCTTGCAAGGACCTGCAGTAGCTCTGGGGCAAGTTGCTCTACTTCAGCTTAAACCTCCTCTCTTTTACCATTTGTGATCTTTAGACACTGGGCTACCTCAGCAGAGAAGCAGACTGAGGAAACTCATCACATCAGCAGGAAGTGCTGACCCGGGCTCCAGTTTCAAGCAGGCAAAGATTCCTATAGAGCACCCAGTTCTACTCCCAACCCCCCTAAAACTCTGCTGAGGGAAAACAATACACCTGGAGAGCACAAGTTTGTGGTTACCAAGTGTGGACACGGGCACCAGCCCATGATTCCTTCCAGCCTTGCTGCTGACTCCCATCCTGGTCCTGACCAGCTGCCAAATTTCCCTGCTCCCTCTCTTGCTCACACACCTCCATCCTTCAGGAAAGGGAAACAACTCCAGCAGAACCTTGCACATCTAAACTAGCCTGCTCCACCCAATAGGGTGCCCACAAACACAGCAAGTGCCTGGAGCATCCCACCTCCCCACCAACTCCTGACCCACAGATTCTCTTCACATCCGTGGTGACACACACCTCTAGGCAGAGGAGCAGAGAGAGGATATCACATCCTGGCTCTCTGATAAGGCAAGTTGATTTACTCTTCCAGCAGAACACAAAGCACTTTCTGCCTGCAGCCCTCTCCTTGTCCTGCATCCATCCTCTCTCTAGACAGCTCATCAGAGCAACATGCAGCCCACTCGGCACTAAAGATGCCTGGAGATCTTGAACAACAGTGGTTGAACCCCACAGTCCCCTCCCCAGCAGCACAGCTTGTTATCCACAACCACCTCCAACCTCCCACCAACAGAACTAGTTCTCCCCCAGGAACTCATCTCCAGACCACCCACCTCCAAGGCTGCCCTAGGGCCAGTGGCCCAACTGCACCCCATGGGATTCAAGAAGGGTGGTTTTGGCATAAAACCACCAGAAGGCTGCCAGAGGAGCTTCCAGAAGACTCCCACAGGAAAATCACCACCCAAAACATAGCAACCTCATCAGCAGATCCAGGGCAAGATGCTCCAAGGAAGCATGAGGCTCCTTTGAAGGGACTCCTCAATGGCACATTCTGCTAACCACAAGTCAGTCTGCAGCAAAGGAAGAGCCAGGGAGGAAGCAGGCAGGGCCACCTGGCTGGGGTGGGCAGCGAGAACAGCCCAGGGAGTGGCAGGGATCACTGCCCCCACTGCCTGTGGAGCAGTGGCTGTGTGTGCACATTGGGGACCTGCTGAGACCGTTCAGCTTCCTTCCACTCTGCAACAGAAACCACAGCGCAGCACAGGAGCGTTTAATTACAGTTCCAGCTCTGCTAATTATCGCCCGGTCACATTCGTAATCTGCATTATGCCATGGTGCATAATAAGCAGCTCACTGAGATCTCTAATAAGCAAGGCAGCTTGATGGGATTTCATATCTCACCCTGCTCTGTAACAAACAGCCTCTTTCAGCAGCTGTGGGGAGACAAGGCAGCTCTCCTGCTCCCTTGCCTGAAGCTCCAGAGCAAAATAAAAAGGGTCCTGATGGTTCCTCAAGGGTGAGGGCAGGAGCAGAGGTTCCCCACTGGGACACAACCAAAAAAAACTGAAAGCCATGCTGGAGGAAAAGACATATGAATTAATCCCTGAAATTCACCTCCCCCTCTATATGTGTCTTATCTCCCCTTGCCATGTTCTTTTCTCCTGCTTTCTGAGCAAGGTCAGGAGATGCAGGATGGCTGGGAGAGCCCTATATACCATGGGGCAGCTCCTCTGGCTGCTCTTCCCCTCCAAGGGAGAGAGGGAGCCCAGGACAATGCTGGCAGCACTCACACCCCACAGCACTGAGCATCCCATCACCTCCAGGGCTGTGCCAGCCGAGCTCACCAGCCCCAAAAACAAGCCTTGTACCTTCTGGCCACCCCCTCATACCATTCCTGGGCCCTAAATCCCCCTTGCAGAAATAAAATTTATTTCTCTTTCCATTCTGGGTAGGCTCTAAGATTAAATACCTGCTACACTCTCACTGCTGCAGCAACCTGGTGTGTCTGCAGCCGCTCCTGTGGGAGTTACATGGGGTGAAGCTTCTGCGTGCTAGTGCTGGCCATCCGTGTCTGCCTGCCACTGCCTCCCCTAATGAAAGGCCTTTGTGTTTCTGGTGAGGCTTTCCCATCACGAGGAACGTGCTTTCACCACCGCCGAGGACAGAAGTGGAAAGGAGCCAAGCCTGGGCGGCAGCGACCAGCACAGGCTCTGCTCAATGGGAAAAGGAAAATCCACTGAGAGTCCAGGGTGATGCCAATGGCACCGTGGGATGCCAGGCTCTGGGGGACAATTAAAACCTATCCCTCATTACAGCCCCCTGGGAAGGTGGGAGGGGGTCTCACATGAAGGGAAGCACGGCAGTGGGTGCTGGCATGGGGAGATACACACAGTGCAGTTCCTGCCATCTTTGCAGCACTGGCTCCTTAGCATCAGCTGCCCTCAAGGGGACATCACAGCAATCACCAATGAGAGAGTTAGAAGAGGGCAAACCCTCTAAACAAAAACACCCCACTGATATAAAACACCCCACTGACTTTAATGTGGCTCCCTGGACCATCCAGACCACCCATTCATGTTTATGAGAATTTTGGTTTGTCTGCAATAATCAAAGTCAGGCAAGAAAAATGCATTTTGGAGAGATAAAAGCCAAAAGCAACACCAAAACCCGAGAAGAGCAAGCAGCAGAGATATCTGTGGTGCATCTCTAAGGGCAGAGAGGGTGTGAAGGTGGAGAGCATCCCCAGATCTGCACCCTATCTGTCAGTCAGGACTCAGGGTGAGACCATCAAAGCATCTGAGATGCTTCTAGACTCCAGTATATCCCCATATGAACAAGCTATGAAGCACACGGATCATTTTTCTCACCTACAAGGTCCTTCCACTCCTACAGACACAGAGAGACAAGAAAAGCCAAGAGGGAGCCTTGTTACTGGTCACGAACTCATGACTGTGTGTGCCAGGAAACAGAACCAAAGATGTTCCATGACAGGAGCATTGCTCGAGGCTTGCAGTCAACACGTCACTGACCAGCTCAGCTCAACCTTTGGGAGCTCTGATGTTCTTAACTCCTGTCCTGGTCTGTCACTACATGCCCCTCAGCTTTGCTGTTTCAGAGCAGGAGCTGGGACCTTTAGCTTCCAGCTCCTTGGAGAGAGATTCCCAGGGAGCAGAGCCATCCAGGTGACAAGCATCTTTGGTGAGCATCTCTAAACCCCAAAACCACAGCACCACAGTGCCTCTTCCCCTCCACTGACCTTGGCAGGAATTTCTGAATCTTCTCCAACCTGACCCCCAAAGCCAGGTATGGAGCCTGAAGACAAAACCCCTTTGTTGGCTCTGGTGCCCACTACATCTATGATTCCATCTTAAACCCACCTGCAAGCAGAGCTCCCAGTCATGTTCCCCAGCAACATCTGTTTTCGTCCCAACACAGGAGGTACTTAACCCCAGGCCATGTGCAACAGGCTCCAGAAGAACCCCTCCCCAAACAGTACAGCTGCCACTCAACACTGACTGCATTTCTCCAGCAAGAAAGCAGCCAACAAGAGCTTCCAACAAACACCCACATGCAGGGAAATAGTGGTGGCAAAAGCACCAGGTCCAAGGACAGAGCCAGGAGTGTGGTCTGGGGCACTGATCCCTATGCTGTTGCCCATTGTTCTTCCCTTTTGCTATAGCAAGAAGTTGAGGTCGCTGACATCAAGATGTGAAAAAAAGGATTCTGTTCTAGACAAAAGTCTCCCTTCCTTGGACAAACACAAGCTCAAATAAACGAAGGCAGTTATTTCTACAGACCATAGCTACACTTGGGGAATATACTGGCTCCTTAGTTGGCAAATCTGAGCTGACAGGGCAACAGGGCAGCTGCTCCAAGAAAAAAGGATTAACATTTGCAACAGCCCCTCCTTACCAAGAAGAGCTAAATGCCACAAGGAAGAATTAATACTTCCATATGCTTCCATGTGCTCAGACTGGAGTGGGCTCAGCATCACACTTCCTGAATTCACTGCCCAGAGAAGACAAGTGAGTGTGGGACCCCCTGGCCAGTACTACCACCAAAGAGCCAGGCATTTCAGACGGGAACTAAGGAGTTTTAAGGAGCAGAGGTCCCAATTTCCCAGTCCCAGGGCTTTTAGCATCCCCCAAAAAAAAGCCAAGAGAGGCCAATTCCCCACCACTCTCCTTCACAACTTGTTCCCAGTGTTCCTCACCATCTGCTCCCACCTGTCAAACTTGGGATTCACGGCATCTCCCTTGGCTGTTGATGTCAAGGTGTAAAGGGAGTGCTCTACTTACAAAAGCTGCCTCCATGTCCTTTCCTGGCCATACCAAGCACCTGTACTCCAGCTCTGAGATTCAGAATAGGGGCTTTGCCTCCATCCATACAAATACCTTCCCTGGCCAGCAAGACCCTGCAAAATGGCCAGAGCAGATGGTGGCCAAAAGGATGGCACAAGGCAGGACAATGCTGAGGTTGGCAGCACATTCACAACTCAGACTCATTTTTATCTGGCCACTTTGGGGTGGACCTGGCTGAGGAAGTCTATTCTGGCCACAGGTGAGTGGGCCATAGGAACCAAAGCCTGGAAGAGGATATCTGCATAAAGCTCACAGTCCCACCACCAGCACCACCAAAACTGGTCACAGTTAATGGGAATATCAGGGTGAGACATCCCACCCAGTGATGCTGGAGGCACAACCTCCCACCATGCCAGTGATGGGGATTCAAACACCTGGCTGTGCAGACAGCCAGATATGATCAACCTCAGCCACGCTGCTGGAGAAATGCAAATACAGCTCAGCATGACTTACAACGAGCTGCTTTTCCTCTGCAGAGGAGAGGGGAATAAAATCACTGCTTGAACACAGCCAGTCTTATCTCAGTGCTTGCAGTGGTTTGAGATCAAGAGGAGGCAGACACCGCAGAGGCACAGTCCTGCACATTACTGTGTCTTCAATAAAGCCAGGAATAGTATCTAAGGCAGACGTGCTGGCACCGAGTCACCTGCTCCGACCACTTACAAGACTATCAGATCTGCTCCTGGAAGGGAAAAACGGTGTCTCCAGCAGGAGAGAGGTAGTGAAGAGCAGTGATGAAAGGGGACAGGTGACATAAGTGAGAGACATGGAAAATAAATCCAGGCTGGGACCTCTGTGCATTGGTCCTACCACATGTCACTGGGTCTCTGTTCAGCCATGATCAACCACTGATATCCCACACACGGGCCATGGGTCTCCTCATTCATTGAATTAAAATGAGGAGCAGGTGATTTGGTGGGGAAAAAGGGAAAGATCCTATGTGGAAAAACACTGGAGATGCATCTGTCATGGGAGAGCAGGGATGATTAGGAACACAGAGCCTGACCATGGGTGGCTACAAGCATCCTTCACAATGACCAGCCCAGCCTCCAGCCCCTTCAGCACTGCTGCTGCCATGGTCACCATCCTCACCTCTGGCAGGAAAACTCTAGTGACAGCAAGTGACTGGGAACACAGATCTCCCATTATGGCCCACAACCTGCACCCCCACCCTTCTGTCAACACAGTTATAGCTGACATGTGATTGACTTCTCACATTGCTGCTTCCTGCATCTCCATTCTCCAGCATCCCCTGCACCACTGACACCAGCCATGTCTCCTACAAGTCAGGTTTCTACATGGAAGAACCACTGAGAGGGCAAGTCTTGCTTTTGCTTATTTTCTTTCCACCAAAATAAGAAGGCAGCTGCATCCAAGGATCCGAGCAGTGCTCACCAGCTGCCATTAACAGCACTTGCTGGCCAGCAGATCTAAGCAGGCAAAGGAGAACATAAAAAGTTTCACAAGCACCTCAGTACATCTATCTCCCAGAAGGAGGATACAAATCCATGAGACCTTTCACAAACCACTGGCAGATCCAGCCACTGATAACTGATAAGAGCCATCTGATAACCACCAGCTCCACAAACCTGGCCAAATGACACAGAGGTTGAACCAGCCAAACTAGAGACATCCCTAAAACCTGAATCTGCAAGGCAGGCAAGAGAAATCAGATGAATAAACAGGATTTTTGTGGCAAGTGGCTTTAACCTGCCCACAGGGTCTGCCTTGTGCTATACAGCACACTGCCCAGCATCCTGAGCACCAAGCACAAGCTTCATCACCCAAGCAGCTCTAGGGATGAAGAACATGCTGCAGAGCTTGGCATCTCCATTACAACAGATCAAGAGATGAGTCTGAAAGAGGCTGAAAAAGCAGGCTCATAGAGACAGCAAAAACACAAAAGCTACCAACAAACTTTGGCCAGGATCAACAGCCAAGGACTGCAAGCCAAAGCTGACACTTGGTAGGTCAGGGCTGAGCACAAAAAGCTGGCACAGCAGCTCAGCTCTCTGTTAGGCAATAGCATGGCTCCATCTGCCTGCCTCAACCTTTCCTTCAGTTTTTTCACTCTATCATTTCTCTTGCCATTTTTTCCTCTACCTCAGTCTCACAAATCTAAACCCCTAAAACATGGACACTGTGGCTGCTAGGCCTCCAGCAATTAATGCCAGGACATGGCACTCCTGCACACACACCCACATACATACCCACAACCCTACATGCAAACTCAGGGCATTAATAATTCAATCACTTTTAATTAATGCTTATCCAGGCACAAAGTCCTTACCTTAGAAAAGCTGCAGTACACAGCAGTCAACCAGAGGGGAGACAGCTCAGGATTTACAAATCACTTCAGTACAAAACTGGATTCTTGTAAATATAGACCAAGACTTGAAGCAAAAATGAGCTGGGCTCTGACCTTTCTCATCTAGGATGGGTTCCTTTGCTTGCTCAGTGCACAGTCCAGGGACCAGCTTAGTCCACATCCATCCCAATATTCAGTACCCTCTTCCAGGTGAGAATGGACAAAGTCACTGCAACCACTCTGTCTCTGTGGACCCATGGTAGACAATACAACTACGTGCATGGATGTGGTTTTATTACACCACTAAGAAAACAACTTTTAAACTTGAAAAGCACAGGAGATGATGTGCTAAAAGGCCCTGGTGTTTTCAGAGCAGAGCTGAGAAAGAAGAGATGGAGCGTGGGGTAAAAGATGGGCTTTGTTTGGGAGTGTTTTGATGAACCAAGCTGTGAATGTGGGGACAGCTGGACCTTCCACAAGAGCCAAAGCTGTGGCATTGGGTTGTGCCTCCAAGGCCTCAAAAATGGCCAACAGCAAGTATCACTCACATTCAGAGTCACTATGCAAAATACAGGGGGAATATGGAGTTGCAGACATAAATAAAGCAGTCAAGCACCATCCAAAGATGATCCTCTCAGTGACCTAAAAGGGATCATCTGCAAAAGGGCATCTTATTATCCCAGAATGGTTTGGCTTGGAAGGGACCCTAAAGCTTATCTCATTCCATCCCCCTGCCATGGGCAGGGACTCCTTTCACTAGTCCATTCATGACAGAAAAGGACAAGAGACAAACTGAAGGAAGTTCAGAGAAGAGACACAAAAATAACAAGGCTGAGGGGATTGGTTTGGAAGAGGAGATTAGAAGAGCTAAATATGGATAGCTTGGTTCAGTGACAGCTATGTGGGGACACAGCCCTAATCTACAAATACATAGGAGGTGAAAACATCAAAGGAGAGAGAGGAATTACGCAGAGGATGATGCAGAGGAGCAAGGAGGAAATGGGATGAATCAATGAGAGGAACGTTTAAGACAGACATTTGCCACAGCTTTCTGGCAGGAAATTTTTTCCTAAGTACACCAGTATTTTCCAAGTGAGAAAATCCTTCATCCTTCCATTCCTCTGCTCCTTCCCTCTTTCTTTCCCACAACCCTCCATTAATATCATACTGCATCACTCCCCACCGCACTCCCTAAGTGCTGCTCACCCCAGAACCATTCTGTGCCAGGTTCTGAATCACCAACAAGCAACATTCAAGGTTTTCCCAAGACATGGCAGTAGTCCTTCTCCTTTTAGAGAGCCAACATCCAGCAGCTTTGGAACTGTCCAAGTTCAGATTAGATTTGCCAGGTTTTGGCAGGGTTTTACTTAAATTTTGGCAGTTATCTTTTCTTGACGTTCTTCCACTGCAACCACGATAACAAGCATCTCTGATGAGAGAGCAGCTTCAACTCTGTGGTCCATCTCTGTGGGAGGATGGTTTGTAAGAATAGTGTTGAAGGCAATCTCCTCTAAAGAATTAGAGCTGTACTGAGGAGTGGAAACAGCCTTGCCTGACCCATGAGGATGAGTGTTATAAAAGGGCAGGTTAGCTAGTTGTCAGTTAGTTGAAGATGGGGTCTGCTAGCTGTGTGGTGAGGAAGAAGGGTCACAAAATCTAAGATGTCCTGTGAGGGACAGGATGGATTTAACTGGTCATGCAGAAGGGAGAAGGAAACTCTCAGAGAGAAGGAGGGAAGGAGTCAGTGCTGTGTGGAGCTGCCCGTGGGAAACTCACAGACAGAAGGCATGAGGAGTTTTTAAGATAGTAAGGGACAGACTCCAGTGTCAGTCATGCCTCCACTGTTACACCTCCATGGCTAGACCATGAGGTTCATGGCCAAGCAGATAAGAAAGAGGTTCTTCTCTTATCCCATCAATCTCCCAACACAAGGCAGTGGCAAGTTGGAGAGTTTTCTAAGCAGTTCTCCTGCACAAGAAACTGTCTGCCCACAGCTACAAACAGCATTTGGTCCTGAAGGTCCTGTGGATTGTGGATGAGAAGCCAAGCCAGATGCTCATGCCTGTTAAAATTTGTTTGGGGAAGGGGTAGGAGGGAAGGAGACAACACTCAGTCCCTGCAAAGCAGGGTGCACCTCCTGAGGCACCAACACAGCTCCTGGAGGAGGTCTAGCATGGGGAGGGCACCAGAGGACCACAGCTGTGACACTTACTCTAGTGGCACCATGAGAAGCATCATGTCCAGATCATGGGGTGCACATAGTTATGGACAGGGGGAAGAAAGAGGCAAATCCATTCATTGGATGCTTCTCCCAGAGACCTTCCATCACATCCCACATACACCACGAATACAGAGCATTTCTACACATGGGTTGTTGCCAGGTATTGGCAGCTCCTGGAGAGGCTCAATTCCAGGGTGAGACACACATATTTCAGATGCAACAAGCATCAAAGTCAAGGAGGAGTTTCAGACCTATTTAACCCTCAGACAAAAGGAGACATCTTCCTTTCATCTATTTAGTAAAACCTGCTCAGGAGTGATGTGCACATCCCAGCCCCCACAGGCTGCACGTTTAGGAAGCCGCCCACTTGGCTCTCATCTCCTCTTCTTTGTAGATTTTGCTCCAGTTGCCAGGAGAGATCCTGGTGCTTTCCAGACACAAAGCCAGCTCTGTTCCACGGCCTGATGGGGAGGTTACAAGAGAAGAGAGAGCAAGAAATGAGCTCAATCACATGATATGAGGATGTGGGTGAAGACAACGGTGTCACCACATGTGTCTCATACCAGTGGCCACAGAGAGGGAACTGGTATCTGGAATGTGCCTCTATCTCCCAGCACGCAAAATGGAAACCTCATGCTAACACAGGAATGACAAATGTGCTGTGTCCTACAACTGCATCAGACCCCTCTCCCCAAACCCCAGTTTTCCAGCAAATTCCTTCAATCATGCTATTTTAAAACAGCACAAGTCAATATTTATACTCTGGCTGATAAATGCTGGGCTCACCCCAACTCTTCAAGCAACAGTTTGCACCCATGTCCATCAGCTCCCATCAGGAACATGCAGGAATCAGTGCCTGCAGGACACAGAAAATTCCATACGAAGTTTTTCAAGCCAATTACCAAGGTTTTATTAATTACTGAAATCAAGATGCTGCCTCACTATTCCTGAGCAGAACAGTGTCCCCAAACAGGACACTGACCCCAAAGCAGCACAACACATGCTCATATGGCTGTGAAGTCTCTAGATGAGCTGTAAGAGGAGCAGGAGTGAGCTTCCCATGTAAACCCACAGGCTCCCATCACCTACTCTCACTCTGGACTTTAATTCTAGCCTTTGGGATGAAAATCAGCTTTCCTGTCTTTGGCTCAAATGCCTCTTGGTGCCCCTGCTGTGATTACAGAATCACAGACCAGTTTGGGCTGGAAGGGATGTTAGAGCTCACTGCAGGCAGGGGCATTTGCCAGGGGGAGGCAGAGCCTGTGGGAGCCAGTGCCTGGCTGCTGGACACAGCTGGGCTGTGATGCCTGAAGGTCTCACCTGGCAGGTTTTGTGCTGACGACCAGCAGCCGCCAGCGGTCGAGCAGCAAGGCTGGGGAGGATCGATGGCTCCCTGCAGGGAGAAGAGGAGCTGAGCCAGAGCCAAGCCAGACTGTTAACTCATCACCTGCAGGCCACCTACAGCCAAGGACTGGTAGAGCCACAGTGGGGCTTTCAGCACATCTCAGGGAGCAGAGGATGCTTTGTGATTCACATCACAGGACTGTGCCACCCGCAGCTCCTCCTTGAGAGTTCTCCGAGTAAAAATGGAAAAAGAGCTTCAAGTAGCTGCACCACCAGCTCCTCTGGAGCATACCAAGGGGAAGAGCTTGCATCTGAAATCCAAACCAGCCTTCACCAAACAAGGGTGGATGCTGACACCACCCATGGCTGAAGCTTTCTGCTAGTCCAATTAAGCTCCAGGAAGGTTTTTAGCCTCCAACCTCACATTTCTCAGGCTACATGCAGGGATACCCACGGGTCACCAAATTCCAGCTAACAAGAAATTGTTCCCCTTGCTACAAAACAAAGCAAAATGAGAGAGAAAACAGTCACCACTGAAAAAACACTATCCAAAGCCAGCAGTCACTATGCCTCCTTCCATCCAGCAGCACCTTAGACAGCACACAGACATGTAAAAATGAGATGCCAGGGGCTGGTGGGCACACAGATCAGGGAGTAGTAGAGCCAAATTTATATTCAATCAACACTGGATTTTTAGCTGGCATCCCTAAAATAAGGCAAGGATACTGCTGGAGTTAGACTCATTATAAGCAAGTATAAATCTTCAAAAATTTCATTTCTTGCCCTGCCAAAATGTCTTCAAATTACCAGCCAGCTATTACAGAGAAATCCTAATGGCATGAGGAAGAGCAGAATAATAATAAATAAGGGAGTTTTAGCCCCAAGGATATCATGCTCGAGTACTGGGGTTTGGGATCATTTTGACCAAGAAATGCTGAGGGTTTGTGGTCACATCAATAAAAAGGATGTCCTCAGCACAGAGGAAGCCACCACCCCCACAAGTCCACGTTTCCAGGTTCTTTGGGAAGACGGCACCACAGTGTTTTTTGGCATTTAATTCTTAATTTATATATACCTTTATTTTTTATACTTCAGGATCCTGGAGAGTTAAAAGAAAAAAAGAATGACAAAAATACGGTAAAGGCAGGATAAGCAGGATACCAGAGTCCCTCCCAGGAATGCCTCTAGATCAGTGTCATGATCTAACTACCAGTGGGACAGTCTTCCACAACCTAGTCTGGAAGTTCCAGTACCCCTGTTATGGCTGTCCCATAGCTTTTGATACCTCTACTCCAGACTGAAGCAGACAAAAAATATTTCTGTCTGTAATAAACCCATCTGACCTTTAATCACACTGTCTCTCCTGAAAACACAGCAGCAGCATGTCCATACACATCCTCTACTCCCACTCATACCTGAGGAAAAAAAGCAACAGCTTTTTATTGATAATAATCACACAAGATGTTGTTTGGACAGAAGGAGAAGGTTCCCATTGTGCCAGCCAGCAGCCCTGGGATGGCTAGGACATGCTAATGTGCTGCTGGTCTGCAGGTTGGGGCTAGGAAAGCAGGAACTGGCCAGGGAGAACCAGGGCTTTGTGCAGCTCTGCAACACCTGGGAGCAGGCAGGAAAGTGCATATGAAGGCATGATGTGGATGGATGGATGGATGGATGGATGGATGGATGGATGGATGGATGGATGGATGGATGGATGGATGGATGCTTGTGTAACCCCTGTGCTCAGAGTGGTGTGGCAGCAAAAGTCCTCCTTGCACACTCTTCCCATCGTTTGGGATCTCTGCTAACATCTGACCTGATGCTGGCTTTTACCAAGCCAAAGCAGGTAACTGGTGCCTGTCTGAACACCACCCAGATCTTCTCTACAGCAGAGACCATGGCAATGTCCCCTAAACATCATGCAGGGACAACCAAAGAGCTTCCCAAGGGCCTCCAAGAGCTGCTGGTAAAGGAGAAGGGCACAGCTGATACAGCAGATCCCAGAGATGCTTTGTGGCCACGGAGACTAAAAATCAAACACTGGCATTTGAAGGACAGTGTCTCAGAGAAGGAAGTAGATGGCTGCAGGGATGAAAGCCTGAGAAAAACTGCATGAGCACTAGGAAGGACCACTGGGAGTGGGAGGGGGTTCAACAGGATTAAAGAGTTGAAACTTGGTAAAAAGCCTGGAAATCAGTCCCTGCAGGATGGAGGAACACCAAGGGACAGGATGAAGGAGAGGACCAGAAGAATGTCCCTGGATATGGTAACAGTAGCTAGGCAAATAAGCATGGGAAAAGCCAATGGGATACACCAAAACCAAGGGTAAGTGCTGGTGGAGAAGTACTGACATCCCAGAGGAGCAAGTGAAGAGACAGAGGTGGAACATAGCTGGAGTCATGCCGAACACTCTGCCTTGGGCAGGAATACCAGTCAGGGAGAGACTTGGGAGGTAGCCTGGCAGAGGAGAAAGCCTTTTTCCATCACATCAGCAACTTCCCACCCCGAGAGAGCAAGTGCCCTCTGCCCTCTGTGCTGGCAGTCTCCACAGCTGCCACCCTTGGAGATTGCTGAGCCACAGGGTCCTGCTCCTTCAGCTGAGCATTTCCAATATTCTGTGACTGTCATTCTCTTCCCTTGAAAGCCCAGAGACCATAATTCATCTCTCAGCTGGCTTTAGCTGCTGTGCAAATGACCCCCAGCCTGGCAAGACATCCTGCCCATTAGTCGTCACCTCAGCCTGGCAGCTATCACTGTTACACATCAGCTGCAGGAAGCCAGACAGTCTCTGCTCCAGCCTGTTTGCATCCTTGGGAACGCTAGGAGTCATCTAGCCACCTCCTCAGGCTGGGAGAGACAGCCCTGTGACAGCCCTGGCTTAGCCACTTCCCTTCTCTGGGGACCACCGCTGGGCACGAGCCAGCCAACGTGGAGACCTGCCCTCTTCTGAGCCAGCAGCTCCCACCTTCTCACACACAGGCAGAGGAATATCTTGGAGAAGGGAAGCAGAGCTTCTGTGCCACAGCTGCAGACACATCTGGTTTTAATTGCATCAGCAAACCCTAAGCAATTAATGGCAGGGAGGAACAGGGCACGGAGAGAGAAAATGGGTACAGCAAGCAAAGGGAACCATTTACTCCTTCCCTAAGCAGAGGGACATTATTTTACAGCTGCAGCTGTGGTGGCCTCACTGGCTGCATCCCACTCCTGGAGCATCTCTTGTTTTGTATCCAGATTACTACCATGCCTTGTTTTGTGATTTTAGTCCTGAAGTCCCTTAACCAGTTATCTCAGCCCCAAACAGAGATCTCCAACCCCGCCATACCCACAAAGCCTTCCACATGCTTCCCAGGAGCCACAGGTCAGGCAAGTGCCCATGCCAAGGGCAAACAGGGACTGGAGACAGAGTCCCCCACCACCATCCTGAAGCTCTGGTCTGCAACCGTCTGCTCCTACTCAAAGCAGAGCCCAGTCCCCATCATTATCCCTGCCCATCCCACTCCCTGGGAAGTGTCTTCCTGCAAAGCCTCCATAGCTTGATCACAGAGATCACAGCTCCTCAAACACAACCTGGAAAGGGCAAGGCACTGGGATGCCAGGAAAGCATTGTTGTCAAAAAGCAGTAAACCATGTGCTAGGATCCCTGACCATCTTTGCTGCATCTTCAGCCACAGGAAACAGAGCTTAAGAAAAAGCCTGAATACAAAAGCACCAAAAGCTGAGAAAAAAAACCTTCCAGGAAGGGGAAGATGATGGAAGATCAAGGAGATGCTGGCCTGATCCCCAGCTGGAAAACTCAGCTCTGAAAGGAAGGCTGACAAATAAGGAAAGTATCCATGGGAAAAGTCTCCACCAATGGTTTGCAGCAGTCTCACCTAACTCTGCACTTTGTCACGCTGGAAACCCAGCCTGCTCCAGGATGGTACAGCCAGGCAGAAGCAGTCTCCCCTCTCAGCTCTGCTCACCTCTCCTCCCACCATTGGAATACAGCACTATGGCAATTTTTTGCTCAGTTTAGTGAGTACCAGGACTGCCAGGACTCCAAAGGCTCAGGGCCTGGCTGTGCTCCCTCAGAGCATGCCCTGGGCACTTCACCCACAATAGAAAATAGCTTTTGGATCATCAACAAGCTTGTGTCAGGATTAGGGGAGTCATTCCCTCTGCTACCTACAATCTCAAGCACCCCAAACTCAGTACCAGTAATCCCAAGGAGATCAAACAAAGTCTTTGGCCAGATCCCAAGTCCTCCTCCTGTTCATGAGTAAACCCCAAAAATCCAGGGAGCTGGACTGGTGAATTCAGGTATGCTTGAGGCATGAGGCACTCCATGCTGGAAAACTGCTGGCTGGAGCAGGGTTCTGGCTGCCAGCAACTTGTGTCTGAGAATACCCCCAGGAATGGGCCATTAGGCACCCCCAAAGGGTGATTTCACTGCTTCTCGAAAAAGGCTCAGCAGCACAGACCCTGTTCCCAGGACAGTTTGGGAATGAGCACAGCAGAGCAGTAGACACCTGGGTAAGTTTAACCCGCACAAAGTAGAAACCGAGGCACCCCATGACTGAGCACCAGCAATTAAAACCTAGAAAACCCACCCTTTATCACCAACCCTTGGCTTTTAAAGATTCAGGCCATTATCAGTAGGATTGGGCAGGTGTCCTGGTGTCCATAAGGAGCTGTGCTCCCCAGCACATGGAACACAGCCAGACAGCAGTTTATCCAAGTTATTTTCTCTGTCTGAGGAATGACATTACAGGAGGAGAGAGGACTGGACAGAAGCCTGCCCTTCCTCCTTGCCCTGCACAGAGGCTGATCACATGCTCACCCAGTGGCGAGGAGCCATCCAGAACCCTGCTGAAGATATTGAATTTGCCAAGAAGCTGAAGAGAGGTGCAAGGCAGCAGGCAGTGATTTATGGAGCTGACGTGCCTTCCCAGGTCACACATCAATAGGAGCCTCACCTCCTCTGTGGGCCAGCAGCCAGGCCGATTATCTGTCCTGTGCTGCAGGATGCAGTGCCAACAGCCAAGCACACATCACCCAGCTTGTTTGCAAAAAAAAAATGATAATAATAAATAAAACCCTGTAGATCCAGGTGATCTTTTGCTCAAGCCCATGCTTGCCAGTGGTAAATGATCAAGCACAGCAGCCTGCAAGAAAGCATGTAATGCCTGGAGGCTGACCCTCACCAGAGCTCCTGGAAAGCACAATGGCAGCCAGCAGCAGGAGCTGCCTGGCATCTGCCCATGGGGGCTCTCCCACCTCAACCCACCCCAAATCTGGCCCTAAGATTTTTGCAGTGTTACAGACATCAGGATAGAGCTGGTTGCTCCATGAATCCTGTCGCTGGTGCAGAGCTAAGAAAGCAGGAAAACAGCCTATGCAAAGAAGGTGCTCACATGACCACGTGCAGAAGCCACGTGCCTTTTACAATTAGCCCCTGCTGACAAATGCACTTTTTTTGAAAAAAATCAATTTTAAGAAATCAATTTTTCAGAAATTTAGATTTAATATGGTATTTCCTCAAATCCTTTTTCCTCTGGTAGACCTGAGGGATAAGCTGAGAACCACCCGCACTCAAGTCACCAAGCTGAATCACAGAAACCTGAAGGACATAAGCTGCTGGAGCTGCTGGCTGCCAACACTGCATTAACCTTTTTTTCCCCTTCCTTCTGTTTTACTGAGTAATCCCCAGATGCAGCCACTCAGCAGCAAGATGCCATTCAGTATTCCTCAGGGAGTTTCAGAGCCTTTCTCCCTCTGGAATCAACAGTGGAAAGAAGTTTGTGGTTCTTGTATGACAGTCCTGTAACGAGAATTCCATAAATTCTGAACTGTATTTCATCAGGAGTTTTAAAGGAGAAACCAAATTTCACAGGAGAGAAACTCAAGACGTGGGTTGAGACTTTAAAAAACCAATTTTTTGTTCTCTCGGATCCCACCAAATGCCTTGGATGATGTAAACTTTTGAAGGAAGGGATATTCAGAGATACTCCAAAAGAAGATGTACAACACCTGAAGCTCCTAACCTAATCACCAATGAAAATACAGCCCAAAACAGTGAACCAACCTTGTGTTTTTTACAGGAATGAACAAACTTGAAAGAGCCAAACAGTCATGTCTGAGAGCAAAACAGCAAGGATGTGAGAGTTTGGGTGCAGGCAGGTGAGCATGACCACAAAAAAGCTTTACTCTTATTTTTCAGCCCATTTTGGTGCCACTGGCTGCATGCTGAGCTCATGCAGACAAGAAACAGGACCAACACACTCTGTCCCATAGGACAGGTGGCTCTTCAGAGAGGTGAGACTTCATCAACATGGAATCTAAGCAACATATTCTCACCTGTGACTTCAAATCACCTAACACACCTGGAACCCACCATTACATAATCCAGAACCTGAATGTTTTTACACCTCAGATAGATATATTACAGAAGGCCACAAACATGCATAAGCCATCCCTTGCTCCACAGCCGTGGTGAGAAGCCTGCAGTGCCAGCCAAAACTGGGACCAGGAAGGACTGGAGGTGTTAATCTGGTAACAAAAATGAAACCTTGAGGTTGTGAGCCAGGCTCTGTCCCAGCTGAGCTTGCGTGCTAGAATTTTAAGAAGGAGGTTGTTTGCTGACAGCTTAAAGGATTTAAGGGAAGGATTAACCATGGCTTTGCTGATGAGGAAACCAGTGGCAAACTTGGAGCAATCCCACAAGCATGGGCAGAAGCTGGAAGAGGACATGGAAAGGGCGGATGAGCCTTCAACAGCAAAAACAATAGGGACAATTTCTTTTGCACAGTGAACTGGACTGGGAGCAGCTCCTCCCAGCATTAACAACCTTGGTTTGGTGCCCACCAAACACAGGACAGCCAGCTCTGGAGTCCTGCCTTCACAGCACTGGATCATTGGGGTAACTGGAGGTGTCCAGAAGCCATACAAGTGAGAACACTGCAGACCTCAACCATGAGGAAAGGTGCCTAAATAGAACAGAGTGGAAGGCCTGGAGGGGAAGGACGTGGTGGTGGGAGTCCTGCTGTGGAGATGTGGGAGGAGGGAAATCCTGCTGTGAGCAGCAGGCAGAAAGGAACCACAGATCCACAGCACATCCTGGTTGCTTCAGGAGAGCTTCGTGTTGTTGCTTAAGAACTCTGTGAGCTGTGTCTACAGCTGAATGAGGCTTATATCCAGGTGAGCAACACAGATAAAAAGCAGGAGGCAACAGATCTGCTGCAGACTGGCAGAGGAACATGAGCCTAGAGGGGTTTGTTTCCAGAAAGCAGGATGCTGGTTACCAGGAACACACACAGACCAATGGACTTGTCTGGCAAGCTGGAGCCCAGCAACAAGAGCATGTTCCAGCTGGGAACAGCTAATCCACCCTCTCAACCCAGTGCAGCTGCTCGGCAAACAAGCACGGTCCCCTTAAGAGAAAGCACAATCAGCCCAGATTTAGCTGGAAGAGGGTGGGGATATCGCTGAGCTCCAAGCCATGGTCTGAACCTTATCTGCTGCTTTAATACCTATCAGTGTTGATACAGATTAAAGGATTAGTCAGGATTATTGAAGGCAACCCTCCCTCGCCCCAGGCAGTGAGGATGGGCATGGGTTCGGTGCAATTCCAGTCTTCCCCTGCATCCACAGCCCTTGGCTGCACCCTTGAAGAGAAGGAGCCTGAGAAATATCTCATAAGAGGCTCTCCATGAGCAATGGCAACCATGAAACAGATGTAAGGGAGGGAGACTGGGCTCCCTGGGAAGAAAACAAAGACTCACCAGCCGGAATCCAAGTGGGAGTTGGGTTTGTTGTCCCTACAGTTGCCTACCAACACAGCAAGCCTTCATGGACTAGCACCACCACCAGAAGAAACCACCTCACTACAATCCACCCATGGCTGTTTATTCCTGCTGTGGTCCAAAGCCCTCTTTTCCTAACACAGGCATTTGTGGACTGTCAGGAAACTGCCTGGTTAAAACCTGCTTTCGATGTCACTCAGCACAGCTTTTAATTAGATCATGCCCCTGACCCAATTCCCCACATGGCTGCACAAACCCTTGAGCGTCAGTGTGGGAAGGGGTGGCCAGGAGTAGGCAGGACACCTCCTGGGGGAGCAGTAAAGCTCCAATGACTGCACAAGGAGGCAGGAAGGCTCCTCTGCCCACATTTAGGCTGAACACAAACCTGTGAGGTTTGAGATCTCCCATCTTCCAAGAGATCATCACCAAAAACCAGCTGTGTCCAGAGAACTTGGTCCTGAAACCTGGCTGGGCTGAAAGTGGCTCAGGACAATGGCAAGATGAGAGATACCACAGTAGAACAATCTCCCAGTTCTGCCTCCCATCCCCATGTATTCTGCTCCCTTCTCCAGGCAGAAACCATTAAGCAAAGACTATGGCTGTCATCTCCTGGATACCAGGAGCTCACATCCCAGCCTGTCATCCAGGAGAGACAGACTCTGAAAGGACACAGGTGGAGGAAAACACATGTTGCCCAGGTGAAGAATGCCCAAAAAAGTTGTGTCTACCCCATCCGAGGTCAGGCTGGACAGGGCTTGAAGCAATCTGGCCTAGTGGAAGTGTCCCAGCCCATGGCACAGGGTGGAATGAAGTGAGTTTAGAAGACCCTTCCAATCCAAACCAGCCTGTGAGTCTATGAAACACTAAGATGGAACCAAATCTGGCTCCCCCAGCTTTCTTGCTTCTCGCACCAGGACAACAGAAAGGAATGGCAGAAGCACTGAAGCTATCAGCAACAAGAAAACAGGTAATGTTGGGGCAAAAGGACAAAAGGACATCACTGATCTGAAATGATCACCTGCAAGAGCCAAACTTAGCTTACAGAACCACAAAAAAGTTTGGGTTGGAGAAGACCTTAAAGCTCATCCAGTCCCAAGCCCCTGCCATGGGCAGGGAACACCTTCCAACTTCTCCAAGTAGTGCATTCACATCCATATGCCAACATCCCACATCCTGCAGTGATTCAGGGATGAAACTCTGGATCAAGCCTCAAGCCCAAGGCAGTACCCCCTCTCCATCCCCACTTCCCCCAAACCATTTCCTCTGCAGGGTGAAGTCCAGGCAGCTGCTTCAGCCATTTGTTTCTTCCCACTAAAACACTACCAGGCTACACATGGCTCAGAAAGGAACAGGGAGCCCTGGCCAAAAAATACACCCAGATAAAAGACTCCTTTCCCCTGTACAGAGAAGATCAAAACCTTCACCAAATTGGTCGCACTTCACTCAAAAGCACACACAGTACAATCACCTCACCATAAGACACAAGCTGAAGACCTGCAGTGTTGGACATTCAAATGATACTAAGAGTCTATGTTGAGATGTTAGTTTTGGTCCCATAAAAGCAAGCAGGGTTTCATAAAAGCAAGCTGCACTGGGCATTCAGGGGCCAACAGCAGTAAATCTGACACTGGAAGAGCATGCCAGCCCAGTGCCAGGACAGGGTGACAAATTCTTGGCCCAGATGGAAGAGCAGCTACTTTCAGCCTCATTGGGTCACAAGCCAGCTGGAGCCCTTCAGTGAGTCTCCACAGCCAGGCCCCACATCCTGCACCATGACCCCAGGCAGCAGCCAGAACAGCTCCCAGCCAGCACAGATGCCTTCAGCCCATCCTAGGAATGTCAGGAGCTCCACAGGCAGAGACACTAAGGTGGTTTTTGATGATGCTTTCTGATGGTGCTTTCCAGAGCTCCTATTTCTAGACCGGAGAGATCCCTGAGTAGGAACATCCTGTCCCACCAACACTATCTCTTCCAAGTTAATATCATAACTGTTTATGGAGTCAAGCCTACCAGGAGCTGGACTTGATGATCCTTGTGGGTTACTTCCAACTCAGGATATTCAATGGATCATCACTTTACTCATCTGCTCACGGGTCATGGTGTGATTCCCAGGTGGGAAACACAAGCCACTAGCCAAGAGCCTCAGAGAAAGTCCTCTTATGAGTGTGCTTTTAATAACGCCTTGTTAATTGTGAATTAACTGAACTGACCCAGAGCAGCCAATCCCAGGTCCTTTGGGAGAGGCACAGGGCAACATACAGCCCATAGAAGCATGTTAAGCTTCCTCCAGCAGCTCTAACTCTGCCCCTCAGAAAACAGATGGCATTCAAACAGTATTTTGCTTCAGGGCCACGCAAGTTTGGAGAACACATGCCACGTATACCTACACATCTCATCAAGGAAGAAGTTCAGCTCCCTGTCACTGCACAAGTTGTCAAACAGTCACAGCATAGGGACATGTGACTTTTAGCAAGAACACTGCCAGAAGGAGAATGACAAAGGGGGCAGCGCTAAGACCGCTGTGCTCTGCTGAGCTCAGCGCCTCTCAGGTGCTGAGAGCCAAACTACTCCAATGCAGCATCAACCCACTTTCAGATGGATCTTCATACAAAAGCTCAGGGATTATCTGTGTCACACTGCCACCATCACATACTCGACACCTAAAGCTACACAAGCTATCACCCTCATTACATCAGCTTGTCACAGGAGATGACAACCCATCCATGAGCAATCCATTGTGAGGTGTGAGGAAGATGGATGTGTGCATCAGCAGTGTTCCCATCAATCTAACCACATTGCATGCAGATCTCTCCTCTCAGGGATTCAGTCATCTCAGCCACAAACTCCTGAAACTTCCCTGACTGCTGTTAGACCACCTCAGGCAGCATGTGACAAATTCAAACACTCTTGTGGAAAATTCATAGTCCTCCAACCCCCCAGGTTGGAGGTTCCCCAGGAGGAACAACGATCTGGAGCATTCAGAGCTTCCTAGGATGGTTCTTCGTGCTCACCCACAAATTGTTTTACAAGACAAAGTCCCAACAGCAGTACTTAGTCTCCAGCAAAGATTATTTTTGGCAGCTTTATCAGAACAGTTGTCACTCCTTTAATCTCTCCTTGGATGAAAGCACGTTTAGGAAAACAGTCCAGATGCTGGAATTCCAATAAAACAAAAACCTTGGTACAAGGCAGTCCTGAAGAGACCTTTATAAATAAACAGCTTGGGGGGGTTTCTGCTCAGCAATGCCAGGCCCACACTCATAAACCAGAACTACATGCTCCCCTCCCCAGGAATCAGAAAACAAAAGCTGGTTTGGGTCACCCAACTGCAGGACACACATGCAAGAACTACTCTTGCAACTCTCCTGCCCCTAAATGGCCAAGCTACTCATACCACTCCATGGATTTTTAACAAAATATTCCAAAATAACAATTTACAGAAGGAGTTACAGCCGAGCCAAGAAACTTGAGCTAAGAAGATGTTATGGGAAACTCGCCATCAGCTCTAAGTGAGGGTCCACAGAGCTGATGAAATCTCCCATCACAGCAACAGGTTTGTCCACTCCTCACACATCTTAGTTTAAAACTGGATATCATCCACAAGGGCTTTGAACCTCATAGCAGCATTTCTCACTCTCAAGAGCACTCACCAGCAACAGCTCAGCACCACTGAATCACAGATCAGTTTGGGTTGGAAAGGATCTTCAAACTCATCTCTTTCCATCCCCTACCAGGGGTATGGACATCTCCCACTAGACCAGGTTGCTCCAAGCTCCATCCAGCCTGGCTTGGAACACCTCCAGGGACGATGCAGCCACATCTTCTCCAGGAAACCTGTGCCAGGGCCTCACCACCCTCACAGGAAACAATTCCTTCCCAATATCCCATCTAACCCTGCCCTCTGGCAGTGGGAAGCCATTTCCCCTTGTCCTCACACTCCATGCCCTTGTCCAAAGTCCCTCTCCAGCTCTCTGGGAGCCCCTTTGGAGCTCCCCCTGGAGCCCCAGGTGAACACCCTCAGTCTTCCCAGCCTGGCTCCAGAGCAGAGGTGCTCCAGCTCTCAGACCATTTCATGGCATTCTCTGGACTCACTCCAGCAGCTCTGATGTTGGGACCTCTAGACTGGAGGCAGCTCTGCAGGTGGGGAATCACCTGCGTGGGGCAGAGCTCCCTCCCTCCTCTTGCCAGATGCACTCCTCTGGATGCAACCCAAGCTGGCTTTCTGGGCTACAACAGACACTGCCAGGTCACATCCAATTTGTCAGCTACCCATATCCCCAGGCCCTTCCCTCAGGACTGTGCTCAATCTATTCTCCACCCAGCCTGTGTTTGTACTAGGGATGGCTCCAGCCCAGCAGCAGGACCTTGTACCTGGCCTTGCTGAGCTTCACAGAGTCCACACAGACCCACCTCTCCAGCCTGCCAAGAAATCTTGACGAAATCCAACCATACCACACGGCTTCCTCGAACTCCAAGGCCACTATTAGCAAAAATTACACCATCTCCTCCTCCTGAACCATACTGGCCATGTCCAGTAGGTCTGGGATGACTCTCATCATGTACTCCCAGAGGACTCCACCTAATTTCCAACTGACAAGTCTCCAGTATACTGAAGAAGGCTTATTTTTCCCCTCTCCTCCCAGCCAGGGAGGGCAGGAATGGCATCCCATTAAATGAGCCAGAAGAAACCCAACCCACCCAAGGCAAGGCCCTGTCTTTGCCATTCACTGGCAATGTCAGCATGAAATGCAGTTGTCAGAAGACTTCTTGGGTTTCCTTAAGTTCTTCTGCCAAGTTCTGATTAAAATCCTCCTAAGTGGTTTTCTCTTTATTCCATTTCCTAGAACTGAGAAGCAAAGCAGACCTGAAAGCAGCTCTGAGTGCTGGTGGAGCCAAGAGCCCCAACAAGCCAAGCTGAGTCTCCCACATCAGCTCATTAGTATCAATGGGAAATTGAAAGCAACGCTCCTTCCATCTCCCACATCAGATGATCAGCTCCCAGAGGAGACTGGGTTTTAATGGCCTCACTCACTGGCAGGAGGCTGGGATTGCTCAACCAGCAGGGGCTGCTGAGGCACCTCAATGGGCGCGGCTTCAGTGTCATGTGTGAAACAGGTCAACCAGGAAGGAATATTCCCACAGGCTTTCAGGTAACACACAACAGTGGAGCAGTGGCTAAGGAGAAAAACACTGCACTGTAACACATCTCCATGCCCAAAACCATCCAATTTACTCCAGTCTCTCACCCCTACTTGACATGCTCTGGTTCATGATGATGGCTTCAAAAGAGAAGGCAACCTCTCATCACAGGCTCCTTGTGCTACCAGCTTGAGATCTGCACCACACTGGATTCCCTCTTTGCCCAGAAAAATCTGTCTGCTTTGGTGGCCTGGAGGATGAAACCATTGGTTTCTTTCCCAGAAACAACAGGTACCTGCAAGTCTAGTTGCTCTCGTTCCTGTGGCCAAAGGCTGGAGGCCATCAGGTCACCACGAAGATGGCTTCTGTCCTCCCAGCCAAGGGTAGCTAAGGAGAGCCCCTTCCCTGCAGGAAGGTAGATTTGGTCCCAGGGCTCAAGCACACTGAGAGCACTGTACAGGGATGGTGCAAGGGAACCCCAAAACAGCCTCTGTTCACACAAGAAAAACCAGAACCACGTGTTGCTGCCCTCTCTGCTGTGTCTTCCTCCTTTGCAGGGCCCCACATGGGAAACTGCTCCTGCCAGAGCCAAAACGCTACTGATGAGTATACAGCCTGAAAATCCCAGTACTTCCATTTTTTAATGCCATGAACCTCTTTATGGTCCCTGGGGGAGCAGGAAGACACTGACCCTACTGAGATAGCACGTGGACAGGACACATGCTGGTCCAAGCTACTACTGAAGGATCTTATCCCAGGGAACACCAACAGTTCCTATTTTCTTGGTCTGGAGGAAGCAGCAAGGGGGAGCACAGGCTGTGAGCCCCTGTAAAGCAGGGCATTTTCCTGGGAGGTGGCTCTTCTACAAGCCAGGCAGTGATCTGGCAAAGCCATGGTATATTTGGTCACATTTGGGTGTGGTTTCATATGCAACCTTGACTTTTTGTATGCAAGATCCATGTATTCATGTATGCTTCAACTCTTCCCCCAGGTCCAGGCAGGGACCTGCTCATGGCCGTAGGGGTTTGACCAAAAGGCTGGTTTCCTTCAAAGGGCCATTCACCACTCAGCCCCTCTGCTCCCACACCCTGCCCACAAAGCAGAGCATTAATAGCCAGCCTGTGAGACCATAAAACACTAATGCCCAAAGAGTTCCTGCACCTTGACCTTCTGGTCAGCAAACCAGGTCCATGATACACAGACACAGTCACCTCCTTCCCCTCCAGGCCACAGAACAGCAAATAGCCCTGGAAACCCTGAAACCTTGCTCTGTGTACAAGGCACCCTATAGATCCACTGGTTCCACCTAGGCATGAGAGCTTTGCCAGCAGGGGACAGCTCTGCTTGATGACTTTGTCACCACCTCAAAGAGCTGCCTGATACCCAGCCATCCTCTCCTTTCAGCCTGCGAAAGCAATTTTCCCTAGCCTTTAATCACATAGAGCCCAGACTCAGTGCTCTCCTGTTTTTCCAAGCTTCTCTAAGCCATTTTATTCCCAGAACTTGGCTCCAGCTTTCATAGATTCATAAAGGCTGAAGACCTCCAGTCTTCTAGTCCAGTCATTAACCCAGTGCCACCATGCTCACCACCAAACCCAGAGTGCCACATCCACACACTTTTCAAACACTTCCACAGATGGTGATTCCACCACTTCCTTGGGCAGCCTGTTCTAATGTCTCACTACCCTTTTAGTGAGCCCTTTCTTTGTTCTCTTCCCCTTCTAAAGGGACATCCATTCCTTACCTCACAGTGAGTGAGAGGGACACAGAAGTGAGGACCTAGGGCTTGGCATCCCACTGGGGAAGGAGGGTCAGGATCCCCAGCTGGAAATAGCTGCTTGCAGCTAGTGTAGCCACAGTAGCCATGGCACTCAGCGAGCACCATGTCTGTCTGGGACCACACAGACATCACAGCCTCTCCTCTGCACCACAGCGATGATGGAGCATCCCAGCTGCAGTGGTACCAGGGATTTTTGGGATGGCCTTCCCTTTCAGACAACAGACTCCACTTGCCACCACCCACAGATGACCCATCAGGTGGGTGCAGCTCTCTCTCCTCCAGTCCAGCTCGAACACCAAGGACCAAGACCCAGCTCCAGGGTCCTTTTTCTGAGCCCTGATCCTAGGATGCTGATCACCAGCCACATGGCATGCAGCTGACTCCAGAACATGCCACAGCTGTCTGTTAAGCAGATGAGTGGGCCACTCCCAGCGGGGCAGGCAGTGTACCTGCACCTTGACAAGTGAAGAGAGGGGTGGGGGAGTGAGCAGGGGGAGTCTGGGAACAGCATTCACTTGCACAGTACCTGGGGAAAATATCACAACACTGCATTTCCATGGGTAATGGGGGGAGCAAGCAAGCTTCTTGGAATGAAATTACTTTCTGGCTTGGAAAAAGAACCCAAAACCACAACGCCACAACCACAGGACTTGTAGCTGCAACAGTTTTCTCTACCCAGAGCACCCTTGTGCTCCCTCCAGCAAAACCCATGCTCAAGCCTAACAGGAGAAGCCAATCATGCAGAGAACAGGGAAAACTGAGACACACAGGCTCCAGCATTTGCATTAAGGGAGGGCAGCCCAGGGGGTTCTCTTACTCCCTTAGCACCAGAAAAAATCCACTTTTGAGCTTTAGCATATCCCATCCCCTCACCAAAATATGGTCACATGCACATTCCAACCAGAATTCCAGCTCAGGCCTGCAAAACAGGTATGCTCTCCACACTATTCATCACAACACATTCCAAGACATCCCAAGTGAATGAGGGTCAGACAGTATTTTAAAGTAAATCTAGACACCAAGTTTTAAAGCCACATCAGTGTCAAGGACAGGGGAAAAGTCAGCAGATGTGAGTACATGCCTTCACCACATCATACAAAAGCTTCTCCTTGCAAAGGGATTTATCCTGCCCACACAACACTGGGATGGAGCTTGCACCATTCAGCTGGCAAGGCTGGGGGCACAGGAGGAGGAAGGATGGGGAGCACAGGTACCACTTGCTTTCCTGGGTTGAGCAGAGCTCACCAAAGCTACTGTGAGCCCTGCCAGAGGCCAGTGAGCCCTAAAATCTTTACACCACAGCAAAGCCCCCATCTCCAGCCCCAGGTGCCACCACCACCAAAGGTGCCACCATCACTGCCATGCTTGCAGCTCCAGCCCCAGGTGCCACCATCATCGCTATGCCCCTATCTCCAGTCCCAGTGCCACCACCACTGCCCATGCCCCATCCATTCCAGCTCACCCATCCATGCCAGCCCACAACCTGAGCTCACCCCAGAAAACCCTGAGCACATTTATTTACATCAATCAGTTCCCGGATCTGGTCCTTGGGCAGGAATGAGTAACAGGGACAGGAATATATCGAGCAGATGTTGTCACCAAATACAACATATCGTCAGGCTGCTGGTGGCTCTAAATCATTCCAGAGCTCAGCAGTTGCCTCACAGCCCTGGGCTGCTCTCCCAGCTGCTGCTCAACAGCTCTGAGCCCTGGGGTGGCTCCTCTTGCACCCAATGAGCACTCAGGCTCCGGGTACTGATCACCACGAGGTAAGAATGTCAAAAACCACCACAGAAAGTCCATAGCAATCACCACTGCCTTTTTTCCTCCCCAGCTTCAGCTCTGGGGATTTAAGTGCCCTCTTGCCCAACACATCTTCAGGGTTGCCTGCACACAAGGATTCACAGGATGGATTTCACAGCTCCAGCCCAAAGCATCCTCGAGAGTAGCAGCAGAGTAATGCAGCACTGTGAAAGCAGTGGCACAGAAGATGTCGTGCCTGCAGAAAACAAGGAAAAGGCAGTGAATCCCCAACCAAGCAGCCTTTAAAAGCATAGGAGGGGAAACACAGGCAGCCTGTGCTCTGCTGCCCTTTCCCATGGCCTCCCTGGCTGCCGGGTGGAGAAGCAGCTTTGCTCATTAGCGGGTTATTCCTGGCACACTCCCCCTGCATCAGCTCCCCGGCAGGGCTTCGGGAGCAGCTCACAGGGTTTTGAAGCCTTCGGGGTTGCACAGCGCTCCAGAGGCGCAAATCTTCCTTTAAAGAAATCTCCCTCGGCAGATAAATGGTGCTGGGTAACTGGGGTCATTAGGCTAATGAGCAGCTACCGCCAGCCTGGAAGCAAAGCAAAAAATCAGCACAGAGTCTACCAGAGCCTGCTAGCCTCCAAATCTGACCCATCTTCAGCAGCTGCCTTTGCTCTCAAGGGAGGAATCAGGTCCATGAGTCAGCAGGATCAATCACCTGCCGGCCTTCCCATTAAAATCTCTCATCAAAGTACTGGGGGAGCAGATTTGCAGGTTGCTTGCACCAAGGAAGCTGAGAAGGGACTGTTCCTGCTCTGTCCCCCCTCTATCAGCCCCTTTGTTACCATGGTGTTATTTTGCTCTCACACTTCAGGAGTAGGGAGGTTTTTTCTCTTCTTTCCCAGCGCTGTTTTATTTCCTACCACCATGTCCTTGATGGGGAGCCACATGTCCTCCTGCCCATTCTGGTGGAGACTGGGCCATGTTTCGGCATGACAGCCAATTCACTGGGATGCAGCAATGCTGATGGGTCGGGCATCAAAGCTAACTCAGCCTTTTAGTCCTTCCTAACACTGCCATCTGGGAAAGCAACCAGGGAGAGATGCAATTTTCCCTTTGTAAAGCCTTCAGAGGTAGGATCAGCTGGAACTCCCAGCCAGCTACATCCAGTGGTTATAAAAGAAAGCCCACATATAAATAACCTCTCAGCAGGAGCCAAAACTCCAGCACTAACCCCAAGGTTTGAAGTGAACGAGGCTAATTTCCTCCTTTGTAGCTCTTGACATATGTTGGCTGTGTGCCCCCTTCTTGCCTTGTTCCTAGAGCAGAAGGCTCTGGGCGGCGGAGCCAGGGACAATAAGGAAATGAGTGGTGTCATTCCCAAGGACTCCCAACACAGCTCTGTCAGCAGCTCTGGAGGCAGCTGATTCCAGCATGGGACCATGGAGAAAAAGAACCATGGTGAGAGCATCAGGCAAGAGCGGTCCTGCACGGCCCTGCCACCTCCCTGAGCTGCCCTTGTTGGCTGCCATTCCCTGGAAAGAAACAAGCCCTTCGGCACAAGTGCTGGGAAACAACTTCTCCCCAAGGTTTTGGGGGTCCCTTCCAAATCAGTGGACTTCCCACATGCCCTAAAAATCCCTGGGGAAAACAAAGCACAGGGTGAACACCATCTCCAAAGCTTTGGAGGGGCTGAAAAAACAACAACTCTTTTCACCAAAACAGCTCCACTGGGAGTTTTTCCACCCAAATTCTGGCCCCAAGGCAAGGAAATCCACACTAGTCAAAATCCCAAGCATATCTTCAAAGCACAAGGCTGGGACCACCCCCAACATCTTCTGGCTCTCTGCCATATCAAGAGTGTCTGTGGCCATCTCCTGTTGGGCTTGGACCCAGCAGAAAGACTGAGAGATCTCACCTCCTCAAGCTGGAGTCACACAGGAATCCCTCACACCAATCCTTGCCACTGCATGCAGAACTAAGCTTCATGCCTTCCCCCAACAATGGAAAAATGGCTAGAAAAAGGCAACCATGCCTTCACTCCAGGTTAAAGGATGAATGGTGAAGAACACCTGGCACCTGGGGGTCCATCCCATGTCCCAGGCTGTAGGACCAGCATTGGAGGCACCACACAGGTCTGCATCCCTGGAACAGGGCAGAAGGTCCACCAAGGTGACACCAAAGCCACCCTGCAAATTGCTGGATAAGCCAGCAGCAGCAGGGACAGTGCACAGATATATTTTTTGGGTGTATTTCATTTTTTTGCAGCTGCCACTAGTGTGGAGTCACCACTGCCACCTGACCCCAAGCACTCCATCTGCTGCCACACAGTCCTCCCACAGAACTGCAGTTCTGGTGTGAACACACTGCAGCATCCCCCATCTTACAACAGTCCCTCTCCATCAGGTCACCCATAGCAGCAGTGTCTGCTCTGAGCACGCACAGGGCAACACCACACCGTGTCTAGGGAGAAATCCAGGAGAAAAAAATGCACCAGTGGCTTCAACCCCCTCTCCCGCAGAGGGACACGGATGAATCCACCCTCCTGGCTGCCCAAAACCGCAGCACACGTGACCCAGAGAGGCTTTTCAGAAGAGCCGAGTCTCCAGCGGCTTCTGTTTGCCTTTCCCTTGTCTGCAGCAGCATCACATCTGGACGCTTGTCAGAAGAGAAAGGAAAAAAAACAACCCTCCCTCCTCCTGCTGAACAACCTCGCAATCAAAACAAAGCCGGAGCAGCAGCCAAGAGCTGGGAGGCTCTTTTGTTTAATGCTCAACATCCCCCGGCTGGGCCAGCACGCCCTGGAGTGCCGGAGCGGGTGCAGGGGCCCAGGGTGGGCAGTGTGCTGGGTGCAGGGCTGCTGAGCAAGGGGCCAGCTCAGCCACCAGCCCCAAGGCCAGCTTAGCACACGACAGTGGCTGGTGGGGCAAAATCTGCACTGCTCCTCTGTGCACAGCCATTTTGCTGAGTTCAGCTGCTCACCAAGAGATGCCATTCCCTCCCAGCACCAACGTCCAAGCAAAGCAAAGCAAAGCAAACCAAATTAAACCCCAAATTAGCTCCAGCCATCTCCAGTGACCCAGGGACTGACCCAGCCACTGGTCATCATGCTCAGGGTCCATCAGCACAAACTCTTTTCCCTCCCTGCTGCAACTATTTTAAGCTCCCACTGCTGCCCCTTCGAATATTTTCTGGGGCTTCAAGGACCTGCCCAGGCACTGACCGCAGCCAAAGGCAAACCTTCTCGAGGTGATCAGCCCATCCCAGAGACTCTGGAAAGTCTCAGCAGGGTTATCATCAGTGGGCTTCATCAAGATCAGCCCCATCCCTGGAGAAGTTATCGCCCGTGCCCCAACACACTGATGGCATCGGGTTTGAGGAGAGCATGTAACAAGCCAGGACACAGCCAAGATCCACACCAAGAAAAAGGATATTTGGGATATTCAGCTCTGGAGGCTTCACCCCAGGAAGCAGCAACCAGAGCCACAGGGTCACACTGGCAAAACATCCCATGGAGCCCAAGGGCCATCTCCACAGGCTCCATCACTGCTGTCAGCCATGGGAGCAAGGGTGAACCCGCCTGTGGACAGAGCCATGGAGCTCACGTGGAAAAGTGTCTGGCAAAACCCAAAGCAAAGCTCCTTCCTACACCCAACAAGGACTCGATGGCTGCCAAATCCTGCAGCAAGATATTGGAAGAACACAAAAGCAGAAGTAGAGGCAAGTGGGGTGAGCTGGGTGGGGCAAGAGCTGGCTGCTACATTGAAGCACCTCATCAAGGAAAAATACTACCTGCTAAAGTGCTTGTTATTCCAGCTATGGAGATACAACAGAGCCTCCCGGCCGGCGGCTACTAGCTCAGCACACATCTCTTCTGTCTGACTTCCAGGGAGGTCACCCACCCCAGCTTCAGCAGTGGAGGGACAGAGTCTCCCTTTCTTCATCCACAGCTTCCCTGCCCGAAATGGAAGTGGGAGCAGTACAGGGTTAAGCAAAGGACAAGCTGACAGAGACCAAAGGTTGGCTGAGTCATGCTGTGGCTGTTCCTGTTTCAGTCTGAGCAAGTTTCTCGCTTCCCAAGCAGGTTTGTCCCCAGGGCAGAATGAACCTGCGGCCTTAATCCTCTCGATGCACTGCCTGGAAGAGCTGCCCTCCCTCCCACAGGCAGCACATATCTCTGCTCTTGGTTTGTTCTTTGGACGCCACATTCAGTTTTTGGGACATCGCTGCAACTTTCAGGAGACAGGACAAGCCCAATGCCACATCCCCCACTGCATCCCACTGGTCCTCCACCCTGCCCCAGGCATCCACCCAGCCTCAGTCTCTTCCTGGAGACACAAGACTGCTTTCCCACCCCTTACCATGCAGATACCTTTCTTCTCCTCGCCCACGGCTTTCCCGACCCAAGGAAGCCATCCAGCTTCCCCCGGGATGCTGATGAAACACAGACAATGCTTCCTCCTAAGTGACACATGTTCCTGAAGATCCAGACATCAAATCCCTTCTCCAAACAGGGATCAGCCCTCCAGCCTGAGCTTTCACCAAGGGGGTTATGCTTTAATCGGGACAAGTAAAATGGCAGAACCATCCTCACTGGGTGTCAGCACAGAGAAGATACAATCATTGGGATTAGAAGCAACCTTAATGCCCATCTTTTTCCACCTCCTGCCTCCTGGTAGGGGCAGCACCCACTAGACCACATTGCTTCAAGCCCTGTCCAACCTGGCCTGGAACACTTCCAGGGATGGGGCAGCCACAGCTTCTCAGAGAAACCTGAGCCAGGGCCTCACCACCCTCACAAGAAAGTGTTTCTTCCCAATATCCCTTCCAAACCCGTCTTCTGCAAGTGCTAAGCCATTCTCCCCTTGTCCCTAGTCCCTCTCCAGCTGTCCTGGAGCCCCTTTAGGCACTGGATCCCTTGAAATTTCCCTAGAGCCTTCTCTTCTCCAGGTGAATACCCTCAGCTCTCCCAGCCTGGCTCCAGAGCAGAGGGGCTCCATCTCCATGGCCTCCTCTGGATTCATTCCAGCAGTTCCACGTCCCCTCTCATGTTGGGACCTCATGGCTGGAGGCAGGTCTGCAGGTGCAGTCTCACCTGAGTGGAGCAGAGGGGCAAAATCCCCCCCACCTCCCCTGCTGCCCACACAGGGGGATGAGCCCAGGAGACAGAGGAGCTTTCAGGTGTGTGTGGAGCTTCTCGTCCCCCAACACCACACATCACATTGGTATCTCCAACTGCAAAGAGTTTCTGCAGCTGCATCAGTGAAAGAAATAAATCTTTAATAGTAACAACACAGCAAAGCCGTGCAGGGGATGACCCAAGGTCCAGTTGGCTGCAGTGCTGGCTGTCACAGCAGCCAGCACAGATGGCTACAAGGGAACATAACAGCCAAAGAATGTTGAGGTATTTCCCAAACCAA
Source organism: Oenanthe melanoleuca (assembly GCF_029582105.1). Classification (NCBI taxonomy): domain Eukaryota; kingdom Metazoa; phylum Chordata; class Aves; order Passeriformes; family Muscicapidae; genus Oenanthe; species Oenanthe melanoleuca. Next base: position 16,291,116 of record NC_079344.1, read on the forward strand.
TTCCCAAGCTTCTGTCCTCTTCATGCTTTTCCCAAGCCAAAACACATTGCCCTGTACACCCTCCTGATGAGTTTCTCCTCCATGAACCCGAACCCACTCAGGTGCCCCAAATCATAGATGGACTTCCAGCATCCACAGCTTTTAGCAGTAGCATTCCAGACCTTTACACAAAAGAGCATCTGCTGCTCTTCCTGGTTTCATTCACTTTGGTTCCACTGCCAGAACAAAGGAACAAGATGTCTTCACACCACTCCTGAATTTTACAGGCTTCAATTACCTGTTCCAGGAGTCTTCCTCTTAAGTGGAGGCAGCACAAATCTATTTAGCAACCCCTGTCCCAGAGCCATCCTGTGGTTGACCATCCCCACCATATACTTTTCTCCATATATGCTCCCAAACAAATCTCTGGTCCCAGCACCTCTCCCAACACCACTGTGCCTTCCCCACCCATCCCAACGCCACATTGTGATCCCCACATTAAAGCAGAACTCCTCTCAGGATTTCTGGCTCCTCCCAGGGAACCTTTGGCTGCAAACATGGTGATGATGGTTCTCATACTCCCCAGCCACACTCATAATACCCTGGCACATATTGATGGCAATAGGGCCAAGCTGACCATAACACACACACTTGTGATGCTCACCCTGTGCACAACATATGCACGACTTCACCAGGCACACACCCCGTGTGCAGCTGGCACAGAGGAAAGCACAGACCTCCACATGCTCAAAGTCCTCCCCATCTGAGCCAGAAATCACATCAGCCACTGTGATTGCACAAAAACCAGTGTAAAATACTGAAAAATGGCCATGTCCAGACACAGCCATGCAGCCACCCAGAGTCCAGAGCCACCAGATGGACAGGCGGCCACTCACCCCTTTGGTCATCTGCCACTGGGAGGGCTTTTTGTGCCCCTGGTGACCTGGAAGAGCAGCTTGGCCAGCTCACAATCACGTGTTAGTAGAGAAGTAACACGTCAAACATCATCCACAGCTATCCACCAGCCCTGGATCACCACCCCAAGTGGGACAGAGCCCATGGACCATCAACAGACCTGGGAATGAGGCGGTGACTCCTGTGAGCCCTGCTCCTTGTGCTCACCAGCATGCCCATGCAGATCCCACATCTACTAACATGTTAAGGGATCCTTCTCTGCACATGATGCAACTGCAGAGAAATAAATTCCTTCGGGAGTTGCAGGGAGCCTTGACACACAGTGTGAAGCTAGCAGAACACAGAGCACAGCACAAACTCTTTGTGTCCCCCCTTGGGAAATGTAGCAGACAAAACACCAGGACATCACCTTGACTTCAGAATGATAGAGGCCAGAGGCCTGGACTGATACAGCACAGCTAAAGTGCTGAGGAAAACCACATCTCAGAGGCTGTAGCAGCATGGTACCCAGAGCATAGTGTCTACAGGTGATCTGCCCACATGTGGTTCCCAGAACCGAGGCTTGACCAGTGTCATTCCACTGCCATGTCCAGACACCAGCACATTGCATGGCCAAACCACCCTCATGCCAAAACCAGGAGGAACCAGCCATGCACCAGTGCTGGCCCCAGTAGTACAAGACACGGTCCCATTCCCTTGTCACCCACAATGCCATGTCACAGCAACACCATGTGAGCAGCAGCAATGGCACCAACACCTTTCTTACCTTCTCGGACTTCACCTTTTTCAGCTGCCGGCACTCACTTTCTCCATCCTCCAGCTCCGACTTTACTCCCAAGGGATTGAGCGCAGCTCCTGTGTCAATAGCTATACTCCCAAGCTGCTCAGCAGCAGCAGGCTCTGTCCCCTGGCCCCCATCATACTGTCCCACCCTCACTGCCAGGGCCAGGGGCTGCAGCACACTGGGCTCCTTCTCTGCCGAAGCCCCTGCACCCTCACTCCTTTCCTTCTTGCTTTTGGATGAACCGCTCTCCTTCTCCTTCTTGGAGCCAGCCACACTGCGAGACGCCTTGGCCGACTTCTCCGAGCTCTTCGGGGTGACAGCGGGCACCAAACCACCTGAGTTCACACCATCCCCAGAGCGTCCTTGAACCTCCTTCTTGCCACCAGCTCCCTCACCGGGAGTGAACAGGGAGGACCCTGGGGTCAGCTTCCCACTGTCCTTGCCAGTCTTGCTCCTTTTCGACTTTGATTTGCCCTCCTTGCCTTGCGGGCCTGGCACTGGGCTCACAAACTTGATGTTGTCCGGTAGCGTTGCCACTGCATTGGGTGCCGGGAGCCCCACCTCCTTGGAGCCCGACATTTCCAACTTCTGCTGATCCTTCTCCAAATCAGCGTCCAGGTCAATGATGAGATTCCCTACACCAATGTCCCACTCATCCCCACTGTCATACGTCTCAACCGGGTTCGCATCAATTCCTTTCCCTCCGGAAGCTCCGCTGCTCAAGGACATCTTAGAGTTAACGGCCCCTCACAGTTCAAGGCTCTTCCCTGCCTCTATGCCCTGGGGGTCACCTACGTCCTTGGGGGGCTTCCAGTGGTCGAGGTCTGCCCAGGTGACGGCATCGCTGCTGGAAGGGAGAGCAAAGAGAACAGGGTTACACACAAAGAGCCATGGGCAGACAGATCATTTACAGCCACACCTGCAGGCAGGAGAGATCTGGGCAGAGCAAAACCCCCAGCCTCCCAAATCCCCCTCACAGCATTCCTTCTGCCACCCCCCGGGCTGGGGCTGCTCCACAGTCGCCCCCCCAGCAGCAGCCATCTGGCACTAGTCCTCGATCAATACCAGCCCTGGCAGGTCACGGCTCTCGGCTCCAACAAGACATTACTCACACATTTCCCCGCTCACCATTTCCCTCTGAATTATCGAGCGCTGCCCCTGGGAGGGAGGATTGATTCCTCTCCTGCCAATGCCACCCAGAGTGAGGGCTCCTCTCTGCGCCAGCCTCGCTGTGAGGGACAAGAGCTGCTCACCAGGCAAGTCAAGTGCCTCGGTGGGAAATAAATCAGAGGCTTCAGAGTGCCTGTGACACTTGGGACCTGTCAGAGCAGTCACCAAAGCCCAAATCACAGTGGGAAGCATAAGGGTTCCCATCCCACACCTTTGGGCAGAGCAATACAGTACCCAGATTTGGAGTGTTTAACACCACCACCTCTGGCCAAGCCCAAAAGCTTCCAGGGGGAAACAGAGACGCAATTATATAAGTACAAAGTCTTAACCGGGATGAGAGGGCTCAGTCTTACCTGCCCACGCCACAGCTGACCCCCATAAACCCAAAATACCTCTTCCCTGCTTCCCAGCCTCTCCCCCCAGGGAGGGAAACAAAAAAGACACCCACGCGCAACCTGACACAGCACCCTGACGAGACATAATTAACACATGTAACAGCTTCTTCCCAGCACCACCCAGCAAGGCCACCTGTTCTTCAGAATCCTTAAGAAATCCTTGACCACCCATTTCGACGAGGCTTCTCTTCAGCAGCATTGTCCTCCCCTTCCCCGCCAAGCTCCAGGCCTGCCTGCTCCTGGTACTATTTACAAGTGACACTTCAAAAACAAGTGACTTATAGAGAAACGAGAAGTTAAAGAAAACACAAAGCCGCAAAAAGCCCCCCCAAAAAAACAGCCAAAAAAGCCCACACCACACACACACAAATTTCTTTAAACCCCAGCAGGCAGGAGCCTGGAAAGCAGCTTCAGTGTGTTTCCAGAGACGCAAACACTGTAAAAATGCCAGGGATTCTTTCATCAGCTAGGCTGCCGCAGCCAGACCATTTTCCATCTGCTCCCTACAGCATCCTCGGCTCTGTACAGCTAATAATCCACTCTCTGACAGGTCATTACGGAGATTTTTAACCCCAGGAGCTGGGGGACTTGCGTGCAAGCTGGAAATGAAAAGCACTGACCTCTCATTTCAGCAGCAGGGAAAGTGCCGAATCAGGAGATCACTTTGTGCACCAGAGTTGCTAACAGCTTCCCAAAGCTGACCTGCGTGTTTCTATGGCCACCTCCTCCTCCTCTTCCTACTCCTGCCCCAGCACCTGCTCCCCAGCTCCAAGCTGATGTGTCCAACCCCATCAACCTGCCTCTCCAGAGTCTCTCTCCAAATCACCAATGAGATGCAGCAATTGGCAGCAACCACCTCACCCCTGCATGACAATCTTCGTGTCACGGATCCACAGCAATTCCTTTGTGCAGGTGGGCAAAGCCAGTAATGAGCCAGATGAACCAAATTTTTGGCTGATACCAGCCCCTTCCCAGCCCTAAGCTGAAGCATGTAATCCAGGAACAATCCCAATGAACTGGTGGACCACTGATGACCACTGATATGCAGGAGCAACCCACAGGAGCTGGCAGCAGAGGATGAAGTTCAGTCTCCAAATCCAAGAGTTGCCGACCCAAAGCTGGAGCAGGCAAAGAGCCATGGTGAGCTCAGGTCAGAGGGAAAAGCAGACAAGGATCTGACCCTGCAGTGACAGGAAAATGACAGACAATCCACAGGGCTCTACTGCAACATGCATAGCATTACCTGCTCCATGTAACACCTGCATGATGCCAGCTCGGCCAGCTCTCCACTCCCACCACAGAATTCACCTTGCTGCTCCAAACGTGCATATATGCACACACATCTCCTTAAGTATTATTTATACATGTGGAAAGGAGAGCAGATGAGCAGGACTTGGTTCTCAAACTCTGCAAACAGCAGCAGCTTTTGCCAATTCCTACCACAACAAAATAAAGGAGCCTAGAAGTCCACTGGGTCCCCAGCAACTGGAGAGCCAGGAACAATCAAAGAGTTAGAAAATAAGAGAAGCAAAACTCTCACCCTACAGAGGAGGTGCCAAGGGAGCCCAGGCTCTGCTAATGCAGACAGAAGGGAACCACAAACAGGACAGACAGGAACATGCTGGATTGGCAAGAGCAGGGGAAAGGCACGTTGTGACGAGAGTGAGGCAGAGAACTCAAGACATGCCACTACAGGAAGAGGGACTGGGGCAAGGATCAGCCCTTTCTAGAGAAGAGCTGAAGGCTGGGACCCTGGAATACCATCTGGGGGGATCTCCTGAATATGCTCTCCGTTGCATGTGGCTCTAAAGCATATTCCATAGGTTTTTCCCTCCCCAAAACTCCCATCCAGCTCCCCATTTCTCTACTCCGCCACTGAAGGCTCAGCCTCTGCAGCCAGAGGAGCATTTGAGTCTCTCTCCCAAGCCAGACCCGCAGGGACCTCAACCTGACACATCATGATTATATTGGGTGCACAGGAGCCCCTGGCTACTGCACCCCATGGCCCAGAGAAAGAGGTGCCTTTCCCACTGTCTCCTTTGCCCAAGCTGGAGAATACCAGGTGGTATCCAGATCCTTTCCATTCTCCTGCCGGGGAAGTAACGCTGCCACAAATCACAGCATCTCAGAAAACAGAGCGAAGAGATTGATTCAGCTGTAAACGTGTCCTTCCCCTTACCTCCTGCCATCACAGGATTGATCCCCACACAACATGAAAAGCATGTGCTCACTTGTTGGCCTGGAGACCTGCCAACAAAGCATTTTAAGAGCAGTCCTGGAGCGCAGATCCTACAAGGAGACAGCTTTCTGCTTGGGAATGCTGCACACACACAGCACCAGACATGAATAATTCAGCTCCATTAGGTGCTGAGACCTCTATAATCCACATCTACGGGCTGGGTCAGAGCCAAACCATATTCAGAGACAAACCTGAAAGTTCACTTTCAGGGCTGCACACACACCTAGAGATAGCTCTTCCACCAGAACAGCTCCGCTTCCAAAAGGCAGCAAGGAAACTGTGCCAGCCCCCGGCTCTATGTGCTAAAACCAGTGCAGGATGCTCAGAACCCGCTGAACCCGCGCCACTCAGGCTTTCTCTGCTGTTTACCAGAGGCCAGGAGACCAAAGCCGGGAAGGATTGACTGCCCAAGGGCAGCAAGATGTAGGAGAAAGCTCTTCTCCTGGCAGCAGCCAGCCCACACATAGGGAGACTGTCTCATAGCCATGTGCTCCAGCCTGCAGCGCTCCAGGATTAGCCTCTGGTGGCTTCCAGACATGACTGACTGCAATTTTCACCCTGATTAACTTTCAGGAATGCCCACAAGAAGGAGCGGCAAAGAGGACGAGGAAGGGGGGGAGAAAATCTGCAGGATGCAGCATTTCCTCCAGCAGGCACAAGGCAAGGAGCAGAAGGTTTGGTGAGATGGTTGCTGTGGCCAGCAGCAACCCTGGAGAGCAGAGCTCTCTGCTCCCTCCCCAAAGTGCCAAAGGCATGGAAGGGGTGCTGCCCCCCCAGCTTGCCCAACCCCCGAAGGGCTCCCCAGAAGCCCCCAGCTGAGGCAGCAGCACCAGGGGCTGCAGTGCCGAGGCCCTTCCTACAGCTGCTGGCAGCCAGCCGGCTGCTCTCCCCATCCACTGCCTCTTTATGAGATCCCTTTTTGTTTCCTTTTACGACTGAAGAAACTCGGGGCGGTGGGGGAACACACTGCCTTCCCCACGCTGCCGCGCTCACTCCCCACTCAGCTCCTACTGCCGCGCCTGTAATCCCCCAGCTGGGCTTGTTTGGGTTGGATTTTTGTTAAGTAACTCCCATGTCTTTTCTGCAGATTTCTTTTTAAGATGTTCCCTTTCTCCCCGCCCCCTCTCTCCAGAGCTGAGGGAGAGAGAAGAGAAAAAAACGAGAGAGAAAAAAAGAGAAATGTTGAACGCGAGCCAGCTGGCACGAACAAGAGGAGACGGAGAAATCTGCACAAAGGAGCTTCCTCACTCACTTGCTGCTTTCAGCTCAAGAAATCACACAGGGGAGGAGGGTTCACTCTCCCCCAGACATCAGTCAGGCTGTAGCAGACAAAGGAGATTTGCCATGACACCCTCCAGAACTGCCACCCAATGGGGGCAGGATCCCTCCACCGCCTGCACCCTGCAGGAGTCCGAGCTGTTGCAAAACACGCCAAGGCACAGAGCTTCAAAACAGGCACAGGTCAATGTGGAATTAAGCAAGATTTTGAATGGGGGAGCTGTGCTCCTGCCTCTGTGCTCACACAAGGCACCCGGAGAACTTCAGTGGCTCTCAGGCCACTGAAGCGGGACAATGTCAGCAAGCTGCCAGGAGGGAGAAGGCTGAACCCAATTTGAATAAAATGGAGCCACCCTTCTTTTTTTAATATGGAGGTGCACCCCATTAAGACTACATCTTCCAGCATGCACTGCAGCCAGAGTGCTGAAAGAGACAGGATAAACTTAGGCCAGGACTCCCAAGTTTCCGAAGGCTGAGCCTTGACACTGGAGATGAACCTGAGACAGGGCAGCAATCAAGTGATGAGTCATTTTGTTGGCATTCTTGAGAAAAGCTTGAAATACTTCAGTCCAGGCATGACAAAAGTGGGACACCTCTGGAAGAGGCTAGAGATGGAGGAAAGTGAAGAGATGAGCAGAGACCACTTTGGTGCAGGACAGCCAGGCAATCACCCTACCTGAAGCAAAGCTCCAGAGACCTATCAGCAACAAAACCCACCTGCTCCCAAATACACATTCAGGCCTCAACTTCACATTCATCATCAGGCAAAAGGTATTCCTGGGATCAAAATACAACCTCATCCCCATTCCCATTCACGCATGACCTTAAAATATGATTTTTCTAGCAAAACTCCACACAACTGCAGCACATGACAACATCCAGCAAAACTGTCAATATAAAAGATAAACACACGGTGCCAGTGCATTTGAAGAAAATACCAGAATAGCTAAAAACCTAGTGTTTGCTTCTTATTGACAGTTCTATAACCTCAATACCATGAGGTTATATAGGTTATGAGGTTATACTCAATCCAGGGCTGAAAAACCCAGGGTTCTTGAACGTGTCTGACTAGCAAAGACACCCTTCTTGAGAACCCCTCACTTCCCTCAACTCCCAACAGGCTACATACAGCCCTGACACATGAGGAACACAGAAAGGGTGAACACAAAGAGGACCAAGAATTTCAGGCTTTCCTCTATATCATGAAATGGGGAAAACTGGAACAAGTACCTCTCTAATCCTCCCATCAGTTTTGCAAGTGTCACCACCAGAGTCCAAATTTTTTGTCTATTCATTCCTTGAGACTCCATAGTTCTTCAGATTTACAATTATTTGATTTTGATGTCTCTCAACTTGTGCATTTTTTTCAAGGTACCACTTCTGTATATACTTCAGAATAAAACACAGCTCACATTTCTTCCACCAATTCACAAGGAAGTCCAAGAGCCTTGTATTTCAACAAAACTATCAGCAAGAGAACCAGCACATGCTCCTCAGCACATGGTCCTCAAGTCAAGCAGGAGACACACTGATACCTACAGACCCACATGAAGCACCAAACTTTCCATTCAGTTCCTGTGAAGGATGGCTGGCAAACAGCACTTCCTGGAACATCTGCTCACTCTCTGCTGAATAGCACTGCTGGAGTCACTTCTCTGCTGGGAAGCTGAGCAAGCACCATTGTTACACACAAGCTTGAACATACATGTCTACATGACTCAGGTCACAGAGCTGTAGAGCAGAGCAGGTTGGAAGGGACCTTGAAAGGTCACCTGCTTCAACCTTTTGTGAAAATGGGAGGTCAGGTGAGATTACCTACCACCCTGTCCAGACATGTCTTGAAAACCTCCACGGGCATGGACTCTTACGGTGCCCCAGAGGAGATTGTTTCATGGAATGGCTGTAAGAAATTTCTTTCTTATGTTGAGATGAAACCTCTCCCAGTGCAATCTTTATCTGTTGCCTCTTGATTTCTCCATATGGCTCCTCTTTGTAGGTGCCCTTAAGTCCAGCAATGTTCCTGCCCACACAGCACCTCTGCAAAGAGCTGACTGACCTCCTTCCTGCCAGGCAGGAGCCAGGTTTGCAGGAAAGGCCACAGTGCTAGGGTAACACAGAGGCATGGACTGGAGGAGCATCAAGCACAGCATAAACAGGCTAGAGTCATGCCACTGCTTTGTTACAGCTCTGACAGCAGGGTCCTGTGTGAGCCACATCCCCTCCCAAGTCTTTGCCATGGAGATGAACAGGGAGTAGCAAGGCTCAGGCTCTGGATCATAGCCTGCTCATCCAAAAATGCCAGGATAGACATCTTCCAGCAAGCATGATCTTGCAGACTCTAAAATCTCAGACAGCTGAATATGGCCAAGATCTTCCTAAGAGATCCCAGATCTTACCCAAATCCACAAGCATAAATAGATGCCCAGTATCTAAACTTTCTGCTGTATAGAGAAAGAGGAATTAAAAAACCCACATGTGTGGGAGAAAAAGTATTTGGTATGTAAAATGACAGAGCAGCTTCCTTCCTGCAAGCTCAGTTCTCAGATCTACCCTGAATCAGGGCTGCCTAACAAGGATTAAACCCCTCACTGTTGTGTCTGCATGCTGGAAGACACCCCTGTGTTACTGCCATACCCACACCTGCATGGGATGGTTTAACAAGAACCAGAAACACAGCCCCATCTTCACCCAAAATCTGCATCCCCTGCTCGCCCCATGGTCCTCATGTGCCACCCTGTAGGTGTCACAGCATCACTGGCACCCAGCAGATGCCCAGCAGGCACTGGCAGTGCAAAGGAGTAGAGCAGGGGCTCCACAGGGTTTGGCTGTCAAAGGCCAACACACAGACCACTGGCAGCTACACAGCAGCAAAAGCAAAGCAACACCATGAGCAGTAACCAGCCATTGGTTTCGTTTGGAGACTTTGGTGAGTCTACCCCAGACAAGCCAGTGCATTCCAGCAGCACTAGACATGGCCCTGGTGTTCCCCTACCACCACAAAGGCCATTCTTGAGCCCAGCCAGCCTTGTCCCTACTGGCTGGTGCCAAAAATAACATTAAACACTCAAAACGAGACATCTGAGCCAATCTGCTTGGCACTGCAATGCTTCCCATAGTGATAAACCTGGGGAATGACTGTCCCTTGAAAAGAGCTGGTTTCAGCTGGGGAAGTGGAAGAGCTGTGTGGATTTAAAACCAGTGCAGTTACATCCTTGTTAACCCCAACACAGAAGTGAGCTGATTTATGAGAGGCTTAAAGGTATCTGAACTGGTGGCCTGTCCTCTAGCATAGCCTAGAAGAGGGTAGAGGGCACACAAAAATAACCCACGAGGTTCCCAAACTTCAGCACTCCATGCAGGCTGGAGGATCACCAGCAGTAAGAGGAAGCAGCAAGACAGATGTGACCAGGAAAGATTCTCGAAGCATGAGCTGTGGAAATGGGAAGAAAGAAGACCTGGCAAAGACCAAAGACAGCCAATGGGCATAAATAACCAGTGGAGTAAGTGCCAGAAAAGGGAACTTGCCCTTTTCCCCTGCTCACCCAATGCTGTCAGCAGGGATGCAGGAAGGTGTCCAGGTGCTGGCAGCATCTTGAGCTCAACGTTTTGGAGAGAGCAGGGTGGTCAATACTGAACCAGCCATTTGCTCCCTATTCTTACAGGGCTCTGGAGGCAGCATGGCTCCTCACTCTGCTCCTGGTCTCCCTGCTGTCCCCTAGCCCCACTGTGGGCCCAGTCCCAAACTGGGTTCTCATGGCTTCAGAGATGCAGGTATCCAACAAAGATCACCCTCCACAGAGGTACAGCAGGAACAGCAAACCATTGGCTGCACTGCCACCCTGCATCAAAGTCAACATCTCTTCTTCATCTTCATCCAGAGTGATCCCAGCTGAGCAGTGTCTCCCAGGCACAGCTCTGCCTCAACAGGAGATGAGCAGAGCTGGTCAGAGAGGATGGACAGCCAGTGGTTTGCTTGCTCCTAGGGAAGGGAGAGCTTCTGGGCTTTATTTCCTTTATCTTTCCTTTTAGGAGCAGACCATGCAGCCAGCCTTGGCTGTTTCTCAGCCTTCAGAAGACAACGAACATCCCTCCACCACTCCAAAACCAAAGGAGCTGCCACTTCACCTATAATTTGTCTTTAATTCCCTTCATTCAATAACCAATTAGGGCACCTTGGCTCCCAAAGCTGAGTCTCCCTTTGTAGTAAGGCCAGTGCATGCAGCTGTAATCCCTCTTCCTGTCACATCATCAGCCTGGGAACACTTTGGGAAAAAAACAACCAGACTGTGAAGTAAAGGAGGAGGGAAGGCACATGCAGACAGGGACAAATGCAAGCAGAGCAAGCACCATGCCGAGAAATCCCTTTTTTTTTTTTCCCTGGGAGGGATAATAAATAGGTGTATCTCCCAGATTAATACAGCACATTTACAGAGCTCTGATATCCATCAGAAAGTTGCTAATTTGTGCTAATGACCCATTGCAAATTGCCGAATTTTGTGAATTAGCCAGTGCACAGGAATACAATAAAACCCAATGAAAACCATGCATCAAAGAGGGCTGGGCTTATTTGGGGAGTCCTAGTGCACTTGGAATTACTTGTGGCAATGGATGCAGAGGGAAGGTGCAGATTAGATGTGAAACCCCCTCAAAGATAAACAAGAAATCCTCAGGACAAGAAGAAATTTCAACAAGGCTACAAAACCTTTGGGAAAGGAGAAGTAATTCTCTCAGAGATGAGCAAGATTCTTCCTTTCCTATTGGATTAATAGTGTTTACTGCCAGTGAAGTCATTACACACCTCCTTTTCACTCCTTTAAAGCAGCACAGCATATTCCTCCTGATCTGCACCAGGAAAACTCCAAGTCAAATCCTTGGACCCACCTGAAGCAACAATGTTCTGCTAATCCAAACCACAAATGGGCTCAGCAAATTCATTAAAATCAATTTTGTTATCATTAAATCAGGATAGCCCCATCACACATGACGGAGCACTGTAGAGATCTCATCACTGCAGCCAGTGGAAGAATGAGGGGCCCAAGAAGAGCTTAGAGGAAAAGTCCAATGCCACAAAACCTTTCTGTGCTTGGGGAAAGAGGAGCAGAAAGCAACAACATCATCTTTCCTTTTCTCACACTATGAACATGGCAATGAATTGTAGAAGCTGGCCATTTAATGTTTCAATACAAAATATCAAGGCTGTCCTGAAATTATCCTTATTAATCCACAAAAAACTGCACTTGCATCCTTTCATACCCCTCACACCACATCTGAGCTGACGTTCAGCAGCTACGTCAGTGGGTTTTGTGCATGTGAAGGACACTCAGCTGCAGCGAAAACAAAACAACCTCTTGGGCACATCACAAAAACTGATTTTTCACCCAAATGCAGATGGGCATTGGTTTCCTTTGAAGAAAAAAAATCAACCACAAAAACAACCGGAGTCCCAGAGCAAGTTTCCTGGTCAGGCAGCCATTCCCTGTTTTCTTACTGTAAGATTGTTCAGGCTCAACCTCACTCCTTCCTCTGGCACAATGTCATACCTCAAGGCACCGACCTTCAGTAGCAGGAAAGTGCATCTGCATGGCAAAGTAAGCCATATCCCAGTGGGATCTCCTTCCATGCCCTTTCCCAACACAAAACAACACCCTTCCTCATCCAAGTCAACACAGCATGGCGACACAAAGCAGACCAGTTGCTGCCAGGCTGGTCAAAGCTCTGATTCAGGAGCTACACATGGCCACCAATGAGCTCCCAGGATAGTTGTAAGCCAGCTCATCTACCTACCCCTGATCTTAGAAAAGGTCCTTCACACCCACATGGGCTCCTCAACACACCACAACCCCAACCCCAAACCCTGGGGGAGTCAAGCACCCCCATGCAATGGCATCCTCATCCCTCCTCCCACTGCCACAAGCACCCAAATTAGGATCTTCCCGAGTAAGCAGGCAAGACCCAAGTTCATCACAGAAGAACTGCAAACAGCCCAGGCCATCTCCAGGTGCTTCAGAGACTTCGGTGCCTCCCAAAAAATATCTCCACAAACTACTATCAGTTGCAATGGAACACAGATTTGGGAACAGACACGACTCTCCTACTTCCAAGGTTGGGGAACCAGCAGTCCATATTCTGCAGGAACCATGGGATTCTCCATGACCTCAGTGGGCAACCACCCTACAGACTCCAGCGCTGATCCACTCGCTGCTTTCATCATGTACAAGCAGCTGAGCACGGTTAAACTGTCACCAGCTCCTGGCAAGGTCACCCACAGCCTCACCTCGTCTCCGTGGGGAACCAGCACGTGATGGACCCCCAGAAGCATCCACTGCTCGCTGCCTGCCCCAGCAGGTCCCCGGCCCTGGCCAGGAACAGCGGCCAGCCAACACTCAAAGGGCATCGCTGCGCACGCAGGATGTCGCACAGCCCCAGAACAACATACCTGGCACCATAAATACCATCTGATTTACATAATGCTCTGGATAAAGGGGACAAAGAGGCTTACTGCATTACATCTGGAACTAGGATTGCATCAGCGTCCACAGGCCTAATCCCAGGCAGAGCCAGGCTGCACGGGGCGTGGTGGGACAGCGCCGAGGTGCATCCCCACGCCCAGCCCAGCCAAGGTCAAGCTCAAGATTCTCCTTCTTCTCACCACAAGCATGCAGAGAAAGATCCCTACACTCCAGAAATGCCAACTGGATCAGGCACAACACGTGACTTTGGTCCTCAACCACCATCAGCTGGGCCCAGAAGTGGGATCCCAGATGTGGGTCTCCCACCTGTCTGGCCTAGACACAACACACAGACATCCACTTTGTCTGGGGAATGATGATCACATGGAAGTGCTAGAAAGACCAGGCAGCTCCTGGTTTTCTTTAATTTATGCAATCACAACTAAGAATACACTGTAAATACAACCTATAAACGATTTTTGATTCAAGGCAGGCCTGTTCTGCAAGAGAATAAACCAGATGGAGTGAACTCTGGTCTGTCCTTCTTGTTAATTCAAAATAAAGACACACATACAAGGTGTTGGGTAGATCCAACACCATGTGAGAGCACCTCAACCACCTTTGTGAGCCCTTTCTTCCCACAAACACACCTTTTCAGCTCAATTTACAAGGAAAAAGCTTTTGAGGGAGAAGCAGCGATGCCATCACCGCCGACATAAGACAAGCCAGGTGCAAAGAAGTGTGAGGGGACTTTGCAACTGAGGCAACGAGAGATTATCTGTGGCTACCAGCCAGCACAGGGCTCCAGACAGATGGATCCCCCCAAAAAATCACACCGCTTTCAGCAAGCAGAGAGATAACAAGTATCTTAAGAGACACATCCATGCACACACACACTGGCCCCCTGAGGCTAAAGAGCAGCCTAAATGGTGACTCACCAAACACACAGACCAAGTCTGAGTGCCTGGCTTGGAGAAAGGAATAAAATCCCTGTGCTCTGGCCATACTCAATTACAAGTCATTCCAACTTGCTTGATAATTAATTTCCTCCAGTAGCTCTAACCAGAAGCAGCCCTTGCCCCGCATGCCAGGCCAGTCCAGGTGAAACATTAAATCCTTGTCTTTTCCACCAGAGAAACGCCAGTTCCTGGTGCCATGCACATCTCCCTTCTCCTCCTCCTGAGGAGAAAACCTCACTGGATGAACGAGGGCATAAAAGGGCAAGGATCTGTGTTTTGCGACTGAAACAGCTTCAAAATAATAAATTATTTTTGGTCGAGAGCTAATCAATAAAATCAGCTGCCTGGATTTTCTGAGTGCCGTGCATGTGCGGTCGCATACTGCCAACAAAGAGCTAGAAATGTGCGGCATAATCTGATGCTGGAGTCATCGCACAAAGAGTGGAAATAGGTTTTCCTGAGGATGTCCAGGCGACGAACTGCCTGCACACGATGGAGCCCAAAATCCAGCCCCAAACCAGCATCCTTCCATATTTCCCCAGAGGTGGGGAAAGAGCCCATGGGGCTCTTCGGTGCACACTTTAAAAAATGAGTGTCTAACGCCTCCTCCAAGGGAAAGGGCCTTCCCAGAAAGGGAGGAAAAAGCAAAGTAAAGGCAAAAGGAAGGCTACTGGGAGATGGAGGGGAGCCAAGTCTCGCAGACCAGATCTGAACCTGTGACCTTCCCCGTGTACACAACGGGCGGGAGAGCGCACGGCAGGAGCGCTTGCCCCGCCGGCCGCCCCAGCCCTCGCGGGACAACCGGCCACGTTGTCACCGGCGGGGTCACCTCCAGACCGGCCCCGCTGCCCAACGGGGGCTCCAAGGACTCGGAGGAGGGCGGCTCGTCCTGCGGCACCCGGCCCCAGCGGTGCCGCCCGAAGGGGCTCCGCTCTCGGGGTCTGACCCGCCCCAAACTCACAGCGACTCGCTGAACGCATTGGGGAACATTGAATCATCCGGGATCCGTGCCGAGAACCCCCTAACGGCACTACAAAAGAGCTGGGGTCCAGGCAACCTCTGCTCCTGTGCCCGCAAGCCCTCCCTGCACAGAGATGGGGGTCAAGAGGGGTGACCCCCAGGAACACCGCTATCCTCTCGAGAAGCCCCTCTCCGCCCGCATCACCCCCCGCAGCCCCGCTCCTCCCCACAAAACCTGGCATGGCGGTGACCCCAGCAGGGGAACACCGCCGCCCTCCAGCCGTGGGAACCCCGGGCTCGGAGCTCGACCCTCGCGATGGCCGAGGCGGGGCCTCGCACCCCCGGCAGGAGCCGGCCCCAAACGGCCACAACACCCGCGGGGCTCCTTCCAACGGCCGCGCAGGGACCGCAACCGCCCCCCGGGCACGGGCACGGGGGGCACCAGGGGCGCACAGAGCCTCAATGGTCCCGGAGATCCATCCCCACGGCGAGAGATGAGGGCGGGGGAGGCACATATCCCCGTCCCCAATGGTGGCAGGGGTGGGCAGCACACAGAGTCCCCAAGGGTCCGGGGGGGGGGAAGCACAGCCCCATTGCCGGGGGTCACAGAGGGGGGGGGGGAGCACTGAAACCCCCGTTCCCAATGGTCCAGGGGGAGGGGTACGCAGAGCCCCGTCCGTAAGGGTCAAGGGGGGGGAGGGGGAGGGCCACAGCCGCGTTCCCAGGGGTCACAGGAAGGAAGGGGGGAGGGCACGTATCCCCGTCGCGGCGCTCACGGCTCCCGACAGCCCGGGCCCAGCCGGCGCGGAAGGGGCGGGGGGGGATGCCCGAAGCCCGAGGGGAGCCCCAACCGCCACCCCCCCACACACTGCCCCCGGCCGCGGCGGGGCGGCGCGGCGCGGCGGCCGCGCACTCACCCGGTCGCTGGGGGCTCCGCCCTAGGTGCGCTCCATGTGGGTCGCGCCGGAGCCGGCGCTGCGGGCCGGGGCCGGGCCGGGCCGGCCGGGGCCGCCACGCGCTGAGGCCGCGCCGCGCAGGCCGCGCCGGGTCCGCCGGGCGGGGCGGGGCGGACACGGCGCAAAACGCGGAGGGCGGAACGCGGAGCGGCGTCCCCGGGCAGCGGGGAAACACGGAGCGGATTGCGCGCCGGAAGGATCGGGAGCCGGAGACAGACAAAGCCCGGAGCGGAGCGGAGCGGAGCATTCCCTGCCTTAGGAGCCGAAGCCGCCGATGTGCCTCCTGGGAAATGGCGGGGGGAATCTTTTGGGCGTGTTTGACGCTCTGAGCGGTGTCTTGTGCCCGGCACGCTTTTAGCTCCCCGAGCCAGCAGCAGGGGGCGGGAATATCACCACCCGGGGCATCCACACCTACCTCAAAATCCTCCACATTGTGCCCCACGCTGCCACTTTTCCTTTCCAAACGCTCTTCTGGATGGAAAGAACACCTGACTCCCCACCGTTCTCATGCCCTGGAGGTGACATGTCCCCTAAACTCTCCCCGCCCAAAGCCTCAGCACCAGCCCTGCTGACTGGGGAGGGGATTTCAGTTCACCTCAGTGGGGATGTCCCAGTCCTGTCTCCACGACACCCCAAACCAGGAAGGAGAACAGGTACAGCAAGCTGTGCCAATGGGAGATGGGCTGCAGGATCCAAGCTGGCATCTGTCAGTGCTGAGCATGGAGCAGGAACACGCAGGAATCTGCAGGTCCTGCCGATGGAGAGGGGAGCACCAACTCCATCCACCCAGCCAGGGATGCTCTAAGTATTCCAGGCCAAGGAGGTGCCACCATTCCTTGAGTGTGCCATCATCCAGTGTGCTTTCAGGGGAGCACCAAAGGAGATGCCAAATTCTTCTGATGCACCAAATAAGGACAACACAAGACCCAAATCCCTGGCAAAGGAGGTGATGCTGAGGCCAGAGGTTTGGATGTCTCATCAGCTTTTGGGGCTGGAGCAGGTGGGAGGGAGCCAGAAAATGTTTAAAGCAATAGGAAAAGAGGGATGATAAGAGAATTCTTACAGCCCCAAAGAGAGAAAGAGGAGAAATCCTTCCTTATCCTCATCCTGATATTATCCTTATATCAGATCCTTACTCTCTTCCTGATGAGGAGAAACTGTTCTTGCACAGCACAGAGCCAATGCTGGCAGGCTCCAAGACAACCTGTATTAATAAAACCAGGTCAGTTTTTACTGAAGTATTTTCAAGGATTGGGTAAAAGGCTTTATGGGCATTTGTTGTTGATGTTCACCAAATCTCAGACCAGGAATGGTGCTTCCAAGGGTGGAAAAACAGCATCAGACAGGAACGCAGGATGAACCAGGGGATGAGTCAGTGCATCTTTCCTGGCAAAATTGTGATGCCACTAATAGAGGAGGAAAATAAAACCCCTTCCAGGCAAGGCAGATCCATTGGGAATGACCTCAGCATCACTCCAATGACATGTTTTGCCACAACCACGAGCAGGGCCTGTGATCCAGCCTGCCTGTGGCTGTCAGAGATCCCACAGAATCCAACAGATGATGGTGGACATCAAACCCTTAGGGATGAAACCTGCAGGCACCAGGTAGACATGAGTTGTGGGTGACAAAGGACAGGGAGGTGACAAGGCAGCAGCCACTGCCAGTGGTGGATGCAGGAGATGGATCTGGTTTAATATGGAGCCCAATTATGGGCTCATATTAAAGCCAGGCTCAGGCATGGGATGGGTGACCCATCTGGGGAAGCAGTACTTTGGGATGGGCATTTTAACAGGCACCAGGTGTGATGGGAAGGTGGGATTTCGTGGGATCACATAGCTGGTACAAGATCCCACTCTGTCATGGTCTGGTCTGATGGTGCTGCACTCCTGGGACAGGAGCAGGAGCTGGGGCTGGGCTGCCACCTCCTCCCTGGGTGCTCGCCGCTCCCACACAGCTCACAAGGAAGGCCTCTCCTGCCTCCTTCTTCCCAAGGCACCAAGACCCTGGGATGACTCCCCAAGCCCCCCATCCCTTTCCAACTCTGCTCCTATTGGCACCATACACATTCTCCATCACTCTCAAGGGACATCCACCAAGACAGTAGGATCTCCACGTGAGAGAAGTGCAGGGAAGTCTCTAGGAATCCCAGCACAGCTGACTGGACCATAGTGGTGGGACACAAGGGACAGAGCAGATGGGGGAATGCAGCCAGGGGAGGAAGGAAGCAGAATTCCATCACCCTTGGCATTGAACAGCAGCTCCCACACCACAAACTCTGTGCCAGCTCTGGGCAGCTCAGAGCTGAAACACCCATGAGGGTTTTCCCACTGAGGAATAACATGGGTGGGTGTTGGATCCAACTCCATCATTTCCAGCACCTCAGAGATCCTACAGGCAGCAAAGGGAGCCAGAAGACAACTCCCAGGGCAAATGGCATGGGGCAATTTCCAGTGCTGCAGCACGAAGGCATTGCACCCTCCTCCTCCTCCTCTCCCATGGGGCAAAGGGCTGGGACAACCTACACCCAGGGACTGTGCCAGCAGTGGAGCTGGCAGCTCCCACCACATTCCTGGTGCTCTTAGACTATGGCAAGGCAGAGCCTGGAGCATTGCAGCACGAGAAGGGATCGAAGGCCAGGATACACCAGTGCATGATGAGCATGGGCATGGCAATGTGGGGAGAGGCTCAGTGTGAGGGAGTAGAGAAAAAGGTAAAATACAGATTATTCCCAAGGTGTTCTACAGACAGCTGCTGGGGGCCAGCTCATGGGGGGTGGCTGCTGTTTTGGTACAAATCAGCAGAAGAACATATGGTTGGGCACTCAGCAGTAATTCCAAAGGGCTGGAAGAGCACCTGTGAGCAGGCACAGAGCCTGCCTCTAACCCAAATTTCCCATACCCACTTGAGAGCTCAGGCTCTCTGGCTGTTGGGAGCCACCCTTCTCCTCCCATAGAGCAAAAAACACCTCAAGGTACTTTTTGGAGAGAGAGATCCTGCCAAAGCCAGGATGGAGCTGGGCTGCCTGCTGCCAGAGAGCTCCCCATGCCTGTTCTGGGACCTGCTGCTCCTGGGGGTGCCAGTAATTGTTGAACCACAACTTGTCAAGCTCCATCTCCCACCCACCCTTGTCTGCAGCACAGGACCTCTCTGGAAGCATAGGGCTGTTGGGCCAGGTTTTGGTGAAAACAATCTTTTAATACTTTTGCAATACAAGAGATAAAGCAATACCTAAAGCAATCTGGGATCAGGGATCCATCTTCCACCTGCTTTCCAGAGCTGAAGACCATCCTGGCACCCTTCAGAGGCAGTTGGGTGCTTCACAGGAACCAGTGCTGCTCACCCCACAGCTTTCTGCTTCATTAACCCCTTCTTTGCTCCCTGATGGATCTTTGCATCCAGCTTCCCTGTAAAGAGGGGATTAAAGAAAAAAAGAAAAACACAACAAACCCTCATCACTCTTTATTTTTAAATGCTATTTGCAATGCAAATGAGCTGGAGGCACCGAGGTCTCCTAGTTAGTGTGTTCCTGTCACATCCAATTATGCTGCTTGAGGAGCCAGGCGTTTCCAGCTGCACAGCTCCCGTCACAGCCGTGACACCGCGAGCCGGGGGCAAGCGTGTCCGATGCGGCCAGGAGACGCCGGAGAGGGGAAACTCGAGGAGAGGAGTAAATTAACATCCAGCACTTGCCTGCCACTACCAGGGGGGAAAGGGATCCCTGTGCCTGCCTGCAGGAATCGTGTTGATACGCTCAGAGGGGATGTGGGACTGTCTAGCAACGTGTTTCTCCACAGCAGGACTGGGGACAGCAAGTCCTCAGCTTGGGATGATGGTGCAAAGGGTGATTGGGACATCTGCTCCACCTTGCCACATGCTAGGCTGGTGGTCTCCAAGGCCATCTGCTGCCTTTGCCACCAGGGAAAACCTCAGCCAGCAGCTCTAGTGGGACCTGGAGAAAACACTGACTCTCCTTGACCTTCACAGCCAGCTCTGCTTTCCCACCTGGAAGAGGAGCAGGACACAGGAACGCAGGCTTTTGGACAACTCCTGATGAAGAAGTCAGAAGCCAGGCATAGTGATGTGCTCCCTCAGAGGAGTGTCCTTGTCCTCTTCATCCTGCAAGGATGCTCCCACCCTCCCAGCTCCCAGAGAGGCTGCAATGCCACATCTCCCCAGGACTTGCCTTCCTGCTGCTCCCCTGCATCTTCCCATCCTCTAAATGCCAGCCTTGTTCTGTCTGTGTAGCTGGGAACAGGGATAGGGCAAGATACACCAGGCTCCAAAGTTCTACTTCAGCCACTGCTACAAAATCTGCTGGTAAATGCCCATGTGCCATAAGAAGCAGGTGCTTCTCCAGGGAAAATGGATTCTAACCAGCCAGTGACCATCACCATCTCTTCAAGAAAACGTCTCAATTCCAGTTCAACAAACATGGTTTGCAGATCACCATGCCACAGATCCACAAACTGAAACATGGCTTGGAAGATGTCCTGGGAGATCCTCCATCCCATTGGCCACTCCAGAGAAGACTTTCCCCCAACTGCCTAAGGATGGGGAAGAAGGCTCCTCCTTGCAATTGCTGTTTCCAGTCACTGGCACCTAAGCAGGCTGAGCCAGCCCATCCAGAAGCAGCGTGTCAGATCACCCTGTCCCCACACCAGGGCTGGTTTTGGCAGGAGAAAGGCAGGAAGTTCACATTACCCCAACACTACCTACTGTCACCAGAGCTGTTGTATTTCACATGCCTGCCTGTTTCTCCTGGACCCCAAAAACATTGGGAGGCTCCTCTGTTCTTCCAGCTGGCAAACACCACACAAGTAACCTTTAAGAAAAGGCTAAAAATAAGGCAAAGCCCCAGGGTCCCTTGCTCTTTCTGCTCAATGATTCAAGGCCTCTCATCTCACACCATGTCTTCTGCTCCTCTGCACTCTTCCAGCCACTGACTGTTGAAGGGAGGGTTCTAAGTGAAGCTTCAGGGTAGCTTTGCCTGGATTCAAGGAAATCTCCCATGAGCTCATCTCCAATGAGCTTTGTCCTCATGTGTTACAACTACATGGGGACGTATCCAGGGAGAGCTGTGCTCCCAGATGCAACACTGTGCCCATCCCTTCCACAAAAACAACGACCCTGGCAGAAAAACTGAGCCATATTAGGGTTTTTTTTCCCATCCCCAGGCTGCTAGAAACAAGTAATTTGCAACAGAGAAGCATCCGGATGTCAATGTGGCGAGGTCCATGCTGTTATCTGGCACAGAAGACTGTTCTGGCTTGGCTTTCCAACAGGACAAACTGGCATTTTGTCATGGTTTGAGCCAGGTTTCAAGGAGATCAGGGCAGCCAGCAAGCCCAGGTGGGGATGTGAGCTGGCACCTTCCCTCTGCTCTGCTTCCAGCTGGGAGAATTAAGCTTCTGACTGCCTGGGATGCAACGCCAGCTTCTATTAAAACAGCGCCTTGTGCCGATGAAAGGTCAAAGGCTTCCTTGCTCCTTCCCTAGGCTGTCATAAATATCACCCAGACGGACCATGTCCCTTCTGGGAGGTGAACATGCAGCTCCACAGCCCCCCTGCACTGCTCCTGTGACAGCTCCTACTGGGATGGAGGGCAGGGAAGGCAGGGCCAGCAGTGGGAGTGGGAGCACAGGCAGCCGCCAGCACAGCCGGCTTCCTTCCAGGCTGTTAGACTGATCCTTCTCCAAGCAGAAAGTGTCACAACACAAAGGAGATGATGTGACAGATGGGGAGGGGACTGGCAGCAACTGCACCCAGCAAGGCAGATGCACAGGAGCCTCATAGCAGCTTCACCCTCTCCCACCCATGGCCAGGCAGAGGTGGGAGTGAAGGAGTGCTGGGGAAGGAGCACAAGAGCCTGGCAAGAGCAAAGCAGAGGTTAAAACAAGGGAGAAAAAGGATGCAGTGGCTGCATCAGTACTCAGGGGGCCACAAGGCTGTTCCCCCACAGCCAAGATTTGCATCCTAAATAACTCCTGCCTGCTCACTGGCACTCAGAATAACCCATCTAGGGGGAGGACCACAAGCGAGATTCGAGTGCTTGCAGGTCTCCATTGGCTGAATGCACCTCCCAGTTGCTGCTCATAAAGCCAAGGAAGAAACCTTGGTTCCACAGGACATCCCAACATCCAGCTGAGAGAGAAAGGTGCTTCCCTGATCAGAGAGGGAAAAAAACCCCTCTAAGACAACAAAAATAGCCCTCTGCTATGCTTCCTTTATTAACCAGTCCTGAGAAATCTCAACACTCCTGAGCTCCAGGTACTAGCCCAAGGATCATGTAGAAAGGAGGGAGATCACCCAGTTGTCAGCTCTGCTAAGCAAACAGCCAAGGCTCTTCCTGCTTCTGCTGCTTTTAGCCCGTCAAATTAATTTTTCACATCCCCTGCAAGCGCGTGCGGTGCCTTCCCCGGGCTGTGTGGTGGGGAGGCTGCTAATAAGGACAGAGTTGACTGCAGGCTCCCCAGCTGCTGCATCCCTCCTCCATCCTTTTTATAGCAGCAGGCAGGAATAACTGGCAGCCTGCAGAGGGGCTGGTGGCTCGTAAAAGGGATAACGATGCTGGCGAGCGGAGCGCGGGCAGATGCTGCGGAGCTTCCCTGTGCCCTGCCAGGACATCCCATCCCATCCCATCCCACCAGCCTGCAGATGGGGAACGTCCATCTGGCCCTGCAGCTCTTGCTGTTCAAGACCTCAGGGGCAAGAGTGAGATTTGGAACTACAGGACACAGAGGTTGCCTGGATGTGCCTGGGCATTGCTGCACCAACTCCTGTCCTGACCCAGGCTAATGCCAGCCACTGACACAACTCCTCTCTGACTCCCCGAGTGTTTGCAGAGGCAGGAAGAAACGTATTTGGAAGGAACCGACATCTGGGGAAAGGGGAACCAAAGACAAAAAAAAATATTACAGATGTATTTGAGCCTTTAACAAACACCTCCAGATCAAAGAGCAGATGATAAAGGTTGGGAACTCATCTGGCAGCGGCAAGCTGGGGTGGCGAGGGGAGCCAGCTCCAAGGGCTGGGGGGGCATCTGGGGAAACTTTACTACTTACAGATTTTGTGTTTGCCTTTGATGGGAAACTTCAGAACCATCTCCTGGGGATTAGTGCAGATAAAGACAAATGGAGATCCGGACTCCTGGCTCAGGTCTGGATACTGTGAAACACAGAGACACAGAGACCAGAGTCAGGGCAGCTGCATGGGTGCAAAAAGAGCTCAGTGTGCAAGAACAGAGGGATCTTAGCCAAGATATGGGTTATATGGAGGCTGTGGCAGCTCAGATCAAACCATTTAAAGAACTTTTATTGAAAAAAAACCCAAACAATTCCAGGTTTGAGTCTTATTCTGCAAGCCCCTTGCTCAGGCTCTTCCCACTGCACCTCTGCCGAAGCTCGCTGCCTCTTTGGATCTCTTCACCTTGGGTGTTCCCAGACCCCTTTCAGCTCCGACCTGTGCTACCCCTGTGGTGTCATAGGACTGACTGATT
Source organism: Oenanthe melanoleuca (assembly GCF_029582105.1). NCBI lineage: Eukaryota > Metazoa > Chordata > Aves > Passeriformes > Muscicapidae > Oenanthe > Oenanthe melanoleuca. The sequence continues at coordinate 16,314,698 of NC_079344.1, forward strand.
TAGGCTGATCAGAACCCTGGTGGCCCAGGCCCTACCATCACCAGCCCACCCGCTCACTGGGACAAGCAAGCGACAGCTTTTCAGCCTGATGCACCCCCGGACTCAGATGCCTAGGAATATGAGTATTCCCATTAATCCCTAACTGGTCATGGACAGCACACCAACACCTCAACCAAAACAACCTGTCAAATCCAGCCTGAAATGACCACCAGAAAGGTAGCCACCACCAGCTGTCCCAAACATACATCCCCAAACATTCCCCACAAAGCTCAATCCCAAACATAAGAATTTGAGATTTGGAGAGTGTGCACTGTCCTGCTGTGGGACATGCATTCCTGGATATTCACTTGCCTATAAAGACTGAGCAACACACCTGCTGCATAACAAGGTGATGGCTCAGAGAGGCCAGCTAAGGGCTGGCTTCATTCACAGAGTCAATGGAGGGAATTTACCACACTGAAGATATGGGAGAGTTTTATAGGAAGAGAATAAACAGATTATAGAATCATAGAAGAATTTAGGTTGAAGAAAGACCTCTAAAATTGTTTCTCTCATTAACTATGTGGGGAAAAAGGAGAGAAAAAAACCCACTCCATGCAGGAAGCACACCAAGATCCTGGCTGGCTGCAGCTCAGCCTTCCTGGCATTCAGAGGTGAAAGGCAAAACAGTCATAAAAAATGCATATCTCAGCTCCCACCTCAGATAGTCCATAAGCTGCAGAGCTGGTGCTGACAGGCGCTGAGGCCAGCACATGCCATGAGGATGCTCCAGCTCAGGAAACCCTGCTCAAACAGACTGTGGAAGTGGTTTTCCTTCCATGGGAAAACTGCCTTCTTTTTTTTCCTGCTCCCCTGCCTTCCTGGAGCAGATTCATCAAGGCTGCTTGAGGGGACAGGATGCCAGACCAGATGGAGCTGCATGTCCTGGCAAATCCCCCATTTGTTTCTAACAAATGACTCCTAGGCCGAGTGTTTGAAAAGCTCTCACCGACCTGCCAAAATGAGTTTGGATTTGCCCTGGAACAGCTGGGCATGGCAAGGGAAGCAGGGAGCAACCCTCTCTCCCCACACTGCAGCAGGGTTTGGCAGCATTGCCAGCAGTTCAGGGAGATTTACAGAAGCCCAACGCTGGGATTGGATCAATCAGGGGAAGCGTTTCCAAGCCCTCTCATTTTACAAGAGCATGTAAGAGCTGTGCACAGAGTGAGGGAAAGGTACAAGCACTCAGCTGCTCCATGCAGCTCCGTGCAAGGGAGGAGGAGCCTCACTGATCCACATCATGCCCTGTTGCACTGACCCAGGCTTGGAAAGGTTTCTTCCTCTCTGTTCTTTTTTGGCTGAGTCACTTTACTTGACTTGCTTCCACTGCTCCATGCCCACGCCAAGGATTTTCATTTCCCATCTGCAGGGAAGGAGGATCTTGGAAAGTTAGGAAGAGCCAATGTGAATATTCCTGGCTAACGCCTGGAGGGAGTGAAATGCTGTCACTGCTTTGTTGCTCCCAGCATCACCTGGTGACTGGTGGCACCTCCGTGGCTGGAGGACCTGAGGACAAGCCAAAGGACCAAGGTCCTCCAAGGATGGAGGACCAAAGGCTACCCCAACCTGGCAGCAGAGGTGATGCCTTTCCTGCTCTGCTACACCTGGTTCAGCCAGGTGTTTTGCAGAGGTTCTGCTGCTGGAATGCAGTTGCTTCCCAAATCCCCTCAGCCACCATCTCCCAGGTGGACCTGGACAACACCATGTCCCCCTCACACCTTTTACAGCCTCATCCCAGGAACATCTCCTGAAGAGGCATCAGCAGTGAAAGCAACAGCCAGTTAGTTTCTCTACTGACAGTTTTCATTCAAAACCAGAATCAAGCCTTCAGCTCCAACAGCTCCTGCTCAATCTGATCTCAAGGCCAAGGTGGATGCCACAACTTGAATTTCTGCTTCCACACCACAGCCTTTCATCTTTGCTCCCAGGGTGCATTTCAGTCTGTGAGCCAAATCACTTTGTGTCCTTCATTTTAAAAAGCTTTGGTCCTTCCTCTGGCATCTCATTCCCAGGAGGCAGGGAAGGAGCCACTACATTTAAGGCTTCCTATTGTACCTACCCCAGAAACTTCTTATTTCATACTGGTGAACAAAAATCCAGAATATTCCTGCAGGCTGGAGCCGAGAAAGAGCCATAACCCTCTGCTCTGCTTAGAGTCAGGATGCTCCCAAGGTGAGGAAGATGAGGCTGAGCCAAGCCAACAGCCCAGTTCCCTTCTTCCCCCAGTCCCTTCCATGAGTACATTCCATTCATTCATCCCACAGAAATTTAGGAAGCTTCATTCTCAGCAGAGACTGCCACCAAGACACCAAACAGGTTTGCCTCTGTTACATGGCCCAAATTTAAGTACCAAAACCTAATTTCTCACTGTTTCTGCTGTGAAAGGTCAGTCAAGTCACTCTACTGCAACGCAGGAAGTTTAGGAGAGAGAGAAAAAATTTATTCCCAAGTACTCCACCCCACAAGCAACTCATCATCACTTCAGTAAACCTTAGCTTGGAATAAAAGCCCAAAACCCAGAGCTGGTGTGGCAGAGGGGGAGGACAGAGCATATCCTGTCATACTGTTCAGGCTGGACAGGGCTTGGAGCAGCCTGGCCTAGTGGAAGGCATGTTTCACTCCATGGCAGGGGATGAAATGAGATGAACTTTAAGGTTGCTCTTAATCCCAGCCAGTCTGGGATTCTGTGATCCCCAGTAAAGACAAATCTCCAACAGAGGTTTTCAAATAAAAGGTCAATTCAGAGGAAAACCATGCTTCCTGTCTTCCAGAGACTAAGAACCAAACCCAGCCAGGAGACCGATGAGGGATGTCCCTTCCTAAATTAAACAGCACTCACCTTTCTCATATTGGGGGTGTGAATAAGAAAGGTGCTGGTACTCCAGGCTTTACACTGCCTCTAACTGGAATCAACTTGGCATTTAGAAGGTGACTACAACAAACAGTCCAGAGAACAGATTATCCCTCAAGAAGGAGCAAACCTACCCTTCTCCAATCCTGCAGATGACCAGGGAAGCTCAAAAGAGAGGGGTGATGCAATGCAATCAGAGTGTGAAAAAAAAAGATTCAGCCTCCTTTCAGACCTTCTGCCACATTGTAGTCGGCTGGCAACCAGGCAGGTGGGAGGGCAGTGGGCTCTGTGGGCTGCAAACAGAGCTCTCACCGAGAGCTGCTCCTCCCACTGCCACGCACCAACACCCCACGGGTGCACTCCACTGCCCCCCTGCTCCTTCCACGCCTCACCAGGGCTTCAGTTTGCTGCTAACAGGTCTGGAAGATCCCAGCTGTGAGGAGATTAGGTGGGAGGGAGGAGAAAAGCAGATCTCAAGGCAGCTTAACACCCGCAGGAAGAGCTCGAGGTTAAATTAAGCTGGAAAAGGGAGCTGAGTGCTGGGCTCCTCCAAAAACCAGCCACCAGACTCACCCTCACGCCAGAGCCAGCACTTTGAACATGTATTAAGTGGCTATCAGATGTCCCCAGCAGTCACCCAGCTCAAGCTGCAAGCAGGGATAATTGCTGATGAATGTTCCATACACTTTGTTTTCGCCATCCCCCGTCTCCCATCACCAGCTTGTCACCACCAGGAATAGCAGCAGGGCTGCCAGCCTCCTGCTCCACAGCCCACAGCAAAAGAGCAAAGGAGGGGACGAGCCAGCTCAGAGCCAGCAGACACAAACCCACCTTCTCTGGCATCTGAGAAAAAAAAAATTCCTGCTATATTTTTCTCCCCACACCAATACCAATCTGTTACATTTTTTTTTCCCTGATTTAGGTAAAGCCTGCAGTAGGATGCTGGGGCCATGCAAGCTCACCCAGCATCACTGGTACCAGTGCCAATGGGACCCTCTGCTCATCCTGATTCCACCTGCACAGGAGAAAAAAAAAACATGGAGAAGGGCCATCCCAAACCCCTCGACTGCTGCACCCCTCCCCAGTAAACTGCACTGGCTTGAACCCAACTGCCATGACCCGAAGGCAGGGGAATGGAAGGAGCAGAAGGAAAACGTCCTGGGGGGAAGCCAAACCATCACTAACGAGATGAGCTCTGCTCCGGTGCATCCGAGGCAGGAACAAAGGCACCACGTGCACGGAGCAGCAGCTCTGCACAGCACAAAGCCCCAGCGCTCCCGGCAGCTTCTTTAGCGACCCTCCAGCAGCATTCTCACTCTCATTAAGGCCTCGGGACACAAAGGGGTGGGAACAGTCCCGGTTTCACACACACAGAGCCCTGCAATGCAACCCGAGCTCTCCTCTCAAGCCGAGTGCACATCCTGGTGAAGAATTGCACGCTGGAACCTGTGGTCCTTCCCCTGGTCACTGCCAGCCTCTCCATCTTACAGCTGCCAGGGACGCTAGCGGTGAGGAGCTGCTTGAGACGCTCTGCAAGGCTCATGATGGAAAGGGGTGAATCATTTTCCTGGCGTGGCTCCTCAGTGAACAACAGGGAAAACACGGCTTGCTCTGCCAGGCGGTGCCGGGCCAGGACACCCGCTCCAGCCTTCATTTCCCTGCTGCTCTCCAAGAGCTTTGGAATAAAAGAGGCAGCACTGGAAAGCAATGCTGTCTGGAAAGAGTAAAAGCAAGCAGACCCTATGTGTTGGCAAGAGAGTTCACCATAAAATGCATTCAAAGGGGAAAAAAAATCATCCTGGTGGAGGCAGCATCTCCTCTGAAAGAGAAGGGCTGGGCTGCAGGATCCAGCAGTGGCAATAAATCATTTCCCCCCAGCAGGCAGAAACACACACTGAGCTCTTCCTGGGTGTTGGAGACACTCCTTGGCCCTGTGCAAAAAGAGGAGTAGGATGCAAGGGATCTCCTGGGAGCCCAACTTCCTTCACCCTGTTTTCTTGGTGATTTGTGGGACAGGCAGATTTGCTCTTCTTTCATGCCTCATAAGCTTCATCGCTGTCAGAGATGTGTAACAGGTAATTAACTACTAAACAGCCATTTTCTCCTCCTCTCCAGAGGGAAATTGCTCACCATCCAGCTAGAAAATGTTTCTTCTGTGGTTTGCAAGAGGGAAAGCAAATGGGCAGCTTTTTGGGAGTGACTGACTGGGGGGTGCTGTGGCCAAATAAGGGCACTTGCAGCAATGCCTGCACCACGAACACATGGATCAAGGAAAAAGGAAGCCATCAGAGATGAGAGATAATGCTTAACTGGATGTGGGTGCCACTGTGCCCAAGCCACATTTGGCCTGTCACTTTTCCAAGGAGAGTGGTTTAGCAGCATCAGCTCGACAGCAGTGGTCTCCATCTCTTTAAAAGGACATTCCCTTTGGGGAATTATCCAGCCAATTTTCCCAGCACAGCCATCACCCTGAGTGCTCCAGAACCCATTCACACAAAGGTGACACCTCTGCAAACAGCAGATCCAGTTTTACCACTGCTGTTACCTCCTTATTTAGCCCTCCAATCCTGAAAAGCGCTTGCAGAGCACCCAGTGCTTCCCTCCAGTTCTGAACACCATCATGACACTGTCTTGCATCACACTTCCAACTCTAAGCACATTCTCAAGCACCATCTTTTAAGGTCATAGGCCAACAAGCCTTTGGCCCATGAGAAGTGTAACATTTTCCTAAACAGAAACCCCAGAGCAGATCCAAGCTTCTAGAAATGCCAAATTTTCTAGCTTGAGGCAGAAACATCCAGAACATGCACCCAAAGAACACTACAAGCTGTCCTTGGCCATGGAAGAGCTCAGGGATGCAGCAGAGCTGCTCTACAGAGGCTGTGTTAGCAAAGGGATATGCATCAATGTTCAGCTCAAATCAACAGAACACAAAAAGAAGGAAAAAAAGTAGGATCACAAAGAAATCCAAACAAAAGCTGTCAGCCAAACTTTTGTTTGAAAGCCTGTCAGGTCTAGACTGCAACGTGTGAGGAAGGAACAGCTCGAAACCACAGCTGCTAATGGTTATGGATTTGGCAATCAAAATGTCTTTGTTAAAAAAAAAAAAAGAGAAAAAAAAGTTAACTGCCTGACTATTGAGGCTACAAACCGCAGCCTTGATGCATTGTTGCAGTCAACATCCTCCCTGCTGTTCCCTGAGCGCTTACAGCTGCTGCTGGCAGCTCGTGTGCTGGCACATGCTCCCTGCACCAGGATGCACAAGGAATTTTGTGAGCCTCCCTTTCCCCTTCTTCCCACCACAATGCCTGGCAGCCCTGGGCTGCTCTGCCCCTTGCATGCCTGGCTGGTATGCAACCAGATCCAGGCACAGCAGGCTGGGATGGCTGCAGGATCCTTCCCTGGTGGGGTGGATCCATCCAGTGGGTGTTCTCTGCCTCCAGCCCAGAGCCCAGCTCTCATTGAGGTGTTTGTACTTTGATTCGAAGCACAGGGGAAACAATTAAAACACAGTAAGTAATAACAGGACTTTGAGACGTGGATTTTAAATTCAAGCTTGTGCTGGTGCACTCTGAGCAGTCTGTGGGAGACCCAGAGGACCCAGCAGTACCAGCAGCTGCTGCCCCAGCTCTTGTCACAGGACCTACAGCCACCAACACCCTCCTGCAGCTCACACCCCAGCCAAGGACAACACCCACCCATGGCAAATCCTGGAGATGTTTACAGAGTGCCTAGCACCAGTTCAGGTGGACTTGGAATAATATTTGGGAAGGGACTAGGCTGAAAGGGCTGTTTCCATCCTCCTGTGCCAAGGGACAGCTCCAACACGGCCCCATCACCCACACCATTGGCCAGACCCAGCAAGGAGAAGGGAAAAGCAATGGGGAGGAGGAGATGAGGGAAGCAGGGCACCTCATGGAGCTGCACCTGGCTACATACAGTCAGACTTCAAGCAGCTGCACAAAGTGCTTTCACAATCAGAGCTGGGAAGCACAGGGGTAGGACATGCAACCAAGCCAGAAAACCCAAACGTTGGGAACACAGCCCTGCACAGCTGTGTCCCTGCCCTGGCTCACCTGGGCAGCTGCCTCTCCCCATGCTGACCCCTCCTGCTGCTCCCCAAGGAGGGATGATGCCAGCACCTGCTCCCAGGATTGATTCAATCCCTCGAATGGGATGGGATCTCTCACAGGACCAGGAAACTCATTGGAGCAACCAGTCTGTTTAGGGTTAGGAAATCAATGGCACATCAACAAAAGCTTAAGCAAGCAGAGTCCTTGGGCACTCTACATGTACTGTAAGGTTTGTGTTTTGCAGCTGACACATCATTTGGGGTCACCATGGAAAGGGTGGTCATAGGTGAACCTGGGTGGGAAGGCAGTGGGGCACCTGACCTGGGGCTCCAGGTCAGTTTTATCTAACCCTCAGTTTCAGGATTAAATAAAATCCCAACACTGAGAAGGCAGCAAGTATTACTGACCACATCTGAGACAGGGAAAAGGCCCTGCCAGCTCATGAGTATTTTGCTGAAATGGTAGCAGAGGCAAAGTCCACAGTCATCATTAATTAAGTCATATGCTTCAGTCTTGGCTTTGCTTTCTCCCTTGGGTCCAGGAAACCAGAGGAGAGGGCAAGCAGGCCTCTTATCATTCGATTTCTTTGGCATGCTAATGCATTCCTAAATTAATCATCATCAAGTGACAATCTCTCCTTCATCTTAACAGCCTGAGCAGTGGCCTGAGCAAACCTGCTGGCTTATGCAAGGCAGCTGGAGCCTCAGAAGAGCCTCTGATGAAAACCAAAGCACTTCCCATATGGAAAAACTCCCCCATCTCTTACCGTCTCTAATCCAAACCAGCTGCATTCCTGCTCTGCTCCCAGAACCACAAATCAGGGGATTTTGTGGGGTGAGAACCTGAATTAAAGAGATGCATCACCCTGTGAGCCAGCCTAATGCCTAACACCACTGGATCTGGCATCTGGCTACACAGAAAAGACAAATTCAGCTCAGGAGAATGCAGGGCCCTGTTAAGTTCCAAGGCCTTGCAATCATTAACAGCCACCTAGACTGCTCCAGAAGGAAGGATATCTGACCTAGCTAAAAATCCTTCACTGGGAGAGGTGCCTCGGGAATGAGAAGGCAAATATCCTGGTGGTGGAGGCAAGGAAGATGCCAGGACAGCCACAGCACCACACAAACAGGCATCTGTCTCACTTGGAGCCTGCACTAGGAAACCCTTCCCTCAGGGACCAGGTCCTCATAAAAGGTCTCTATGCATTTACACTGTTCTTAGAAATACACATCAATGTCTATGTTTGTGTTTCTCCCTCCCATTAACTCCTTAGGAAAATATTCCCAGAGGGCTATTGTTCCTTTATTTGGAGATAATCTGAACAGGCACCTTCTTGAGTCTAAATATAGAAAATCTCTCCTCTTCCTCACTCCTGTTTGAGAATCCAAACTAACCTCTGCACAGTGGGCACCTGAGTCTCTTTGTTTGTTGTTGCTTTTTTTACCAGAGAGGGAAGAGGAGGCCAAGAGTTTAAATGCAACTTTTCATGAGAGGGAAAGCTGGAGCCTATTTAAATGATAGCTGCAATCTCATGGAACAAAAATAGCTTCTACATGTTCCCCTGTGCAGATTTAGGACACTAAGTGATCACCTAGAAATGAAAAATAAACACTTAACTCCCATCAAACATAATTAGCCAATATTTCAGCCTGGTATAATAGCTCCATCCAGATCTCGGCGTGTATCTGCACTCAAAATAAGCCAAACACACCTATCAACCACCAAAACAGCAGCAGGAAACACTCTTTTTCCAGTTAAATAGTCTCTCAGATCAAAGTCATTAGCAAAATGGGCTTCAGAGCACATGGAAATGGCATCAGTGTAAGCACTCCCCTGCTGGCTTTATGCTGTGCCCCATCCCACAGATGCCAAGTGGGTGCTGCTGAAGTCACTGGTGCCTCACACAGGAAAACAAGGGCAGCTCCTTGCTCTGCTCAAGGTGTCAGTGACATCAGCTCCGGAGCAAGGAAAAGCTGTAGTGAATGCTTGGATCTCCAAGGGGGAAAAAAAGTTTCCAGGTCACCTCTAGCTGAAAAGCGTAACAAAGGAATCATTCTGGTCTGGAGCAGGGATTTTTGGGTTGCTGCCAGGAAGAGAAGGAAATGAGCCCAGAATGTATTCTGAGGAGGGGCAAGATGTGCAAAGCTCTACTGGATATCCTGAGATTTCAGAGGGATCTCCAGGCAACCAGGGCTGAGTTCAGGAAGCAGCTCCTGCTGCAGATCTCTGCAAACAGAGCAAGTGACACTGACACCTGGGCTGGACCCTCCTAGCTGAACACTTCTGCTGCCAGAGCAGCTCCAGGCCAAAGATCACAGCTTGAGCAGTAAGATGTGGTGTAAATAACTTCTTACTGGAATAATTACTTTATTTCCCACTTGGGAAAGAGACCCAGAGAAGGAAATTTAACTAGCTCATGCAATAAGCAGCATAACTAGGATTAGGGTACCTGACATGCCACAGTTCCTAATCCCAAGGACATCTCTACTCTTCCCCTGCTCCCTGCCAGCTCCAGCACTCCAGATCCTGCTCCATCATCACTTCCCACACATCCTCAGGATCTGCAAACCATCTCATCAACATCAGTCAGGCCTCACATGCTGCAGGTAGGGCAGAGGAAGGCAGGACTGCTCCCTCTCAGTGGTGATGAAAGAACAGGCTTACATGTGCATTAAAAATGTGGACAAATAACCCCTCCCTGATCATAATGTAAGAGCTCTGGCAGGGAAATGGGTCTGACTCTGCTGGGGCAGCGCTGCTTAATTTTGGTTTTTTGAGCATAAGTGTAAAAAAAAAATATTAAATGAGGATAATGATAGAAAAATACCAGCGGGGTGCCACAACATCTTCATTAGCAACCCAAGAGAAGATGCAAACAGCAGGGAAATTAAATCTGCAGACAGTGCTAAACAGGGAGTGGGTGACAGCAGTGAAAGGTCTGAGTGGTAATGGGAGTAGGGACAGACTACAAAACCATGGAATCACAGACTGGATTAAGTTGGGAAGGACCTTAAAACTCATCTCACAGGGAACAATTCCTTCCCAATATCTCATCTAACCCAGCCCTCTGGAAGTGGGAAGCCATTTCCCCATGTCCTAGAACTCCAGCCCTCCTGGAGCCCCCCTTTAGGCACTGGAGCCCCTTTAGGCACTGGAGGGGACTCTAAGGTCTCCTCAGAGCCTTCTCTTCTCCAGACTGAACACACCCCAGGACAAAAAAAAAAAAAAAAAAAAAAAGAAGACCTAAGACCAGGAAGAGTCTCCTTTGCCTTTTGGGAACAAATAGTCACAAGAGTCAAAGCAAGCTTCTGTGGCTGCCAATAAACACTGGATCACCATCAAGACACCATGAGCAAGCCAGGAACTATTTCATTCTCACAAGGTTGGTATAACCTGCAAGCAAGGCTCACCCTGCACTTGTGAAATTTCTTCTGGAACATGCAGGAGCCTCAGATGAGAGGTGGTGAGGAGGAGAGGTGTGAGTCAAAGCACAGTGCCTGGAAAAGCTCCACAAGAGCTGAGTTCCCAAGAGGTCTCTGCTCTGCATCACCGCCCCTTGCCTGCTCACACATTCCTTGAAAATACCCTGTGTTTCTGCACGCCCTAAGTGCTGAAAAAGGGTAACATTCCTTGTCCTTCTCCCTGAGCTACAAGGAATTTTTGCACACCAGGAAATGGTTGGATCACAGTGCTGACACTTCTGATGAACCCAGGCTGAAACACCCACGTGAGCAACAGGAATTTCTTACTCCCGACGAGACCCAAGTCAGATTTCTGAGCTGGTGCTGCACACTTTGTCATCTTGCTGACATCTGCAATTAAATTCAGCTCAGCTTCCTTCAGATGCACTTGCAGCTCCTGAGAGCCCAAAAACCCAGACATTTCCTCAGAAGGCAACTGCAGAAAGGCTCACATCTCTGCATTTTAGCTCACACGTGAGGGAAATTACTGCTGCTTAAAGGAATCCTGGGAAAAGCAGAGAAAATCACCATAAAAAGGCAGGAAATTAAGAATTATAAGTAGTTTGCAATACAGGAGCAGCAAAAAGCCAGAGAAATGCAACCCAGGAAATGCCACAGCATTGAGGAGGAAGGGAAATCTGTCATTAACAGGTTGGATAATGGTGTTCCTGGAGTATGCTGCTCTGCCTCCAGTGCCTCTGCAGCCAAGCAGTACCCACAAACTGGGAGGGATCTCCAGAGAATGTGGCTAATTGTGAAGGTCCTCCATGGGAGGATTAAAGCTAGTTACCTACAGCAAAATTCCCAGCTCGGAGACACTGTCACAACCATTCTACCAAAGCCTTAAGAGCACATCCACAAAGGATGAGGAGGGATTGTGACAAACAGAAAATCACTTGTAAGAGGCCTAGATCTATTTTTCTACCACTGTTACAAACAGCAGGAGATGGACAGGAATCTCCACTGAAGCCCAAACTGCAAATTAGTGGATGCTACAAAAGAAAATCCCTACACTGGCCTCAGTGCCCCCTTCCTCTCTCTCCCAAGGTTTGTTCCCATACAAAGCCAAATACTCCTGTAGGTTTCATGGTATTCCAGTCCCAAAGCTCCCTCTGCTGCTCATACTCTAACTTCTCTGCCTTCCTCCTGTGATTAAGAGGCACAAGCTCATCAGAAACACATTCTCTGTCTTTCCAGGCATCTCTCCCAGGTAAAAACCTCACAGGGTTTTAAGCCAGAGGAGCACTTCCTGAAAAACAGCCCCAACTGATGCTGCCTCTCCAGATCTTCACAGCAAGATCATCCTGGTGAATTTTTTCCCAAGGAAACCATCTATTCCACCTTACAAGATGGTTATGGTTCACTATCAAGCCCTACATGGCTTGGTGATTCCCAGCAGACCAAACCTGATGTGCACAAGGGAATGGAATGAACAGGGATGAAATGGGATCAGGAACAGCCATGCTGTGCTTGGTGCTAAGTGCAGGTTTTTTAAGTCCATAAAATGCACCTCAAGGAAAGCTCCTGCTCCAGATTTTGGACATGGAGTCAGTCACAGCACCAGACTCAGGTCTCAGAAGGTCTCTAGTTCAACCTCCCAACCAAAGCAGGGCCAACACAAGAATTCAGGTGAGGCTGCTCATGGCTTTGTTCTCTTGGCTCTTGAAAATCCTCCCAGATGAAGACTTTTCAACCCCCTGGGCAATGCCCACTGCTGGGCCATCCCTATGGTAATTTATTTCCTTAAGCCACATTCAACCCTCCCCTTTCAACTTATGATCCTCCTGCTGTGTATGTGTACATCAGCACAGAGCCAATAATCTCCTTGCAGGAAGTGGTAGATCTGCCTCCTGCCTCTCCTCACAGGACTCCAGCCCCTAACCATCCTTGTGGTCTCTTGGGATTTGCTCCACTTTATCAACAATTTTGTGGTGACCCAAGTATTCCAGGTGTGGCTTAATCAATGCAAAGAGGAATAATACTTCTACTGGTTACAATTCCTCTGGAATTTGTGCCTATTCCAGGACAGCAGGTTAATAGATACTCTCCACTCTATCTATTGCATCCAAGAAGGTTATCAGGTTAGTCAAGCATGAGTTTATTTTTAGGTAAATCCACATGGCTATTCCTGATGTCCTCTTCCTCCATGTGCCCAAAACTGGCTTCCAAGAGCAATCTCTCTAGAGTTCCCAGAGACCAAGGAGAAGCTGACTGGATGAAGTATCCAGATCATCTTTCCTTTCCTTTCTAACCACAGGTGCAACAGTTACAAAGAGTCCTCTCCTGGATTCCATAACCATCCCAAGCTAAAAGTGGCCTCACAAGGCCAGTGCTCTCAGCATATCTGGACACACATCATTGTCACCCATGGAGTTTTATGGGTTGAGATTTCTCAAAAGATTCCTGATTCCAGCCTTGCTTCACTACAGGTAGTCCTGTGGCTCTCCTGTCCATCTTCCCTGGTGGGACAGAGCTCACCTCCTTCCTTGGCTCCATCTCCAGGTCACTTAACCCCAAACAAGGCACAAAACACTCACCAAAAAACACTGGCCACTGTGACCTCCAGCTCCTGTAAGGAGCACCAGGCAGATCCAGCAGCTTTGGACCATGGTCCCTCTGCACAGGCCAAGCCACTCTCTCCTACACCAGGGCAGTCAGTGCTGCTGGCCCCACAGAGAACATGCTGCTCTGAGTTGCCAGGCCTCTGCCACATAAATCCCAGCAATAATTTATGTATTCTTAATACAATCTAAAATTTCCACTCAATGTCTTCTCCAGAGGAAGTTCCACCACTTTAAAAACCCTCTGGTTAATGCAAACATGGAAAGGTTCATTTCTGTACCCACCTGCTCCTGAAATTGCTCTTGTGATAAACAATCAGTCACATCCACACAGCCCAGGAGGCATCCTGAGGGATAATCACTTGGAAATTCCACATCTGCAGCAAAAGAAACATCTCTTCAGGGAGCTCATATTCCCACACACAGCAGGGGTCTTCCAATCCCCAAGTGCCCTTCCCTCTTCTCCAGGCACCTCTTTTTTTTGAGGGACAAGAACACATATAGCAATTTTAACACTTTTTTTGTGCCTTTTCAGGTCAGGATCTTCCCCAGGAAGGACTAGGGCTTGGAAATTTAATTTTATATATAGCTTTCCATGCTCAGCATGGAGGATTTCTGACATTGCTCATTATGTGGCTCAATGTACCCCAAGAACCAAGGAGAGGAGTTCACCTTTCTGGAGTAGCATTCTGTAGGTGGCCTCCAGTTCAGAGATTTCCTGAGGGGAAGGTCTTTTAGCAGTAGCTGCAATCCATAACCTCCCTCGATGAGATGTATACCAGGTCCTGCCCTCCACCCTAAAGAACAGAGGGAAACATAGGACTAAAACTTCAGCAGAAATCACCCACATGGATAGATTTTTCATTCAAACATAGACAATTCCTGCTGCTAAGCTTTGCCCTGATTATCTCAAGAATCCAGGCACATTAGGATTTACAGCATCTTTGGCTTGGGAAGTGAAAAAGCTTGTCTCCAAAATGAGAAACGTGGTGAAGGGAAAAAAAGGCTAAAGAAGATTCTTTGTTCAGTATTAACAGTAGCAGCTTCTTTTTGCAACCCATTTTCCAGCCCAGCTGAGGAAGGTAGTGGCAAGCGTTGGGTTTCTTTTAAACAAGGCCTGGTGCCACTGTTGCCTTCTTTATGCTGAACAAAAGCCCAGAAGAACATATTTCAAGTGATTACCTTATTTGCTTTTCAAATTCCACACAGGAACTATTGCAGTGAAATCTCAGCCTCTCTCTACATTCACCCACTCTGAAGAAACTTGTCCCTTGAAGGTTAGGTACCATCCCAAAAAAAAAGATTCTCCAGCTCCTTGACCCATCAACCCACTGAAGAGCAAGCACAGGTTCCACACCTGGAGCTGTCACAGGTATCAGTCATTGCACAGAGCCAGTGGGTCTGCAGAGATCCTCTGAGAAACACAACTGCCCACCTCCCCTGTGGAGCAAGAGCTGCCTGGGGTACTTCACCTTTTCACTCCTCTCACCAGCAAGGAAGCCCAAGGCTGGTGCAGGCTGAGGCACCAGCCATCATCCGAGATCTCCTGCAGCTCCCGGTCCTGGATCCGCAGCCTGCTCCGCTCCGAGCCAGGCTCGCTTCCAGCCCCCACTGAATGAAGAGCTTTCCTTTGTGGGACCAAACCAGTTTGATCCACCCACTTGAGAGTGTTCAAAAGAAACAGGGAAAAAGTTAGCACCTCTCCAGGAGTCATGTGTATCCAATGCAAATCCTATTTGAAGTTTTCTTTCATTATCCTTATGCCCTTTGTAAAATGGGAGTCTGGCAGAAAAGACTTCATAAAATAGAGCTGAAAAGGTGACTGCCTTAGGCTGACTCTCAGAAACTATTCTGCAGTCCTGAAAAGAATGCAGGATGCTAAAACTACCAAACCAACCCACTGGGAGCAGGGCATTGTCAAACCTTCTCTATCCCAAACTGAGATGGCCAGTGAGGGACACAGGGGAGGAAAGAGGTGGTGAGAAACAAGGGGAAACAGGGGGAATGGCTTCCCACTGGCAGAGAGCAGGGTTAGATCAGCTATTAGGGAGAAACTGTTTACTCTGAGAGTTGTCTAGAGAAGTCTCCCCATCTCTGAAAGCATTCTTGGCTAGGTTGGACAGGGCAACCTGGTCTACTGAAAGATGCCTCTGCCCATGAAAGGGGATGGGATGAGATGGTCTTTAAAGTCCCTTTCAACTCAAACCATCCTGTGATCTTTTGTGGTTCTACAGACATGCTGGAATTGACAATTTTCAAGCTCACTATTGTGGAATAAACCACTGAAGCCCCACTGACCAAAGGAGCAGGCTGGAGGAGACGGGGATTCACCAAAACTCCAGAGTTTGGTGTCATCTTTGCCCCAGGGCTCCTGGCTGGCTCACTCAGTGCACCACAGCTCATGGCCTCAATGGTCTCATCCAGTCTGCAAGCACAAATGAGAAGGATGAACACTCCCTGCTTCCCCTGGGAACATCTCCCTTCTCTGCACTCACTCCAACCCAAAGCACTTTTTGCCCCGTTCCCCCCATCAGATTTCCTTGCTTGGTCTGATTTCTAATTTCAGCAGTCACTGCTCTCTAGTACAGAAACTCAGCTTGGTGTGAATTTGAGCTGAATTGGTTCTGTCGAGACTTCTACAACACCTCTTTCCCAGGCAGCTTTACCAAGCATGCCAGACCACTCTCCATAAGGATTTTCACATCCTTGCTCTGGGGCATGCTGCCAGCCCTCACTCACTTGCTGTGGTACTCAGCCATGCTGCTGTCCTCCTCCAGGATCTGCCTGCCAGCGAAGTCGATGGTGATTTTCCTGGCGAGCCGGGACGCGTGGCGCAGCTCCCGCAGCTCCTGCTCCCTCTTCTGGAGTGCTTCCCTCTCCTGCTTGGACAGCCACTGGTTGGAGTCAGTGGCAAAGTAATCTGACTCATCATCAATGACTTGGGTCCGACGCACGCTGGGAAAGCCCCGGAGAGAATGAGCACAGGGGGACCAGGACAGAGTCTCAAAGCCACCCTCCAACCTGCTCCTTTCCCTCTGCACTCTCATGGACAAAAAGCAAGGATACCCAAAGGGGATCCATCCCAGAGACTCACTTGTGTCCCACCAAATGCCATAGTTAAGGTGTCTGTGGCTGCAGGCTGGGTTTTAGGAGGAATTCCCAATGTTTCTGCTAAAGGTCATTTATGCTGTTCATGTTGGTCTCCCACCTAGTATCTTACCTTGTCCTGTCAAATTCCAACAGCTTGTCTTTGTGCTTCACAGCCATCTCCAGGCCTGATTTGAGTCTTGCTTCCTGGTGAGGCAGCAAGCCTTTGCTTATGTCATCCAAATTCCCTGAACTTTCGGAGCCTGAGACACAAAACAAACCAGAGCTCAGTAGGTCGGTGTGTTAAAGCCATTTGGATGGGCCAGGGTGCAAAAATGCCCCCTAAGCTAAAGGCCATGCCAGGAGCTAAAAGTACAGCCTTGCAGCAAGATCAGCATCTTTCTGGGGAGGTTGAAGCCACAATTTTTGCTCAAGCCCATTTCACAGACTCCATCCTCCAAAGAGGAGGAATCACTTAAATATCACAGTGATAAAGCCTGAGTAGAGTTTAGGGAGAAGCTCTTGGTCTTTGGTTCTCCTTCACCCTTCCCTAACAATTCCTGCAGTCAAAATTCCTCCCATCACCAACCATGAGCCTTGGGCCATAGAATCATGGTTTGGGTTGAAAAGGACCTTAAAGCTCATCTCATTTCACTCCCTGCCATGGTGGAACACCAAGGACACCTATCCCAGGGTGCTCCAAGCCCCATCCAATCTGGCCTGGAAGACTTCCAGGGATAGGACAACCACAGCTTCCTTGGGAAACCTGTGCCTCACCACCCTCACAGAGAAGGATTTCCTCCCAGTATCCAATCTAAATTTCTCATCTTTTAGTTTAAAACCATTCATTCTTGTCCTATCACTATCTGCCCATTTAAGTATTCCCTCTGCCTCCTTTTCCTAAGCCTCTCTAGGCACCAGGAGGGGCTCTAAGGTATGGAGGCTTTTATTCTTCAGCAACAACCCCAGCTCTTTCAGGAGTTCCCTCCTAAAAGCCAAACCCTTCCCACATGTTCACTCCCACAAAGAGTCTCTTGCCCAGGACAGATTCCAGGAAGACCCAGAGCCTTCTGCTGCTGTTTGTGCCTCCCACAAACAATATCCTATTCTAACACACCACACTAGATTACCGAAACCAGCTGTTTCCAGAGATGGAGAAATCTATTCCCAGCAAATGTTCTTCCTTCTTACCCCTCCTGGCTCGGGGCCCAAACCCAACCAACCAACAGGGAACAACCAAAAAAAAAACAAAAAAAAAACCACAAAAGGTTTGAACCCAAACCAGTATATTTCACCACACTGGGAAATGCCCTCATTTCAGGGAAACAATTGCCTGTATTTCCCTTTGGTCCCTGATCCACAATTTTTACTCCCAAGACAAACAGCAAACCACATTGCAGATTTTACCTACATGGATAACAAAACAAGAGCTGGTAGGGGCAGGTGGGAAAAGGGATAAAACAGGTAAGAAAAGGGATCCTGAAGTACACCAGCACCTGAAGTACATCTGTACTGGAAGGATAGAACAGACTGGCTGGTGCTCTCAAGGATTTCCATCCTCCTGCCATCTCCACAGCTCTAAGAAGAAGCCCAGATCTGGAGGAACTATTTCCCCAGTTCTTCAGCAAAGTGTATTTTCCAGCCAAGAACACCATGACCTCAGCTGTAGTTCAGTTAAACTCAGACAAACATCCCCACAATGCACAAGTCTTTGCTGGGACACTGGGTAGTATTTCCTCTTGCTTTCCTTGGCTCTGTTCCTATTTTTAGCTCCCAAGGTAAGTGTGAGACAAGAAGAGCCATTAGAAAATATTAACCACCACCTCTCTAAGCCCAGCAAATCAGACAGCAGCACTTCATCTTCCACAGCACGCATTCCACAGGAGACTTATCCTAATTTTCAAGGACAGCTACAATGATCCAGCTCATGTGATTGATTCTGGAATGCAAATGAGCAGCCCTGGGGCCTCAGGGAAAGGACATCACACGCTGCCATTTGACACTGGCCACTGTCACCTCTGCTGAAGCCTGGGAATGCTGCCTAGGGCTGCAAAAGGATCCAGGGAACCAGCTCCAATCCATCCCTTTAATGCCTACCACAGACAAGGGGCAGCAATGAGAGCAAGTGGCTCAGTGAAGTCTGAAGGAAATAAAGCACACAAACCATTTGGATTGATTCTATTCCAGGTATGGAATAGCTACTGACCTGCCATGAGCTTCTTCAGCAGTTTATGGCTCTTGTTGGAGTCCCGCTGAAGAATGTCCTGCTCTTCTTTAGTGCACACCTGAGGAAAAGAAGGAAATGAAGGTTTGGGAAGGACATCACATGGGAAGGATGTCACAGCTTGACCAGTTTCAGAGCCCTGGACAACAGTTCAGGCCGTTTAAAGTGGTAGTGACAATCCACACCTCCTTCATTTCCCCAATGACATGGGAAGCTTGTTCTTTACTAAAAGAGAAATGTAGAGTTTGATCTCTCCCTGTTCTGTGGGTGGACATGTTGCTGACTGAGCTCCAAGGACAAGAGACGAGCTCAGAACCATCCCAGGCAGAACCACAACCCTTAACTCAGAGTTTTTCTTTCCTTCTTGGACACTGGGAGTTAAACTGATCTTTCAAAACAGCAACCAACCTGCTTTAAAACATTTTGCTCTACCCAACTAATACTTTTCTCTCACACAAAGAATAATTTCCTCTTCTATCAATAACTTATCCCTTCTCTCCAAAAGGTGCCCTTTGAAATGAATCTGGGTGTTAACAGGTATCCCAAAGGATCCAAGAGTTTAAGGAAAAGCAGGACACTGCTCCTGCCCAGGGATGTGCCTGGGATGGGGCTGAAGCCTTGCAGAGATTTTAGACACTGTCAGGAAGGAGACTGTCAAGACACCAGGCAAGCTCCAAAGCCATGTAAACAATGTAAAGGCTCTTTCCTTCCCTGCTTTAGAGCTCTGCAAGAGGAGCCTCTATTAAAGGGCTAATTCAGCCAACTCCTCCATGTCCAAAGAGGGCAGCGAGCCCTGTGACTCACCAGGGCCCCGCAGAAGAGGCAGGGCCCAGAGCCCTCCTGCTGGCAGACGATGCGGCCGCACTGCAGGCAGTTGTTGATGAGGTTGTGCTTCTGGCCCAGGCACTCGCAGCCGTGGCGCCCCGGGAGCAGCACGGCCAGCCTGTCCTGCCCCTCCCTGGTGTACAGGCTGACAAACCTGGGCTTCTTCTTAGAGGAAATGCTGCTGCTGCTGCCTCCACTGCTGCTCTCCTGGGCCTGGGAAGGGAAAAATAAACCAACAAACTGTGCTCCAGTGTAGCACTGGCAGCAGAGCGGACACTGACCCACGGGCAGAGCAGCAGGCTCAGACAAGAGTTATTCTGCATCACTGGAATGAAGCTTGGACCAGACCCAGACTGAGAGCAAAGTCAAGCTCAGGCCTGCCAGAAAAGCTCCAAGGAATCCAAACAAAGCAAGTACACCAGGATGCACTCAAAGTTTGCCCCCCATGCCAGCTGGAGCTGCTGGGATTTGGGCAGCAAGAGCTGCTTTCTGTTCTTCTCACAGCCTCACGCCTCTTTAACAGCTCCAAACTACTCCCAAGTTCATCTCCAAGTATTATTTAGACTCTCTGTTTGTAGCTGTACCCAGACACAGCTGGTGGTGGCAGCAGGGCCACTGCACTCACTGCCATGTCACCTCCCAGCAGCTTCCCCACATCCCACCAGGCACAACAACCCCAGCAGGAGGGTTCAAGTACTGAGCTGTGAAATAAATTCTGCTCTTCCTTCTATCATCTCGCCTCAGTCATTTAAGGATTCACCTCTGAGCTTCAATCTGGTTTACTGACAAGCAGATGCAGCATTTTCAGTCCCCCCAGTAAAGTCCAACTGGTTTTAGTGCCACTGCCAGATTCAAACACTGCCACCAAGATAAAGTGACTTTGGCAGATCTTTCTCACTTGTTTTTTTTAAATTTTAATTAAGGTAGAAGGTAACTACAAGGAAATGTAACATCACTGTCCACTTTCAACCCACTAGTTCAAAAACATTGTGTTTTATCCTATAAACACTTTTGCAAACACTTTCAGCCTTTGCAGCCTCCCTGCTCCAAAAAGTTCTATTCAAAAACATGAATTCAAGTTCCACTCCTTACTCAGGAATAGCAGCATTTCTTGGGTTTTATGCTCATATCCACAGTTTCTTGCTGAAGTATTTCAGTTGCTAATTAAAGCTTTAATCAGTGTGAATGGGATAGTTTAAATACATCAGAAAAGAATGTTCTAACCACTTGGTGGCTTAAATTCCCCATCCTCACATCTGATTTAAAGAAATCCCTTTTATTCCTAATTACAGCCTCACCTTCCTTCACCTGCTCTCTCCCCTCAGGCTTTCTGGGGGAGAAAAATCCATGCTGGCTTATATGCAGCCTGATGATTATTTTACTCCCAGTTATAGACACAAACAGATATAACCTTTCTCCCCAGCCTGGATATCATAGAAACATGGGAATGGTTAGGTTGGAAAAGCCCACCAAGGTCACAGAGACCCATCATTAATTCTCCCTCCTCTCCTCTCTCTCCCCCTCCCTCCTTCCTCCCTCCCCACATGCCACATCCACATGTTTTTTTAATCCCTCTAGGGACAGTGACTCCACCACTATCCTAGACAGTGCATTCCAGTATCTGACCAGTATCATTTCCATGAACAATTCTTTCCCTAATAGCCAACCTAAACCTCTCTTGGCACAGCTTGAGGCCATTTCCTCTCATCCTGTCTCTTGTTTTCTGGGAGCAGATGCCAACACCCACCCAGCTCAGTTCTCCAGTCAAGGAGCTGTGGAGAGCCAGAACATCCTCCCTGAGCCCCCTCAGCTCCCTCAGCCACTCCTGGTGCTCCAGCTCTGCTCCCTCCTCTAGAAATACTCCAGCACCTCACTGTCTCTCTTGTGAGGGGCCCAAAACTGACCCCAGGATTTGAGGTGTGGCCTCAGCAGTGCCCACCTGGGCATCCCAGACACTCATATCCACTTTCCAACCACACATTTACCAGTGTCTGACACACTCCCTCCCCAGGTTCCAGGCTCCAAGCCTTCCCAGTAACTTCCAGCCTCCCACACTCACCTTGGCCAGGTCCAGAGGGGTTTTCACCTCCTCCCCATGAGCACTGGGCTCAGAATATGCCAGAGCCTCCTGCTTGTTCCTCCCTTTGCGTTTCCCCTTCTTGCCCTGGTCCCCAGCCCGCAGCACCTCTGAAGCCTCTGCAGTGGAGCAAGCACAGGAGGGGCTGGGTCAGTGCCAGCAGCAGAAACATGTCCCTGGGCTCTGCTTCATGGCTGAAAATGGGCTTTAAACTGTCCCAACAATCAGGAGTGGGACCAGTATCCATACAGGGATTTATGGCATGGAATTGTTTGTAATCACAATAAGCAAGCTTGTTTGAGAGTTTCCTGCTCTGCACCACTCACCATCCTTTTTCCAATAGGCCGGGAGAGGCTCGGGGGGCAGCTGGGCAGATTTCCTCCACCTCGTCAGCAGCTCTTCCACAAACCAGCTCTTCTTCCCATCTGTGCCCTGAACGAGGTCAACAACGTACTCCCGGATCTCATCCTCGTTTGTGATTGACAAGATGTACCTGCAAGGGGCCGGGGGGGATAGAAATGGGTGAGGGGTGGGTGCTCCGAGGTCTAACGTGTGTCATTTGGCTTTCCTTTTCGGATAAGGTTTCTGTGGAGATCGTGGTAAGACCACGGCACGACATGACCTTTAAGATCCCTCCCAACTAAGAGCATCTGTGATTCTGCAACCCCACACCCCCCTCGCCATTTCCCCTCCCCAAATCTCCACCGGAGCGGCAACCCCGGACAGCTGCCCTGACACACCCTGTTTTCTCCGTGCTGGACCGAGGAGGCAATGCTGAGGGCAGGAGGGCCCCGCCCGGCCCCGACCCCGCTCACCTCACCACGTCTTCGCCCACGTCCAGCCCGAAGTCCCCGCGCAGGTGTTGGACGCACCAGGCCAGGAGCCCGCTGGGCGCCGCCATCTTCCGCGGGGGACGGGAAACGGCGCCGCACCGGCCGGCACCCTGCTTTTCCCTTCCCCCCGGGAACGCAGCCGCGGAGCGACCGTTCCGGGACCGGCTCGTAGCGTCAGGAAAATTAACCCACAAACACCAGAGGTTTATGTCCAAAAAGCAGACAGAGGAGTCCTTTTTTGTTTTAATCGAATAAAGGGAGAGGTCATGGGGCATTCCCCTGGGATGTCTCAAATTTTTGGAGGACGCAGCCTCCCTTTTATTCCAATTTCGCGGCTGCATTTCCCTCTCTCTTTCCCCATGGGCTGAGGTACTTGAGAGGCACAGACTGCCCAGAACACCTGACATCAGGTTTATGGGAAGCTGGTATTGAGATGTATTTTTCCCGATGGCTCTGGTTATTTTAATCGGCATTCCGATATATTTTTCCCGATGGCTCTGGTTATTTTAATCGCGGGTGCTTGCCGGGCTCTCATCGTTTGGGTGTTCCCTGCACAGTTCCTGAAGGAGCCATTGGGGCTGTGTCTATTTAATGGTTAATCCGGGCTGCCCTGCTTTTGTTGGGTGTTACACTGCTGTGATGAGGCAATCTGTGTCCTTTTCCTCCGTGGTCCTCTTTTTGGTTTCTGAGCTTTCTTTATTATTTTATTCATACAAACATTGCTCATTCTACATTCTTGTATAACTTTACACGAATTACACTGCCCTCACAGGGACTTGCTTTCCCACACCACCCTGGGCCAGGCCGGGCTCCATTGGCCGCCTGTGGGGCGGAGCAGGCCGGGCCAGGCCGGGC
This sequence comes from Oenanthe melanoleuca, assembly GCF_029582105.1. Classification (NCBI taxonomy): domain Eukaryota; kingdom Metazoa; phylum Chordata; class Aves; order Passeriformes; family Muscicapidae; genus Oenanthe; species Oenanthe melanoleuca. Next base: position 16,337,584 of record NC_079344.1, read on the forward strand.
TCCATTGGCCGCCTGCGGGGCGGAGCGGGCAGGGCAGGGCCGGGCTCCATTGGCCGCCTGTGCGGCGGAGCGGGCAGGGCACGGCCGGGCTCCATTGGCCGCCTGCGGGGCGGAGCGGGCAGGGCAGGGCCGGGCTCCATTGGCCGCCTGTGGGGCGGAGCGGGCCGGGCTCCATTGGCCGCCTGCGGGGCGGAGCGGGCAGAGCGGGCCGGGCTCCATTGGCCGCCTGTGGGGCGGAGCGGGGCAGAGCGGGCCGCGCTCCATTGGCCGCCTGTGGGGCGGGCCGGGCCAGGCCGGGATGGCGCGCACCAAGGCGGACCAGCGCGGCGGCGCCTTCCGCAAGGGTGCGGGCCGCGGGGATGGGGGGAGTGAAGTGAGGTGGAGTGGGACGGGACAAGACAGGCAGGGCTGAGCCGGGCTCCCGGTGTGACCGCTCGCTGTGCCCTTGTTTCCGCAGTGCTGGTCGCCAGGGCTCCCCGGAAGGCGCTGGGCTGCAGCAGCACCAACGCGGGGCCGCCGCTGCCCGACAGGAGAGGTGAGCGCGGCGGGGATAGGTCTTTCCTCCCTTCCTTCTTTACTTCCTGCCCTCTCTCTTTCTTCCTCTCTCCTTTCTTCCTCCCTCCCTCCTTCCTTAATTTCATCTCCCTCTCTCCCTCCTTCCTTCTTTTCCTCCTTCCTTCCCTCCTTCTTTTCCTCCTTCCTTCACTGCGTTCTTTCTTCTTTACTTCCCTCCCTCTCTCTTCCTTTCTTCCTCCTCTCTCTCCTTCCTCCTTCCCTTCCCTCCTTCCTTCTCCTCCTCACTACGTTCTTTCTTCCTTCTTTACTTCCCTCCCTATCTCTTTCTTCTTCCTCTCTCTCCTTCCTTCATTTCATCCCTCTTTTCCTCCCTTCCTCCCTTGCCCCTTCCCTCTCCCATTCTTTTCCTCCTTCCTTTCTTCTCTCCCTCACTACGTTCTTTCTTTCTTTCTTCTTTACTTCCCTCCCTCTCTCTTTCTTCCTCTTCTCTCGCCTTCCTTCCTTCCTTCCTTCCTTCCTTCCTTCCTTCCTTCCTTCCTTCCTTCCTTCCTTCCTTCCTTCATTTTATCCCTCTCTCTCCCTCTCTCCCTCCCTTCTTCTTTTCCTCCTTCCTTCCTTGTCTCCCTCACTATGTTCTTTCTTTCTTCTTTACTTCCCTCACTCTCTTTTCCTTCCTTCCTTCCTTCCTTCCTTCCTTCCTTCCTTCCTTCCTTCCTTCCATTCTTTCTTCTTTACTTCCCTCCCTCTCTCTCCTCCTCCTTTCTCTCCTTTCTCCCTTCCTCCCTCCCTCCCTTCCCTCCTTCCGTCCTTCTCCCCCTCATTACGTTCTTTCTTCCTTCTTTACTTCCTTCCCTCTCTCTTTCTTCCTCTCTCTCCTTCCTTCATTTCATCCCTCCCCTCTCGCTCCCCACGCTGACGCTGCACTCCCCGCAGGTGCCGGGCGCCCCGTGCGGCTCAACCGGGTGTGTGTGAGGCCGGTGCCCGCCTGGCAAAAGGGCATCAGCGACTTCCTGAAGCTGCCACCCAAGGAGAACCGCGTCCCCGACGGAGCCACGCCCGGGACCAGCGGCCTGGAGTAGGTGTTGGGGCAATGGGAGGCTTAAGTTGTGATTATTTGTTCTCCATGATTCTGAAACTCTAGTTCATCTTTGAAGGGGCAAGTGACTGCTGACAAGTTGGCAGTGTGTCTCCTGATCTCTGTATCCTCGTGGAAATTATGTTTCTCAGCAAAGTCTGGCAAAGTTTTCAGGGACCTCATCGAGGTTCCTGCAAATGGGTGCAGTAACTGGTAGTTAAGGGAAGTTCTCACTGCTCAGACATAACTTTGCTACCACAGTGAAGCTTTGGAAAAGCTTAGGAGAACACTAACAACTTGTATGTGCCAGGAATTGAATGGCTTTTCCAAGTTGAAACCTCAGAGTTTAACCTGTAGGCTGCACTACTGACTAAAAGGCAGCAGTATAAAATATTGTCTTACAGACACTCTGTTTTCCATAGAGAATTTTGGGTTGAACCTCCATTTTTCCACCAAATATAGGTATTTTCAAACTGCCAAGGGAAGCCCATAAGCCTGGGGCTTGCAGGACAAGTAGACAAAAGCTTTTAAGTACATACCACCTGTTGGTGAAACAGAAAATACTTGTTGTAGCATAGGAAAACTTTCATCCCTGTAACTTGGAGTTTATTGGGCTGAGTAAGAATAAGGTGGTGAGAAGAGAGCACAGATCTTTCCCATCCAAAACAGTTTGCAGCTTCCCAGTGTGTTCTGGAAGAAGCCAGAACTGTACTCATTCAACTGCACAAGCTTTTTGTCCAATGAGTTTGTCAGGTGGAAACTCAGGTGTGAGATGGGAGTTATGCAGCTTCCAAAGGAAAGTGTGGAACCTGTGTGTGTTCCTTGAGGTCCAGGACATGCAGGGACCATCCAGGGATGTCTTGGTGTGGAATGTTATCCTTCTGGTTTGGAAGGAATATCTCTGCACTGCATCTGGGCTTGGAGCACTCAGGATAAAGTAAGCCTGTGTGAGCCCTGGTGCCTCAAGTCATTTGGGCTTTGGGAAAAGGTTCTTGTTAGCCTCTCAAACCAGAGCTGGTTTCTGCTAATGCTTCTGAAATAATGCTCCTTACAGAGCTCGGCCCCTACCACTGGATCCTGCTGAAGATGGAGAGTGCTTGGAGGAAGACTGATGGGATCCGACCTTGATTTTCATGTTAAAATGCTCCTTCTACTTGAGCTGGGTTTTGTGCATTTGTATAGTTTTTTACAATTTTTATGGCCATGAGCACTGGAGAAATTAATTATTTTTTACTGTTTGGCACTTAATGTTCATTGTAAACCACTGGTTTAGTTTTTATCTTGGTTTGCTTAAATTCCTCCAGCATGTTGGGCAGCTTTTGTCTTTCATCTTCTGACTGCCTTGTGCTTGTCCAAGACTTGCATGATCATGGTTGTTCTGTTACTGAGAAGCAAATCCTCATTTTTTTAATAAACTGAAGCCTTCTGACCACACACCTATGTTGTGTCTTGTAGTAAGAGGTGTTAATGAAAATTTTTTTGTCCAAAGATGGGAAACTGAATTTGGAAAGACACTGGAGAGGTGTGTTGGCAGCTGAAACTTGCTCTGATTAGAGATGAAGTTGATTTAAAACAAAGTGGTTGTTCTAAAGAATCAGAACTCAGAAAACTGGGAGAGCAATAAGTAGCTAAAACTATAGAAAACTTATTGTGGCTGTTACAGTGTTGCCACATAACTTTTGGGGTAATTCATAGGAAAAAAGCAAGTGGGGCCTTGTGATAGGTCTTAATGTCAGGGGTTCTGCTTTTGCTCTTCCTCAGAAGCTCCCTGGAATATCAGAGTATTGTTGAGCAGATGAAAAGGGCAGTTTAGGAGGAAATTTAAATTTAAGAGAGTTTAGTAGCAGCTCTTATAGGTCAGCCTGGTGGGGAAAGTGGTGAATGCTGTGAAAACCTCTTCCTAAAAAGTGTACTGATAAAAATCTGAACAAGTCACAGCCTTCTTTGCCCTGACATCACACAAAACACCATCACAGTGACAGGTCCCACAGTGACACTGTTGGCAGCTCTTTCCTATCCCTTTGACCTGCCAAACCAGCATATCCTCAGTTCTCTATTTCTCCTCTAAAAAAGCCTGGGAGACAGTAAACACCTCTGGGCTCTGCTCAGATCTGCTCATCACCTGTATCCCCTCAGCTGTTATCCATGATCAGCTGCTCCATGAGGGCTGTGCAGCTGCCAGGTGGGAAGGGGGGAAGGATGAGCAGGTGCTCATCAAGGAGCAATGGCTCACAGAGACCTGAATCACAGATCCCAGAATGGTTTGGGTTGGAAGGGACCTCAAAGCTCATCTCAACCCACCCCTGCCATGGGCAGGGACACCTTCTACTAGCCCAGGGTGCTCCAAACCCTGTCCAACCTGGCCTTGGACACTTCCAGGGATGGGTCAGCCACAGCTTCTGTGGGAAATCTGTGCCAGGACCTTACCACCCTCACAGGGAAAAATTCCTTCCCAATATCCCATCTGACCCTCCCCTCTGATAGTGGGAAGCTATTCCCCCTTGTCCTGGCACTCCAGGCCCTTGCAAATAGTCTCTCTCCATGTTTCTTGCTGGCTCCTTCAGGCACTGGAAGGCCACAGTTGGGTGACCCTGAGCTTCTCTTTTCCAGGCTGAAGAATCCCAGCTCTCCCAGCCTTTTGTCCCAGCAGAGCTGCTGTATTCTCTAAACATTTTGGTGCTTCCTCATGTCAGCTCCATGTCCTTCCTGTGCTGGATTGCTCTCACACACCATTAAACAGATAAAATCTGCTGGAGCACAGGAGCCTGTGGAGGGGTGTGAGGTGCACAGAAGGAGCTTGGGATCAAATATGTGCCTCTGTAGTACACACCCACCCTGCTGGAGCTTCAGCAGAAAGCAGCACTTGGTATTAAGGAACAACTAAACTGCTTTTGCCTCTAATAAATAAATATGCTCCCTCTGCACAAATAAAATCTAAATATTTACATCAGGACCTGCAGTCTTAAAATTGAGTTTTTAATAGGAGCAAAATGCAGAAGGTGTTTACTTGGCTGCTTTCCTGCCCTGATGGGAGTACAGGATGGTGACCTTCAACCCACACTCCCTGGGGCTGGAGCTGATTGAGCTCCAGCTGTGTCCCTGCTGCTAATCTCTGAGTCTATAGGGAAACAGGAATAGCACCCAGCTCTTCTGAAAATGAGGGGAAAAATCCAGAAAGGGAGAGAGTGCTAAAGCTCAGGAGCTTCAGACAACCCAAAATAAAATTTATAGTTAAGACCACACTTGTAGGAGGCTTCCATGCCCAAAATCTTGCCTGGTTGTTTTTTGGATTTTTTTTTTCCCAGCTATTGTTGTTCCAATAAAATCTTAAAATGGCACTGTGTGGGTCTCAGAATGCTGAGAGAGCTGCACCTATGCTGACACCTGTGCTGAAGGATTTCCATCAATCTCAAGAAGTACTTCAGTCCAACAATAAATTAATAGCAAAGTTTAATGTGGCAAAGATGGATCATGCACAGTGTTGAAAATTAATTTACAGATAAATTGTCTGTATCACTGTACTGGGTGTAATGTTACAGCAACTAACAGGTCTTCCCTGTGAAAGGGGATTTCTACAGTCTTAGGGCAAGAGGTGTGGACCAGAAAACCTCCTAAGGGGAACAATCAGCTGGAAATCCAGTCAGTATTACTTTTATTTTTTCAGAGTAGTTTTCACTTCAGAGGTAATTTCTTGGAATTTTAAGGGATTATTCTATAATGATGATATTTTGGTTAAATCCATATGAACACTACAACTCATTGACAGCCCCTTCCAGTGCCTAAAGGGGCACCAAGAGAGCTGGAGAGGGACTTGGGACAAGGGCCTGGAGGCACAGGATCAGGGGGAGGGGGGGAATTGCTTCCAAATTCTTCCCTGTGAGGGTGGTGGGGCTCTGGCACAGGTTGCCCAGAGAAGCTATGGCTGCCCCATCCTTGCATCCAAGGCCAAGTTTGATGGGGCTTAGAGCACCCTGAGATAGTGGAAAGTGTTCCTGCCCATGGCAGGGGGTGGATTGAGAGGAATTTCAAGATGTTTTCCAATCGAATCCCTGTGATTCCAACACTTTTAAACATCAGTACCCCAGGCTGACCATAGATGTCAGCAGCATCTTCAGCTACAAATGCTGGGCTGTGCCAGGGACCAGGCAAGGCACCTTCTGCCTCAGACCAGTTTGTTTAGGAAACGTGAGGAGAATATATAAATGTATGGATAGAAGACTGGAATTGCTCATTTCCTGAGTCTGTGTTATCTTGCCAGGTAAGGAAATGGCTTCAACAAAATCACCTGCTGTGTCACTGGCTGAATCCCTGTGGCTTCCTCAAAGCCAGCAGTGCTGGACAGTCAGGGATGGGTAGTGAAGGCAACCCACTCCCCTCAGCAGATTTTATTTCTATCCCAATACATGGAATTTTCTTTCAGTAGTCCAAATTATTTATCTGACCCCTGACCTTGAGAACATCACAGCCCTGACAGCACTAATGAGCAATAAACTGTTCTCAGCTGAGGCTGCTATTCATGCCCAAAGGTCCAAGGGCTCCTTTTGACCCAGGCTAGGGCACCCCCACTTTTCCCCAGAGGATGCTGGATGTACCTGCATCACAAATGAGAGCTCAGGGGTTCACTGCTGGCAGTTTTTCAGCAGGAAAAAGAGCAGGATGCTCCAAAAGCAGTTGCAAAGTGAGAAAACAAAGTGTTTAGGAGAGGAGATGGAAGTGTTTAGGATATAAGAATTCCTGAGAGCCCAATATACTGAATTTTAAATCTTATGGGGCAAAATGATCTTTGTTTGGGCAAGAGAGAGTGATGCAGCAGATGCCATCCTATCTCATCCCCATAGCCTAAGGCTTTTCCTTCTTCTCATGGGGATAATTACAAATTGCTGCTGCTCCACAGCACCTTTGAGCTTTTCCCTGGCAGCCCCCTTCTCCCCACATGTCCGAAACGGGACAGACAGCACATTTCTATTGGATTTAGCTGGAAGGAAGGCTCTCCTGCTGCTGTCCTGCAGCCAGGGCTGCACAGGGGGGCAGCTGCTCAGTGGGGACAGCAGATGTCTGGGCCATGAGGACGCAGATGGAGGGCAGGGAAAAAGGGTCATCAGCTGGCAGGCTGCCGACCTCTTACCCCATCATGGGAAATCCAGTGCCAAATCTCAAGGACCTCATCCCCAGATGAGGGATTTTCATCGTTTTTTCTGATTTTTAAGGCTTTTTCAAAAAAAAAAATCTGTTACCATACCATGTCCAATTTATAGCTATGATTGTTGAATTCCCAGTCTTTGGAGTGCAGCCTCCCTGCTGTGGACACTGTGGTTTGGAGTTCAGGTGCTGCCTCCTTATGTTAAGGGAGACATACTCGAATTCTTCTAGAGCACTACTAATTTTGGTGAATTCCAAAGCTGTTCATGTATATTCCTGCTGTGGATTGAGTGGTTACAGTGCTGTTTCTATTGGAAGAGAGGAGCGTGAGACCTTGCTCTGAGTAGTTGCTCCTCTGCTCTCCCCTCTCTGCCAAAACATGCACTTTCAAGCTTTGTTTTTCCTTTTACTTTGTTTTTTCCCCCTTCGGACATTACTCAGAAGGATCTGAGGTCTGTGTCTGCAGGGTTCCCCCTGCCCACGCTGGTGTGTCGGGCGGTGCCTCCCTGTGCCTGATCTTCAACAGGAGCTCCATTGTCCTTCCCACTGCTCCGGACAAAGGGGAATTGTCCTGCCCACCAGCTCCAGCCGCCCTGCGGCCACCAGCGGCTTCATCCCAGCCGGAGATGCAAGCAGAAAAGCAGGATGTTTCCTTTCTGTTCGTAATAAGGTGCTTGGGAATTGGGCTGGGATCTCACCTGTCTGGATTGAGGATGAGGAGGCAAGGAACCTCTGCTGGGGTGCACCTCACCCACCCCAAACATTTTTGGGTCAGCTTTGACCCCCCCCTTCATTCAACACACAGGCTGATGTTCATGTAAACTCCCAAGGGATTATCACAGGGCTAATGAGAACCCACGTGTTTAATAGGACTTGGTAGAAGAACTTCTTGGACTAAAAACGATGATAAATAATTTTTCAGAATTAAAATGCTCCTTAGGAGTGCTCAGGTGGTTCAGAGCAGAAAAAAATGGGAGCCAAATCACAAAAATGCCTCTCCTTTTCATCAAAGAGATTGTCAATATTGTGATATCCACATTATTATTATTTTCCACAGATAACAGCACAAAGAATAAGCAAAATAAACTCATTGAGGAGCAGAGGCTTAGGGTAGGGTTTGACAGGGTGCTGCCAGGATAGGCTTTTCAGGTGGCTGGATTGAGACATCCTACTTTTGATATTGACAACTTAAAAGGTTTAATAAGAAACATTAAGCCTTTATTAAACCTATACAGAGTGCATATAGCTCTAAAAAGAGAAAGGAAAAAACCTAAAGTGAAATGTTAATTTTTATTAGAACTGGGCTTTGTTTTCAGGTTAACTACTGCATCAGGGAAAAATTTCAAACCTCGGCCTCAGGATTACAAGGTAGTAGGGGAAGTCAATAATTTTAATGCCTAAATTCTGGATCTGAGCACGTTTTCCAAATAAACCTGTGGTTCATCCTTGGTGGGGTCCATATGCTGTCAAGCTGTTATGTATGTGGCTGGATAATGGGATTGTCCCCAGGCTGGAGGCCTGCAAACCAGGGAGGAAGGTTTTCCTCATGGTGTTTTTAACCATTTTCAAGGAATGAGCAACCTAGTTGGGTGGAAAGTGTCACTGCCCGTGGCAGGGAGGGAACAAGATGGTCTTTAAGGTCCCTTCCAACCCAAAGCAGCTGGTATTCCGTGATTCCATAAATGTGTCAATTTAAAACATCCATGTGGAAAACGCCAAGTTCTTCACCAGAATCAACCTGGGAGCATCCAGATGACAACACCAGTGGGTTTCTACTCCTCTTCCAAAAAATCGAGGAACAGTTTGGGTTGGAAGCAGCTACCCCAGCGGGTGCTAAACCCGGGAAGATGCAGAGTCCCAATGGATGTGCCGGTTGATGCCGAACCTCGGCGGGTGCTGAGCCCGGAGGATGCAGAGTCCCAATGAATGAATGCTGAGCCTCGGCGGGTGCTGAGCCCCGCCCGGAGCGAACCCGCTCGTTCCGCGGTCCCCCCGCTCGTTCCCCCGCTCGTTCCGCCGCTCGTTCCGAGGTTCCCTCGCTCGTTCCGCCGCTCGTTCCGCGGTCCCCCCGCTCGTTCCGCCGCCGTGCCCGCGGTCGCCCCGCTCGTTCCGCCGCTCGTTCCGCCGCCCCCCCGCTCGTTCCGCCGCCGTGCCCGCGGTCGCCCCGCTCGTTCGGCCGCCGCTTCCTCCTGGCAACGGCACGCGGTTTCCAGGGCCCGGCTGCCCCGGAAGCGGCGCGGGCGCGGAGCGGCCATAGGGCGGAGCCGCGCGGGGCGGTGCCGGCGCTGAGCGCTGCCGGGTCGGGCCGTGGCCGTCGAGTGCCGTGAGGGAGGAGCTGCGGTGGGCGCGGGGAGAGCAGCGGCGGCTCCGGCCCGGCCCAGCGCGGCCCGGCCCGCCCGGGGAGCGCGGCGCCGGCGGGGCAGGTAGGGCGGCGGGGCGCGGGCGGCGCGGCCCGGGCGGGGGGCGCTCCTCGCGGCCCGGGCTGGGCGCCGCAGCGCTGCCGGTGCGGCGGGAACGGCTCCGGCCGAGCGGGCGGAGCAGCCGCCGTGGGGCGGCCCGAGGGACCCCGCGGGTGAGGGGATGGCGGCTCCCCCGCGGTGTGGGCGGAGGGAAGCGGGGCGCGTTCGGGGCGCTGGGCTGTGCCCGGCGGGGCTTGAGTGGGGGAGCGCGGCGGTCCGAGCTGAGGGACTGTCCCGGGAGTGCGGGGACCCGGTGGTGTTCCCATCAAAGGACGCGAAATGCTCTTTGTAACTGGAGGTGTATCAGCAATGTATTTGTGTGAAGAAGTTATATATCCCCTGCACGCCTGGAAAGTATTTCCTTCTACTGTTTGGCACAGTGTGGAACTCTAAGGGTTGAGGCTTGTTGTCTTACCCAGATCATGGAATCGGGATGGTTTGAGTTGGAAGGATCCTAAAGGTCATCTCATTCCACCCCTGCCATGAGCAGGAACACCTTTCCCCAGACCGTGCTGCTCCAAACCCTTCCAGAGCCAGGGCAGCCTCAGCTGCCTCAGGAGGGTGGCATCTTCTTTCCAAATGTTTCACTGCTACCAGTCCCCTTTAGCCTTTCTCGACAGGACTGCTCTGTTCGTGGGAAGTCTTCTGAGCAGAGTCCAAGCTCTGTTGAGCTGCCTCCCGTGCCTGACTGTGTGACATTTTCTACATTCCTCGTTTCTGGGCTCACTGTGACCTGCCTGAAGTCCCACTGTCATGGGTGTGACCTCAGACGTGACTTTTTTTTTTTTCACTAGTGACCTAATACTCCCCAGGTTTTTCAGGACCTGCCTTTTCCTTCTCTCAGCTTCCCAGCTGCCAGCTGTGATTTACCCAGGTAATCCATCTCTACATCCCTGGTTCAGTGCTGTGTTGGTAACTCAATCTCTGTTGGGAGAGGGTGATGGCTGAACTGGGAATCATGAGCTTTGTTCCTGGTGAGAAGCTCTTATTAGGTATTAGCAGCATTTTCCCAAGACACATTAAAAAAAAACCAAAAAAACCAAAAAAACAACAAAGAGTGCCTTTGATTTAGGAGTTTGCAGAGATTCAGAGATTCAGGCTGCAGAATTCCTCAATGCTTGCCAGTGGCTCAAGTTTTGAAAGTGCTACCTAGGTGGTGAAGTGTTACTGATGAGAGAATTTGTGTTTCATGACACTGCTGTTGCAGAGAGATGTGCACACTGGTTATTTCCACATGAAGCTGGGCTCACACTGGAGCTCCTGGGAGTCAGGGATGAGCTGGAGATGCTGCCAATGATAAATACCAGCAGGAGTGCTTGTTTAGGGAAGGTCACTGCTGGCAAGGTGTGACCAGATAAGAAAATAATTTAAATATCATGGTGTGTAATAAAAAAATCATTATTAGTTTAAAAAAAAAGCAAATGTACTTAGGAAGAGTGGAGGATGCAGGTGAGAGGTGCCAGGGAAATCTCAGTTTCCATGTTGGCTGCCGATGTAGCAGCACCCCAGCACTGCTGATATTCCAGCCTTTTGGCAAAAATCTTGCCTACTCCAGTGAAATTTTAGACTATTGGCTTGATAAAATCAGGGCTTTGTGCTTCCTCCCTCCATAAGCACCTAAGCTTTTTTCAGATACAAGTGTTTCTTTAAACAATCCCTGCCCTGAAATCACTTTTTCTAGGCTTGGCTGGTGCCCTTTTTTATTCTTTAAGGGCTCCTGGGTGGTGAGCAAGAGGAGTCTCATCTCTCTGCTTTCCTCTGCGAGTCTATAACTGTGTGTTTCCAACTGTCCTCACAAGTTTGGGCCAATTTGGGCTCCTTGCTGTGTTTTTGGGACATGAGGGCTGGAAACCCACACCAGGTTCTCACAATAAATTTATCTGTGGCTTGTACATACCTGCCTGTGTTTATGCCAGAGTTGCTTTCTCTAAATCAGCTCTTCTCTCTGTTAGTGGTTTCAGAAAGCTTGGCCCAGCTGTTGGCTCCTTATTTTCAAGCCACACAGTCACTCTGTCCATGTTCTCTCTTCCCTGCACGTGTTTACTCAGAGCTAATCCCTGATGGGGGAGCAGGGCACAGAATGGCAGGGGAGGCTCTCTGGGATGCTGTGCCATGGAGAATCCTTCTGTGCTGGTATCCTTCATGTCTAAGACAGTTTGGGGGCTCACAGGTCATGGCAACAAGCTAATAAATACCCTGTCTCTCTTTCTTTTTACTTGGATTAAAAAGCTTTCCAGTTCATGAGTGAGCTTGCCTCATTCCAGCCCATATATCTGGCTCTTCCATAGGAGTTTTCATGCTGTTCTGGTTCTCTGCATTGGCAACAACTTGCTTTTCTGTGCCAGAGTCACCAATGGAAAATATTCTGGCAGATTCAGAACTCTGCTGTGAGGGGTGTTGTGAGCTGGGCAAGATCCTAAGTCCATCCTAGTCCACAGCCACTTGCTGCTTTCCCTGCTCTGACACTGCTCCCTTTTCCAGCTCTTAGGAAGCAATCAGCCCCTGTGTATTTTCAGGTTAACAGATTAAATCCTGTGTAATGCCTTAAAAAGTGCTACCAGATGAGACCAGGAATCCATCTGGCCTGGTATCCTGCTCACTGGTAACCAGAAGCAGATGCCTGGGGAGGGGAGAACACAAACACAGCAGATATAATCCAGGGAAACAGTGCTTTATTTTTTCTCTCTCCAACAGTTCATGACCTCCCTGAGCCAGGTGTTGAAATTAGGAGCCTTCACACTTCTCTTCACGATATTCATGATTTTAGGAAAATACTTTTTTCCATTCCTAGTAGTTTCTTGGCTGAATTGTCCTCATATATTTAAATCTTTTGTGGCTCTGCTTTTTTTTCATGTCATTGCCAGCTCTGCTCCAGCCTCCTTGAGACACTTAAGGCAGGAGGGGTGGGGCATAGGACAAAGGGGGATGTTGACAGATGTGTTGGGATATATTTATGGTGCAGGTATCTCTTTAGAGGTATTTTATCCTATATTACTGTCTCTGTAGTTACAAATGATGTGCTTGTTCATTAGTGATCTGAAAACCATGGTTTTTGTGGATTACTCTTCTGTAGTCCTGCTTCCTAGGGTTGGCTTCAGTTCAGTCTGTCATGTTTCTTGAAGTTGATGTTAGGGTGGTTGTTCCTGATGTGCTGCTCTGTGAATTGTATCACCCACTCATATCATGAGATTTTACTGCAATTCCTTGGAGTCATGGCTCTTATTTACTTCTCATCCTGAATTATTCAGAGTAGCAAATGTTGTCATCTTAGTAACACAGCTCAGTGTAAAGCAGAATCCTTTGGTGAGTCCCTTCTGCTGCAAAATGGACCAGTTATTTATGTACATGAAGGATTTTTCTTTTATCCCATAGTTTTTCTTTCCAGAGAGCTTTGGTGGATTCTGCCATGTAGTATTCTTGCTTTTTTCAATGGAGTATATCAGCTGCTTTTCCCTTGATGTGCTCTGACCACTGCAGAAGGAAGAAGGGCTAAAAATGACAGCAGCCCTGACTCCTGAAACATGGCTTCATTTTGTACAGTATAATTAGCCCTGCAGCAGTTTAGGCTGGTCTTTAGGCCAGCTCTGGTTTGCCCAGCATGGCTGCCTGGGCTGGGGTGGTCCAGATGCTGCTGAATCCTCTCTGAAAGCTGGGCCAAGAGACTTTCAGGTACCAGCTTTAATCAAGGGCATTTCCACATTTCCTTCTGTGTGACTTTGGGGTAAAGTGAGGCTGTTGCTGTCACCTCATCATGTTTTGCCACCAAAAGCCTTATTTCTGGGGTCAAGCAGGAAGAGAGGAGATGGCCAAGCTCAGCAGAGTACGTATAAAACACAATTTTAATTTTTGGGGGATGTTGTCTGATGATTCATTAATACAATAATAGATCATGTGGCTTCTAATCTTTTTTTTTTTTTTTTTTTCTTACTAAAGGCTTATAAATTTAGATTTTGTTTCCTTCTTGGACATTTAGCTTTGCTGTACAGATGGGTTGGCTTTGATTACTCAGTCAGGTCACACTGTAGGGCTCACACCAATATTCCAACTGCCTTCCAAGGTGAAGGTAGGAATTAGTTTAGATTGGATGTTAAGATTAAATTCTTCTCTGTGAGGGTGGTGAAGGCCTGGCACAGGTTGCCCAGAGTAGCTGTGGCTGCCTCATCCCTGGAAGTGTCCAAGTCCAGGTTGAACAGGATTTGGGGCACCCTGGGATAGGGAAAATCATCCTTGTCTGTGACAGGGGGTGGAACAAGCTGAGCTTTAAGGTCCCTTCCCATCCAAATATTCCATGGTTCTGTGAGTTGCTGCTTCTCTCAGCCACTCCTGGAGAGAATCACTTGCTGTTTAAGAACTTGGTCCTGGTGTCACACACTGACCTGGCATTTGCTCTGGTGACATGAAGGGATGTGGAGCCTGGTCAACACTGTGTCCTGCTTGTGCAGCTCGCTGGTGACAGTGTGACAGCTGCTGCTGCTCCTCCAGTGTCTGAGGCTCTGATTTTCTGGTTTAAACTTGTAATTCTGATTTAATTCTGATTCAGGGGATTTCTCGTTAACACAAAAAACTTGAGTTGCTCAAATGGTGGTGTCAGCTTAGTTCCTCTAAATGTCTGCTTGGTTCTTGTGTTTTTTAAATGTCTGGTGGCTCCTCTACTCTCTACTGTGTTTTGAATGAACTTGCTATGTCCACTTGCAAGCCAGACATTTGAGTTTTTCCATCATACTTTTAGACTTCCAGCATTTGTGAAGTAGTGCTCCTGACCCTTGTTTTTGTCTTTCCATCTGACTTGCGCTGTGTTGATTTTTTTGTTCTAGCTGTGGATTTTCACATGGCTAATACTTGTCCCATCTGTAGGAGTTCTTGAGGAGATGAGGATCTTATGAATCACCTTCTTTCCCCCCAAAGATGCATCCTCCTCAAATATACTCTTCTCTGGATCTGCTGGCTTTCTCTACTCCTCTTCTGCAATGTGAGAGGAGCCTTTGATTTTGATTGCAGGGGCCACTGTCATGGTGCTGTGGAAGATGTCCCTGCCCATGACAGGGGGATGGAACAGGGCAGGCTTTAAGATCCTTCCAACCCAGCCCATTCTGGGGTTCTATGAAGTGGTAAAATTTCAGAATTGCTATGCCTACTTCATCTCTATGTTCTACATTAACACTCTGCACCCCCTGACTTTTGTTTTTTATTTGAGGGAGGAGGTATTTGAACTCTTCTTTAAATGGCTCATTTAATTTCTGGTTCATCAGACTCTTCCAACATTTTAAACAATCCCTTTTTCCCTAGAAATTGGTAAAAGCAATAATGAAACTCAAGAGGACTGAAATCATCATTTTCTCCTGGCTTTTGGTATGTTCTTCCTTCTTGTCAGATCCTTTTGGAGCAGCCCATCTCCTGCAATGGATAGTTGTCTTTTACCTGTCTGAATCTTCTGGTTTGCTTTGCTCATCTTTGAGCAAATCTCTTCTGGAGAACAGCTTAACAGCCTGAAAAGTTGACAGTGATTCCACCCTCAAGATCAGCCTGACAGTTTGTGTGTTGTGGAAGACAATTGAATAGCTTGGATTTGCTGCTCTGAGCATTTAGTGCAGGAATTGGGGATATGGGAAAATTGTCTGCCTCTGCTCTCCTGCTCTTTTTTTTTCCTCCTTTTTTTTTCCTTTTGGTTTTTTTTTTTTTTTTTTTTTCCCCTTCTTATGGTTATTTTATGACATTCCTTTAGGCTGGGAATATTGTGGCTGTTTACAAATATGTGAAGGTTTCTCTGCAGTCCCAAATCTTTTTTCTGAGGTCATTGTGTCTGTAGCTCTTAGATGAGTTGGCCACATTGTCTGTGGTGCATTAGAGGAGGCCACATCATTTATTAAATATCCTGAGTAGCTGCTATCCTGTGTTTTAATGTCCAGTGATAAAGCCTGGGGAGTTCATGCAGTTTGTGCTGAGGTTAAGAAAGCTCTGAAATACCTGCCTCCTACAGAGCTACTCCTTTTTCCCAGCCCACAAGGAATTGCTGTGTCAATGCCAAAGGTAGTTTAATCAAGTAGTAGGAGAAGCCTGTTTGAACTCAGTGAATCTAACCTCTCTGACGTGTTTCCTGGAGCTGTTTATTTTATGTTAGAGAAGATGCTCTCTTCCATCTTATTGATTTGCTGTGGAGCTCAGTTCATGGTTTAACCCCTGCCATGCAGAACAGTTTCCCATTGCCAGAGGTCAGGGTTAGATTTGATACTGGGATGAAATTCTTCTCTGTGAGGGTGGTGAGATTCTGCCACAGGTAATACCTTGTTTGTAGAAATTAGCCAAACTCAGTGTTCCTTTGTTTTGCACATTCATTTCTGAGTTACAAGTCAGAGGACAGATTCAGATCGTTTCAGTTGTTGTCCTTCACACCAGTGGAGAGCTCACAACAAGGAAAACACAGGAAATCTGTCTAGCCCTGCACTTGGCAAGGATGGGTATATAAATTGACTCATTGACTTGTTCAGGTTGGCACCACCTTTAAGATCATTGGGCCCAGCCATTAAAGTTACTTCTCTTATATAAAGTTCTTTAGGGCAGTTTTGGAAGAGTAGTAGTTTGATGTCTCTCAGACTTGCTGGATCTTTGAGCTTTCATTTCTCATCACTCAAAATTTCTTCCAGATCTGACTGCTGTTTTGTTTGGGTCTATTGGAACTAATGAGAGGAAGTTCTCTAAAATACAGCTTTAATATTGTTCATCCAGGGTGACAATTCTGGCAAGTAATGGAGGAGTTTGACTCTCCTCAAGGTTGGAACAAGCTGCTTCATTCATTGTGCAGCAATCCCATCCTGCCTGATCTGGACTGTCCTTAGTTACTTTGTAACTGTCTTCCTCTGTAACACACAAGGCCAGTTTCATTTCTGCAGCTTATTTTTATTTCATGGATTTTAAAAGAACAAATTTCAATGAGCAAATGAAATTTAAGAACCTTTAACATCTTATTTTAATGAAGCAGAGGCCACAGGCTTTGTAGTTGTCTCTTTTCAAGTTCAGGTTAGACTTCAAAGGTCTTGCCTTTAGGAGTTTCATGCCAACTCATCCTTGTTGTCAAATTTTGGCAGGTCACAGCACTCTGGTTTGTGCTGCAGGAAGGGACTGGGGCAGCACGTGCTTTAAGTAACTTCTTAGATGGAAATGAACACTTCCAAAATGCCTGCTGTGTTTCATTCCTCCAGGTAGAGAGGTTCTTGAAAGTCTTCAGGGCCAGGTTGGATGGAGCAACCTAGTCCAGTGGAGGGTGTCCCTGCCCGTGGCAGGAGGTGGGACAAGGTGAACTTTAATGTCCATTCCAACCCAAATCAGTCTATGATTTTATGGTTCTTCCCCACCCTGAATAGCTTTCACTCCCTGGTTGCTCTCTCATTTTTCTAGCAATGCCTACCTCAGCTAGCTGAGTTGAATGCTTTGGAGGCCCTCAGGTTCTCCAAACTATCATCCTGCAGCTGACATCAGGCCTCTAGCCACTGGCATCTGGTACTGCTTCCCAGCTTCCTTTCTTTGCAAAGGTTTTAACTGGTTCTGTGCAGTGTTGGCTTCAGATTGACTTGTGATAGCTGCAGTGCCAGTGTGGTAAATCATTGCTGGGCTGTATTGGCATCTCTGGGGGGAATACCACTGCTCAGATCCCTGGTATTCTCTGATTAAAATCCAAGACTGCTATTTAGGCTCCAACACATTTCACAACTCTTTGGTTTTGTGTGGATTTGCTGGGTACAGCACTGGTACTTGGTGGTTTTTATCCCTTCTAAGGAGTTACTGAGCATGCCAGAATGCCTTTGCCTGTCAAGATCCATGACTGGGAACAGGATGTTTTGGAACCACTTGTTCTGTTCTTCCTGGTGCTTCAACTTCAAGGAGACAATGTGATTGAAGACACATTTGGGGGAAACTTGGCTGCTGTGGTGATAGCTTCAGGTTTTGTCTGGGGTACTTAGGGGTCATGGTATCCTCCTGGCTGGGGCCTCTGCAGGGACAGGTTTGGTAGGAGCAGTGATGTGCAGGGTGGCTGTTGGATGTTCATATATCCCTCTGTGGCACCATCTGTTTGTAGAGGCATTAGGGGATGGAGTGTGACTTCCAGATGCCTTTGGGACCATACACACTCAACATCTAGTGAGGGAAATCTTGTGCCTGGTTGGACTTTTGTGCATTCAGCTCAGTAATCCTGGCTTTGCATGGTTGAGCTAATGCTCCTGTTTGAGTTTTAGGCATCAAAATAGATTCTTGAGCATCTCTGAAGGCCTGTAGGGCTGAGGCAGATAGTTCAGAAGTTCTGCAGTGGTGCCTTGAAACCAGATTCTTTAACTTGTTTTTTCTGACTGGCAGATTGTTGCAGTGATCCTGGACATCAAATTTTAGTTGACTGCTGTGCTCCTTCTGTGGGCCCATGGCTGATACTGATCCTAAAACCTAACACAGTTGAAGAACCTGAGTCACCTCTGCCTCTTTGGCTTGGAAAATTATTAAATGCTTGACAAAACTGTTGCCTGAGATACTTTTTGGTAAACTGAGGCTTGTCTTCACAAACTGTTCATTCAGCCTCTGCTAACATTTACAAAAGCTTTGAATAATCCCTGAGTTCTTGTCTATCTGCTCTTGTGTAGCTGTTAGAACTGTTGTGTGAGGTGAGATAGAGGAGGAAATGTACTTGCTAATGGGATGCTCTAAAATATATTTGTGCTGTTAAATCTTCTTGAGCTCCTTCTGCTGACTCTGAATGTAGTAGTTTGGACATTTGAGTAAACCAGCCCTGAGTATCTGAGCTTCCCATAACTAACAGACTCGCCTGAGGCACAGGTGGCTAAATTTAGTCTTCCAGCAAGCTTGGTATGACCTTGTGCTGTAAGGATTTTCTACTTGTATCTCTCTCAACGCATAATCCCTGTTTTTGTGTGGTGGACAGAGCTTTGAGGCTCGATGGTGCTAAACAGCTTTTTGTGTTTGTCATTGGCCAACACTTCCAGTGTGACTCTGGATCTGAGTGCAGTGCAAAAGGTTCACAAGTGATCTACTGCTACAAAGCCATGCTCACCAGTGGCTTCAAAGGAGACAGACACAATGTGGTGCACAGAGTAAATTACTTGGTAATAAACATTTCTAATTGACAGCTGCATTGAAGATGAGGGCTTGAAAGTGAAAGTTGAATCAAAGCAGCTTCATACAGATGCAATTTCCAAACTGTGGGAAATGTAATGTTTGCCTTCAAGGTAACATGAAGCTTGTGTGTGCAAAATAGCATTTCAGCTTCTGGGAGAAGTTTGTGGTGTGTGTGAGATGTTGCACAGAGGTGGCCAGTTCTGGTTGTGCCTCCTCATGTGGGTTTGTCTCCCTGTGTGAAGTGAGACTTATCCTCCATGTTAAACTTCAGCAAATTCTTGTTGAAGTTGCTTCTAATTAATTGCATTATTCAACCTACAAGCATAATGAGGAAGACACCTTTAATGTGTACTCAGGAGTACTCAGAGTACTTCTGGAGCTCCTTGCATCCCCCAACAATGCCAGACTGCTCTGAAGCTGGCAGCTGCCAGCTGAGTGGGAAAAGTTGCTGGGAAGCTGAATAGGATTTTTGTGATGTGCATCTTTTACCTTGTGAAAGAAGATCTTTTGCAGGTGAATGGGAAAAACCCTTTTGGTTGGCATGGGCATGGCTTGGACCACTGGGATTCATCTCTCTGGCACTGACTTGGTTGTTGGTGGTGCACTGGTTTCTTGCTTGATACAGGTACTACATGTTGTTTTATTTTTTGGAAGGCTCAAATATTAATCTGATTAAGGATTAGGGTAGTTGAGTAATACACTGAGTGAATTGCATTGGGTGAGTGTGTGACTCCTCCTATTGTGTTGTGCATTTCTGGTCATTACATCTTCCCCAGGGTTGGAAAACATATGGAGAGAGAAAGTAGAGTTGAAGGTGGATGAGAAGCTGCCTATCCTGGGCAGCTCTTGGGATTGGGAGGATTTCTTTAAAAAGCAGGCAGCAAACTTCTGAATGTTGTTCTGGAGCTGTGTAGAAGCTGTTGGTTTAGGAAGTTGGGCAAACAAAAAATGTGATTAGACAAACCCAGGCATGTCCATAAAATGAATGCTGGACAGCTGTGTCCATGCCAACATCTGTAATCCAGCAGTGGCAGATCCTGGAGCAGACTGCAGAAATTTGCTGCTCCCTGGATCATCCTCAATTTTCTTGGGCAGAATTTGACACAAGTTCTCCTGCTATTAATTCCACCTTTATGAACCTCCTGCCTTTCCAGCATCCTGGGGCAGCATGAGGAGATGGTACTTCTGAAGAGCTCTGGAGGATGCCTTAGGGATTCTTACAGGAGGGGAAATCTCCAGCTGTTTCCAGGCTACTGTCCATATCTACAGACCTCCCATGCTGTGCTGTTCAAAGGAGATTTGCTGTATAGAGTACTGAGGCTTATGAGTAAAAGCATTCCAGGAGGGGATAGGCAGATATGGAAAGGAGGGAAATAAAGTTAGAAATTATGGATGAAAAAAGGAATTGAACAGAAAGTTCTTGGTCCCTTTAAAAGGGAAAAAAATTATTGAAATTCCACCTTTCTATGCAGAAACATCTGGGAGGAGGTGATCATGATGCCTCTCTTCACCTCTCCCCGTGCTGGCAATCAGCTGATAGCCCAGGATGGGACAGAAACAGCCAAGAGTGAAGCAGCACAATTTAATGTCCTACCCTGTGTCTTACTAATTACATGCAAGGTGTGTATATATATATATATATATATATAGGGGTGATCCCAATATGTCCCTGGGGCTGTTTCCCTTGTGTTCATGGCATAGCTGACCAACTGTGGGTTGCTTTTTTAGCTTCCTAGTCTGTGCCTGCTGAAAATCTAGTTTTAATCAGACACTGACCTATTAAACTAGTAATTTTAACCATGGATGAGGAGCCATTAATGGAGTTTCATACTGAAACATGAAACTTGGTGTTTCAATACTTTCCCTGGGATTGAAACATCCTATTGTGGAATGTTCACAGCTTGAACTCTTTTTTGTTACCTCTGCAGAGGTAACAAAAGGGCTGCTGTGCCCAAAAGGGGAGATTTTGTCCTGCCTTTCCCATATACTGCTTGTCAGACCTGTTCCTGAAGTGCTCTGAGCTCCCCAGGTATTGTAGGGTTGGTTTTCTCCTGTTGCTGTGATGAGTTAGACTTGCTCAGCAGTGGGTCTGATAAGGGGAGAAACCACAGGGGGTTCCTGCAGCTCTTTGGTTACTCCATGTTACAGAGAGCATGTGTGGGTTTTCCTTCAGAGATGCTGTTTTGTCCTGGTGTCAGATCTAAGCTGCAGGCACCTTCTCAACTTTTGGGGCACATGTGGATTGTTGTGGGGTTCACACATGGAGGAGAAGAACCAGGAGGGAGAACCAAAAGGAGCAAAATACCTGAGGTCTCCTGAAAACTTGAGGAGCAGCAGCAGAGGCCCTGAGGAATGGAGGCTACTCAGCTTAATTTAGTGTCTCTCCCTCTCTTTAGAGAGCCAGAATGTCACCTGAGCATGTGATGAGCTTTCTGAATCTCTCAAGGAAGGAAAAAGGATCTTAAATATCTGCATTTGGGTTCCTGGCTTATGCTTAGATCTGAGGAGGGGTATGAGCTGAGCTGGCTGTTTGAAAGAGCACTAAATCAAGAATCTGTTAATGATTGAGTAAACCCATGTAGTAAGGGGGGAATGTGGAGCAAATCATCATTGCTGTGCAGGTTGGGAGCAGCAAGTGCTCCAACAGCTCTGTTATCATTTCTTGAAAAGAATGTGAAGAACTGAAGCAGCTCATCTTCAGATGTGAATCAAAAGGATCTTGCAAGAAAACTCCTAAGGCTAGATGGATTTTTTTTTTGTAATTAAAAAAAAAATTTTTTTTAAGTATTACTGCATGATGGTCCAGGTTGAGATTGGCACCTGGAGTGTGAATTCAGCCATGTCTGACAGCAAATACCATTTAGTATGACTTTAAACTTAGGGCTTTATCCCTCTTCCCAGAGGCACAGAGAGTGGCAGCATTTATTGTGCAGATGCTAGAGGGATATTAACTGTGTGATTCATGTAACCCATGAAGGGATCCTTGGAAAAGAAGAAAATAATAGTACTACAAAATATGAGCCAAGTGCAATGTGATAATGGTAACAGAGAGAGTGTGAGCTATGTACTGTGCACTTCAGAGGGGGATATGAGGTGAGTGCTGTGTAGAGACACTTTGGGCAGATTGTGATCAAAGTCTTCCTCAAAGCCTTTTTCCATAAGATAATGAGAGTTCAAAATCCCACTATTAAATATTTTTCATAACTCAACATTTAGTCAAGGTGGATGATCTGTTTTGACCCTTTTCCATGAGCTCAGGGCACCCAGATCCTCACTGGGTGCTGTTGTGGGGTACCCTCTGCTCTTGCTACAGGAGAAGCCAAAAGGGAAAAACTCAATTTCTTTGCAATAAAAAAGAAGACTGAAAAGCAGATGTTTCATATTAAGATATATGCTTATTTTTCCCTGAGCCACACACTTTCTTTCTTCCAGGCTACTGTTCCTTGTACAGTATCTGCAGCTGCTGCAGGTGAAAAGGTTAAATCATCTCAAAGTGAAAAGTAAAATACTCCTTGGGTGGGCTTTCCCTGCTTGAGTTTCAGGCTCTGGAAGCTGTACCAGAAAGGTCAAGGTTTGGGAGCAGAGGCTCACATTGAAAGGATAAATTAGAGTTCTCTTCATGAGCGTCCTCAGCTGAGCTGTCACTCTGTGCTCCCAGGCTGAGGTGTCACCAAACCACATCATATGGAATGATTGCTGCTGGAAGCACAGTGCAGCTCCATGCTGGGAATACCTCAGGTACAGTCAGGGAAAACATGTCATGAAATTTAATTTAGAATAAGCAGGCCTCTGCTCCTGATGAGTCAAAAGATTTTAAGACTCTCAAATCATAATGTTCCTGTGTTGTAAGTAGACTCTACCTGAAGTTGCCTTCATGTTTCCTCTAAATTTCTTATTCTTGTATTATTTGAGGCACTGTTCTGTTCCCATTCATCACAAAGATGGTTGGCATCAGTTTTGAAGCCCTCAGTATTTTGCTGTTAATAAAGTGTAGGCCCCTGTTATGTGTTAGAGACAGGCAGCTTAATGGGAATATCAAACCTTCATGTGCTGGGATTGCATTGGGTATGGCATTAGGTAACCCCAAAAAATACTTGCTGTTTTCCTTTTGTAAATACAGAATTGAGATCTAGACCTGTTTGCAGCATTTCCTTGCTGTGTTGGAGGCATGCAGGCTACTCCTGAGTTAAAGGAATTGGGAGAGAGATGTCAGAGGGTTTTGTAAGCCACAGGTTTGTACAATTTTATTTTTTTACCTTGGTGTGAGATGATAAAGGCTGTTCTGAGCAGTGCCCAAGTACAGTGTGGGATAAAGGCTGACTCTTTTTCTTCAGCTGAGCAGAATGAAAGTGGATACCAGCTTTGGGATGTATTCAGGGAGGAATTTGCAAATTACTGAGTCCAAGCAGAGCTTTGCTTCAAGTGCAGTCATGAAGGCATTCATATTTCTGTCCAGCTCTTCCTCCAATGTGCTTGGTTTTGGCAAAAAGGCAGCAAAATAAGAAAAAAATCAAAAAGTCAGGTTACAAAACCATCATGTGGGAGGGCAGCCCACTCCTGCTGCCATGAGGTCCAGGGAGGATCAAATGGAGCTGACAGGAAGTGGTTCAGATGTTGTTCAGGTAGCCAGGGACTACTGTGGCTACAAAAACTTTGTGTGAGTCTGGAGAAGAACTGGACACAACATGAAGAGGCTGCACTGAGTGTTCTTGGTAGAGCTGTAGAATGGCCTGAGCTGGCAGGGACCCACAAGGATCAGCAAAGTCCAGCTCCTCACCTTGCTCAGGACAATCCTAGAATCACACTCAGATGCCCAAACTGACTTGGGGAGGCCCAGAAATACAAACCACTGGAGGTGGAAAAACAGAATATTCTTACTCCCTTCCCTTCCCAGATGTGTGCATGGCTGCTGTTCCAAACTGCAGGTCACACTAGCTGTGCCCTTTTCTTTAGTTCACCTCTTTAGCTCCTGGAGGACCTGACATGAGGTATTTCACCTCTGACTTGGATTATCAAATCCATCTCCTGGTGCTGCACAGACACCCCAGCAATCCCACCCTGTGGCTGAGAGTTGTCCTAAAGCTCCTTGAGCTGTGGCAGCCTTGGGGCTGTGACCTTCCCCTGGGGAGCCTGTTTGGTGCCTGACCACCCTCTGGGGGAAGAACCTTTTCCTAGTATCCAACCTAACCATCCCCTGACACAGCTCCAGCTTCATATTTTTAAAGGTGTGTGCTGAAGCTGTCTGGCAGAGTTGAGGTGTCCTGAAGGGGCTTTACCACACACCAGAAATGGTCTGGAGAGACCTTACATTTTTCCATATGGATGTGGAATGCTTTGATTGAGAGCCTGCTCCTGATCCAGGACTGATGGGTTGCTTTTCAGATAAGTCACCTGTTTCTGGAGAATTGCACATCTTATTTCCAGAGAATTGCAAACCCTGGGCACTGCTAAGCTGTGGTTCTCATTGTCTGAGCTTAAGGCAAGTCATCATGTTGAAAAGTAGTGTGGAAAACTATCAGCAAGGCTTAATGCTTCTGGTGGAGACCTGTTCTCTCACACTGACAGCTTGAAGAGTTTTTGGGGTATTTGTGGCTTCTCTAGCTGGTGTAGTGGTGTTTCTGTTATCCTGTGATATTCAAATAATGGTTTAGGTTGAATGGGCTCAAAAAGCTCATCTTGTTCTGACCCCTACCATGGGCAGGGACACCTTCCACTAGACCAGAGCCCTGTCCAGCCTGGTCTTGAATACGTCAGGGATGGTGAGTCCACAGTCTGTCTGTTCCAGTGCCTCACCTGGAAGAAGTAAAGAACTTCTTCCTTAAGTGGCCTTTGAGGGCTGTCCAACATGCTGCTCGTTGGCTGTGTGCTGGGAAGAGATGGCTTTGCTGTGGTTCTGCTGACTGATGTCCTGAGTACAGCATGTGTGGGACCCAGCTCCACACTCCTGAATGCTTCCTGCCCTCCTGCCTTTGGCTCTCTGGAAAATAAGTAACTCCTCTTGCTGAAGGTCCTAGTACAGAGCAGAGCATCCTCATGGAAGGATGCTGCACAACTCCTGCATGGTTGTGAAACTTCAAGGGCTGTTCAGCTCCAGGTGTGTGCCTCACTGGAGCCATCCAAGCCAGGGCATGTCACAGGAAATGGCCTCAGTGTCTGAAGATGCTAATTAAGTGCAAAAAGAGTTAATTATTTGTCAAGAGCTAGAAAGGGTCCCACTTGCTAGTAGTCATAGTTTCAGACTTCCTCTTTTGTTGTCCTTCTCCATTCTGCCTTATTCTTCCCTGGATTCTCCATAATGTCAGGCTTTGGCCATCAAGGCTGGAAAGGGAGAGGCTGGAGCTTGTTACCATGATAAACTGGTGCTCTAACCAGGCTGTTCTCATATTCTCACTTGCTAATCTTGCTTTCTACTGCTGCCAGAGGTGCCTTTCTTCCCCGTGCTTGCAGCTAAATGAGGTTCCTGACTTCCTGGCCACGTTCAACATGGGCAGGATTTCTTGGTGTGTGGCCAGGGAAAGGATAGAGAACAAGCTCTGCATTTTGAACTTCAGGATGCTGGAGCCACATCTGTGTGAACATGGGAGTCATGTTTGCTGTGTTTCAGGTCAAAAGCTCTGTTAAGAAAGGTCTTGAATGAGGTGAGGATGGATTTTGTCACTTGGCCTTGCCAGTAGGAAGTGGCAGAGTCTGACCAATGTGGGGATTTTCCCATGTTACACTTTGATCCATCCTCTTTAACATGTTGGTTGTCTTGTTCTTTGAGCAGAACATGAATAATATAACTTCTGGTTCAAACCTGAACCTTAGGATGGCATGAGATGATTTATTTACCTTTATTGCTAAAGTGAATCATTGTACCATGGAGTGCATTATAAATAGTCTTCTGTTTTGCTTCCTTGTTTGGAGTCACCACCAAACATTGGGATTGGTGTAAGGAAACTGAGTTTCTGGCCAGTGAACCCAGCTAGAATTTCTTATGCACAGCTTTTGGTTTTCTTTCTAAGTTTAAGTAGGGCATGTTCCAAGTGGCAAGACAGCAGAGCTGAAAGGATGTTCAGCATTTAAATATGTGGACTGTCATGTTAATGGGATGCTCCAATTTTTTGCCCAGGAGTGGATGACAGGTGACTAAATAAAGCTGCAGTGTGAATAGGTGCTTGTGGTTTCCCTTTCTTTTAGGTCTTGGTTTGGTACAAGTTTGGCTGGTTCTTCCTTGCTGCAGCCTCTGACCTGGTCAAATAACTTGGAATTACTTTAGTATCAAATAGAACAAAGGTTGGCCTTAAATGCTTCAGAGTAGATTTTATATTGAGGGCTATATTCAGCTCCCTAATGCCTTTTCATTTGAGAGGAATGAGTGTCACTGCTTGTACACTGGAGTAGTGGTGTGTGTTCCTCACACTGGTCCCTGGCTTCATTCTGGAGCTGGTGCTGGATAATTACAGAGGAGGATTCATTAATGATAGCTGTTGGGAGCTCGTGAGGACTTTCAAAGTCTGCTACAGCCCCACTGAGCAATCCTCCAGGCTCCTCAAGGACAAAAACCATGAACAACATCAGAAGAGCATGGATGTGACTTGGACTGGACTGTCTGCAAGCTCCTGAAAGGACAGGGCAGAGGTGGACACCACATTCCCACGTGCTTCAGTCAAACTGGTGTCACTCAGCAGCACAGCCACAGTGACTTTGGTCTATCATGTACTTCATGTGGGAGAAAGCAAAAACACCCTCTGGTTTAAGGTATTACTATGAACCTTTATGTTACCTTGCTGTAACAGTTGGAGAAAAAAGGATAAAGTGCCAACTTAGCTTGGAATACCCATTTGGGAGCTGGTTGCTTGTAGCCTGTGTAAGGGAGTCTCCCATGGTTTTTCAGGAGAATCATCTTTAGGTGATAGTCAGAACTTAAAGTTGCTTTTTAAAACTTTCATTTTTAAGAAAATGCTGTCTTCTGAACTTAAGTTCACATTATTTATTGCATAGAAAGCTGTGAGTTTGCACTGACATAGGGTAAGGAGAATGATTTTCCTATGAACAGTAGGGTTTGGCTCCATTTTACCCCCAGTACTTGGAAACCAGTACCCCCCAGTTGAAACCAAACAATGCCTTTTTTGTTTTTAAGCAGAATACAGTAAGATTGGAAGTCACTGGTGTGAAGTGCTGCACTGAGGCTTCCTAAAATGTGCTTTCTTCCTTACCAGGTTCAGTACACCTATGAGTGCCTGGCTGCTCTGCTGTTCCCATGCCCCAGCACTCACTGCCCTAAGAAGTGAGTTACACATCGTGGGGTGAGTGCCACATACCTTTGATATTCTTAGTGTCTTAGCTTGGAGCCCAAATATCCCTTCCTAAGAAACCCAAACTCACCTGTATTTGATAAGAGGCACCTTTCTTATGGAAACAGGGAGAACTGAGGCTGTTCAACCTGTAGAAGGGAAGGTTTAATGGATACCTCAGAGCACCTTCCAGGATCTGAAGGGGCTACAGGGAAACTGAAGAGGGACTGTTCATCCAGAACTGTAGTGACAGGACAAGGGAGAATGACTTCAAACTGAAATAGGGAAAATTTAGATTAAATGCAACTAAGAAATTGTTCCCTGTGAGGGTGGTGACACCCTGGCACAGGTTACCCAGAGAAGCTGTGGCTGCTCCATCCCTGGAAGTGTCCAAGGCCAGGATATGGCTTGGAGCAGCCTGGTCTAGTGGAAGGTGTTCCTGCTCATGGCAGGGGATGGAACAAGCTGATCTTTTGATTCTCAATATAAATCAAGACACTAGAAATCCAATATCTTATCTGGACTATCAATGAAATATCTGATGAGCTTATGAAAGGATGCTTAGAGACCCAAGTGTAAGTTGTTCAATTCTTACTCCTTGTTTCCATTTTGATTTTTTTTTCCCTTTCAGTTTTGTCAGCATTTTTCATCTGAAGTAACTTCTCTGTGAACTTACATCCCTGATTTCCTTTCCCTGGCATTATTTTTAGAAAGAGGCTTGTAGAGCTGAGAAGTAGGTAGCTGCAGTGTTGCTTGCCAGTGACAAACAAGGAAATTGGACAGGATTGAAGGCAGGGAGAGTCCAGAGTCTTTTGTGGTGAGCTGAGAGCAGAGTTCTTGTGGTGTTCTGTGTATGTGTGTTTGTGTGACAAATAAAACAAGGGCCAGGTTACCTATTCTGTTACAGCTCACCTATGGAATGACCAGAAAACTCAAAATTGAAGTAGTTGGGAAAATTTTCCTCTCCAGAAATCAAATGGAATGGTATTTGCAGGTTAGTGTGTTGGACTGATGCCAGTGCAGGTAGATCCCTTGATTTCATGAAAATAAATCAGTGAGTGTTCTGGTTTGGGGAGGGTAGTGACCTTTAGGGAGTACAAGTCCCTGCTTGGCATAAGGGGTCTTTGGGGTGGGGTGTACATAAAGGCTGAAACTGGCACTAGAGTTCCCTTTCTGGACTTCTGAAAAATGATTTATATAGTGATAAACATTTTTTTTTTTACTTGCAGATTAAGTGATCCTGATTAAGTCATTGGGACGTTTTGTTTAGGGCCATAATTGTGCAGCATCCTTTGGGAATATTGTTTCTATTTTTGGTCAAAATGATGTGACAAAACAAATAATTTTAAAATGGTTGTTTCCATTTAGAATTTTCTGTGTAGAGAGCTTCATGAGCTCTTGCCTTTTGGTTATTTCAGATGGGGGTTGAGGGGGCACAGTGGATGGGCCACAGTGTCATCCTCTCAGCAGCTTCCAGCCTGGAGGAGAAATCTGGTTCCAATTCTGCTTGATATTGTATCTCAAATTATTTTTGCAGCTTCATTCCCTGAAACTAATTTGTCTATTTTTGGTGACAGTAGTAGGAGTATCATTAGTTGTTGAGAAGTGTTTAGTTTGAGCAGTTCAGGCTGGTGCAGTACAGTGCTTTAGTGTCTTCTGTGAGCCCAGCAGAGGCTGTGTCTTCTGCCTGGACCTTCTTTCACATTATTTTTTTCTCAAAGAGAAGCTCCTGTGGTCTAAACCTTTGCTGTTGTGATGTTGGAGAGGGTTTCTTTTGGAACTGAAGTCACTGGCTTGTTTTTCTGTATCCTGCCTGTAAGATGTCTGGGATGTTGGGAAGCCTTTTTGACTCAGATATACCTATTTCCCAAGGTTTGCATTTGTAGCATTGCTTTTTCACTTGGGTGAAGCTTGTTTCCTGTTCCTGCCTCCTTTTCTCTTTCTGTATATTTTAGCTTAATATTTAAAGATGGACTGGTTTTCCCATTCTTTGACTTCCACAGGTGCCACTCTGCCTTGTGCCATTACTTGTCAGTGTGTTCCCTGCCTCCTGACTTCTTCCCAGCTCCAGTGAAACCAGTGCCAGATGCTTCCCTCCTGCATTTGTGCTGCAGAACCAGACATTATCCATGTGAACGAGGAACTGGCTCTTGGCACTAACATAGTGACCTCAGTGTGCTCAGTCAGCCACATCCAGCTTGAGGAATTTGGCCTGAAGTGCAAATTTTTTTCCTTGGATAGCATAAATGAACAAGAGCAACAGCATCTGCAGTCTCAAGCTGATATCCAAAACAAGGGAGACAGCTGTGAGGGTTGTAGGTGCCTCCTCTGTACCCTGGTTGCATCCTGAGAGCAGCCCTGGTAATGTGGGGAAGCCTAAATTTCTTTTTGTACATGCAGCTTTCTAGTTGCATTAGTCATCCATCAGGCTTCTGGATTATTTAAGTGCTTAAGCATTCCTCAGAAAACAGCAATATCTATTTGTAGAAAGGTACATCATGTAAAGTGCAATTCCAGTATATTGGAGCTGCCTGCTGGAGATGTTCTTGGGAATTTTGTCCCTCCAGTTGTGGGACTTCAGGAGCTGGAGAGCCCCCATCAAAGCTCTGAAATCTTACAGGCTTCTGGTTGGTCCTGTGTATATGGTGACACATTAGAGCTCCTCTCAACTTCTCCCAGGAAATCACTCCTCCTCATCAGCCCAATGCAGCCTCAGCTGGTCAATGTTGGTCTCCAGACACTGAGAAACCCTGAGGAAAAGGTGATCTCTGTAGCATTAAGGGAAAATATTCTTCCATTAAGCATGAGAGAAACTGACTCAAACAGTGAAAGACCAAAACCCTCTTCTCTAACTCTTGAACTTCTTCTGTCTTGAACTAAGTCTGAAAGTGCCTAAAGCTGAAATGGTCCATTTTTAAGCTATAATTCATCTGTCTGTGCTGTTTGCAGAAAATCTTTAGGACAGTTCCTTCCTAGAAAGTGAATTCCAATACAGCACAATTATATCCTCATAAACTTAGAGAACTCAAATCTTCACAGGTTTTGTAATGCATGTAATGTGAGTTGACTTCATTGTATTCTAACTCAGAAATTAAGGTTTTGAGATTCACAGACTGGCAAAACACTTGTCCTTGCTTATGCAGTCTGGCTTTTATGTAACTGATAGTCGGTTTCCTCTAGCAACAGCCACCAGATGTTTCACTGAACAAGGCTTAATTCTTTAAAATTGACCTGTGAGAAATGTGTGAAGGCGAGCAGGGAGGCAGAACAATTGCATGCCAGTGTGATTTCCATCTCCTTGCTAAAATCCACTGCAAGCCTCGGAGTTTGATTCCAGCAATGAGGGATCCTGATTTTTGTGGTATACTATGAGGCCTTGTCCATGGTTTTTAGTATTTCCATAAATGTGATGTTGGGAGCTGGGGGATAGAATCAAGATCTTATAACAGTCAGTGTTACTTGGGCAATTAGCACTGTATGGATTAATTCTATTTGGTGGATATGTCACTGTGGGAATCCTGCTGTCTGCAGCTCTTCTGTGATCAACCTTGTGCTTTCCTAAACTATTTCCAGTTTCTATATTTCCTATTTCCTTGGGAAACCAACTCCTACCTCAGTTTTCCAGCTGGGGGAAGAGAGTGACCCAGTGGGGGTGAGTGGTCCTGGTGGTCGCTGCAAGAAGTTCCCAGCAGCTCTTGTCTCTGAAACATCCCCGTTCTGGGAGTTTGTCCTGTCCATCCAGGACTAGTTTATGTGGGAGAAGATTGCACAGGGAGTGAATTATCTGCAGCCTGGATTTTTGGGTCTGTTGTTTTTCTTGTCCAGGTCTGCAGAGCCCACATAAATCAAGCCAGAGCTGTGCCATTTCCCTTCCCCACGAGGATATCTTGCTCCCATTGTGCTGCTTCTTGTGCAGTTTGGACATGGAGGTGTGCACTGGACAGATGGTCTTCAAGAGGAAATTTACTGGTGTGTAACTGGGGGTACTGGTGATAGCTCTGTACCTGAGAAGTAAGGATTGGGTAGAGAAGTTCAGCTGTGCAGATAGTTTCAGGGTTTTGAAGACCAGAGTGTCTGCTAGTTTAGGCTAAAGGTGCTTTTACTGGAGATAAGACTTCTCCAGTGCTGGGAATGCTTCAGGAAACAGTGTGGATGTTCCAGTCTTCAAAGTTATGGATTCTAGTACATGTTGGACTTTGTTTTGGTGATTTTTGAGAAGTTCTAGGCGTCTGCCACAAAATTTTGATACCACTTGAGCCAGAGGTAACTTGCAAGTCCTTTTCTTGTAGTAAGATGCGTGACTGGTACTTGAAGTGGCATCCTGAACTAGCATTCCCTGTGTCTTTCCGTTTTGAAATTCAGCATTTCCTGTCCTGTTTTCTCCTGATGGGATGGTGGAGAGAGGCTGTGCTACATCCTCATGTTCCAGAAACCTGTGAGGGTGGAAGATTTGGCTGTAGGTTGAGGGAAAGCTGTTGCTGCTTAACACAGCCAGTGTGTTAAGCATAACACAAATGAGAGTCTTTATGTTCTGGCATTGTTATACAGAGCTACTGAAAATTACCAAAGGACAGGGGAAGCATAACTCCTTAAATTCCTGTTTACTGTGTTAGAAGAATTATAAATGTCCAGTTGTCCCCAAGGCCAGATTTGATGGGGCTTGGAGCAGCCTGCTCTAGTGGAAGGTGTTCCTGCCCATGGCAAGGGGGTGGAACTGGGTGAGCTCTAAGGTTCCTTCCAGCCCAGTCCAGTCTGGGATTCAGCTGGCAGCCACCCCTGCAGTTCTGGAGTTGCCTCAGTGAGAGGTCAAACAAGTGCCAGAGCTGGTGAAAAGGACAGACTTGAGGGTGTTTAATGGACAGAGGACCAGGAAGATGCCTTTTGGGATAGCTGGATGTTAGCTGGGTACACTTCTGATATGTGTGTACCAGGCATGCCTGTTTGGTAATCTGGTAGCTGTTCAGCTCTTCAGTCAGAATTATCTCATCCCAGAAGTACAGAATCATTTAGGTTGGCAAAGACCTTTAAGATCAAGTCCAACTTTTGACCAATTGACCTTTTGAACTAGGACAGAACACTAAGTCGTATTATCAGTTGTTTCTTGAGCACCTCCAGCATTGGGACTTTACCACCTCCTGGGGGCTTGTCTGGCTTGTCCATCACACCTGCACTGTAATGGCATCAGTTTGTCACAAATAATCTGAAATGCCCTTGTGCCACCTGCCTGTTTTCATGATCTGACTGAGAAGACAGCTAGAAATAGCCTGAATTTTCTTCCACATGTAGTGATTCAAGAGGGTATTTTGTGGCTGAGTACAGAGCCATTTTTGGGCTTCAAACCATAAAAGATAATGTTTGATAAAGTGTCTAAAGTTACTGGGCTGTTGTCTAGAGATGTGATCAAGAGGTGCTGTCTTTTTTTGTGGAAGAACTGCCTGGTAGGCAGAAGAATTTGGCTTGTTTTCAGCTTTCTCAAGGTCATGTTGTCATGGGAGAGGGGAACAGGTGCTGTAATGGAGTAATTACTCTTGGAAATACAGTTTAAGATATCACCTAAAGGGGATCTGTGGTTGGGGGAAGCAGAGTTCCAGCAAAGGATTCTTAGAGCTTAGCCTGTATTTAGGTGAAGATTTGGTGGTGGGGGAAGATTTAGATGGGAGGTTGGTCCCTCTCAGAGGGCAAAGAGGCTCAGTAGCAGCTGACTTCTCACATGGTTTGGAGGCAAGTTCTAGAGTGGGAAAAGGTGTTGTGTCTCTGCTTAGTGAGGTTACTGCTTGTGAAATAAGTGCTGAAGTTCACTGTGAAGAAATGGGCCAGCTGTGGTTAGTCCAGGGCCATGCAGTGCAGGATAAAGGAATGTTACCATCAGGATGTGCTTCCCTTGGCTACAGATCTCTGTGAGTACCTGTGTGGCATCTCTGCTCTGTTTTAAAAGATAAACTTAACTCTGAAGTCTAGATGAGTGTGAGAGGTAGAATAAACAGCTTTTTCCTCTGGTTCCAGAGACTTCCTCTGATCATCACTCCTTATTCAGTGTTTTCTTGCAGGGCACTGGCTTCAGTTTCTCCCATTGCTAATCCAGGGAGTCCATAAGGTGTTTTCTAATCTCTATGCACCAAACTGTTGCTATGTCACAGTTTGGTTCTTGAGGAGCCTTTAGGCTTTTCTCTGCAGTGCCACTAATTTTTTAAGTTATCCTAGGATGGGAAATGCAGTTTCATGGAGCTGCACACACTTCCTGTAGCTTCTGCTGCTGGAGTAAGTGAATTCAAGGATGTCTTAGGAAATGCAGTTTCAGTTTTTGGATGATCCAGTATCTAATAAGGCCCAACTTCTGAAACTTTCTTCTGTGGGCAGGGATGAGCAACTCCACTCCCATGTGGATTCCTTTGTGTTATGCTGCACAGCTGAGCTGGTGCTTCCTTATTTTCCTCACTAAGAGAATGTGTAGATAGGTCTCCTAGGACTTTATCATAACAGTGGAGAAATTCAGGGTATTTGAATTCTTTGTTAAGTGAGATTGTTGCCAACTTTATGTTGTGATCAACAGGCTGGTGGGAAGGGATGGTGTGCAGAAGGACCTGGAGAGGTGGGACTGTGAGGAACTCATGGAACCCAAGGGCAAGTGCAATGTCCTGCCCAAGCACAAACACACCTGGGTGGGAAAGGGATTGAACACAGCCCTGGCAGCCCCAAAACCCCAGTGCCCTGGGTGATTCCCCAGCTTGGGCAGCAGGGGAGGGGCATTTCCCTTCTGCCCCACTCAGGTGAAACCCCACCTGCAGAGTGACTCCAGCTCAGGGGTCCCAGCAAAGAAAGGACATGGAACTGCTGGAGCCAATCCAGAGAAGATGGAAGAAGCTCTGAGATGCTCCAAGGGCTGGAGCCCCTCTGCTCTGGAGCCAGGCTGGGAGAGCTGGGAATGTTCATCTGGAGAAGGCTCCAGGGAGACCTCAGAGCCCCTTCCAGTGCCTAAAGGGGCTCCAAGAGCTGGAGAGGGACTGGGGACAAGGACCTAGAGGGACGGGACACAGGGAATGGCTTCCCTCTGCCAGAGGACAGGGATAGATGGGATATTGGGAAGAAATCTTTCTCTCTGAGGATGTAGAGACCCTGGTACAGGTTTCCCAGAGCAGGTGTGGCTACCCCTGGATCCCTGGAAGTGTCCAAGGCCAAGTTGGATGGGGCTTGAAGCAACCTGGTCTAGTGGGAAGTGTCCCTACCCATGGCAGGGAGTGGAACAAGCTGAGCTTCCAACCCAAACCACTCTATAAACAGAAGAAACATTAGAAACTTCTGAACAGGAGTGTCAACACAAGTCTGATGCCTTGAGAAATGCAGGAAAATCCTTCTTTTTGTTAAGCACAAGCCTTCACTTTTGTCCATACTAGGGGGTATTTATAGTTTTAGTGGTGTGTGCCTTGTCTTTCCTTCCTAATGGATTGCTGGACCACAAGCAAGTAGATGATTTGTTTGTTTTGGCACAATATTCCCTTTGCACAGGCATGGCTGGAGTTCAAAGCAACCTGAGCCAGCCCATGAACTGTACAAAGTCCTCAACACGAGGAAAAGGAGAGAAGCAGGAAGAGTTGTCATGTAAAATTACCTCTCTGAAGGGGAACCATCCCTTCAGCTTATTTCCCTGCTGGTTTACAGGCTGCTTCCTCGAGGTGACATTGCTCCATTGGATGCACAGTGAGCTTGAGTGTTTGTGTCAGCCTGCCTGTTCCTGCCACTTGCCCTCCCTGGATGTGCTGTGGCTGGGTTAGGGCAGTGAGGAGCTCCAGTAGTAAGGCTCTTCTGGCACAAGTTGTGATAGATGTAACCAAAACAGCAAGGTGACCTCAGTAAGGGAGCTCAGGTGCTCACTCACTACTGAAGTGCCCTTGATTGACCTGTCAGATAAGCATCAGGTGGTGACACAGTGCTGAGATGCACATGAAGGGTTATCAGTGGCTGTGGCAGAAGCTGATATGAGTTAAATCCACTGTCATGGCCTTTACATGGCAGCATTTCCAAATATTTGGCTTAATGATGAAAATAGATGTGCCATGGAAGCTGGATATGACTTTGAAGTTATGGCTTGTGACTTAGAAAGCTATAGTTTATGGAATATCCTGAGTTAGAAGGGACCCACAGGGAGCATTAAGTCAGCACCTGGCCCTGCACAGGACACCCCAATGATCCCATGTCCCTAAGGACACTTGAACTGTGGCAGCCTTGGGGCCAAGACCATTCCCTGGGGAGCCTGTTCAGTGCCTGACCACCCTCTAAGGGAAGAATTATTTCCTAATCCAACCTAACCCACCCCTACCACAATTCCACAGTATTTTTCTTGGTATGCAGGGATTTTGGGGATTGCAGATGTCCCTAGGCAGTGTAGGCATTGACACCCTCTTGGGCACATTGTCCATCACCCAGAGCAAAGGCAGGTGCTAATACCTGACAACCCTGTTTGCCAGCCTGTGTTCAGAAGAGCCAGGAAGGGATGGTGATGTCTCAACCAGGCTGATCCTTCACAAATTTAAATTTGCCCCTTTAGTGTGAGCTGGAAGGGGGAAATGTTATGACCTTGGTGATGCCCATGTGAGAGCTGGATGCATGCTGGAAGAAGACATCTCTGAAACTTCTCAAGACTATCACTGTGAGAAACCAGAGTGTGATTGTTGCCATCTCTGGTGCTGCACATGCCACCTAGACATGTTCTGGTGTGTAGGATGGCTTTACAGGAATGCCAGTGCAGAGACTCCATCTCTACTGGTGCTTCTCCATCTGGAGCATATGGACCTCATCTTGGTGTCCTTTTACAAAGAAGCTGCACCTGGGAAAGCACAGGTAGAAAAATGATAGGTGTGGGATGGTGCTTCCTAATACACCTGGAAGGAGCTAAAATACCCATGCAGTGTCTGAAGGCTTTTGAGGAGCTGACAGCTTCAAACTTGAGGAAGAAAAAAACCCAGAAAACCAACCAACAGCACAAACCTTCGAGTATTATGGTTTTTTAAAGCCATGTGGCTGCTCTTGGAGTGCTGGTGGCTCCTGCTTGGCTTCCTCCTGCGGGTGGGTGCCACAGGCCACTTCCTTACCAGCCTGAGAAAGGAGCTCAGCACAAACATTTACTTTCTGTGAACAAATGCAACTGTCTGACTGTGTATTTTGGGATTATGGTGCCTAATTGCCCTACTGAGGAAGTGCAGATTTTTATGGAGCTGATGGTGTTTGTGTGGGTGTAGCCACCAGCACAGAGTTGGACCAGTAACCACAAGTGGACCTTGCACTGAGGAGGAGGCAGTTCAACTGCCAGGAAACAGAGTGACCTTTGCTTCATCTAGAAATAAGTAAAGAAAAATAAGTTATCATAAATGAAAATTTAAAAGTCAAGAGACAGGATTTAAACATCTTCTGGCCTACCTGCAAGGGAGTTGTACTTCTCCAGTGGGCATTTTGCTTGGTCTGGATGTAGTTCCTAGCACAGGTAATCCAAATCCTTCTGGCAGCTGAACTGCTTCATCAGGACACAGAGTTGGGAGATCTGGAAAATTTAGGGAGTCTTATATCTCAGAGAAAAAGGAAATGATGGCTCTTTATGTGCCATGAGGATGCTGCCCTGTGGGATAGGTGGGTTTTGGGATGGGACAGCTTGTTTCAGGGCTGCAGTGTTGACATAATGGAGTTTTTATAATCCCATACTGGAAGGGGAGACAAATTGCTGCAAAAGGTTTCAGGCTTTGAGTGTAACAGTGCCTTAAATCTCAAACTCTGGCAGTTTTTAATGGACATTATCTATCCCAATAAAAACCTTCCTCTCCTGTAGCAGAGGTATCAAGGCATCAGGGTGCTGGCAACAGCATTGGTTTGCTTAGACTAAAGTACTGGTTTTTATTAAGCCAAAATTAGCAGGTTTGATTACTTAGGGGTTGTGGTTCTTACCTTTCCAGCTCCCTGGTGCTCTAAGCCTCATAAGCAGGTGAATGGTTAGTCACCCCTGTCTGACAGCAGTCTGCCTCCAAAAAGGCAGCCCATTAAAGGCTTGGGCAGATTTCTCTCCCCATGTAGCTCTTGAGTACATAGTTTCCTCTTCAAGACATGCTTCAGTTGCAAAAAAATATGTAGGTGATGTCAGTCAAATTCCTGCCAAATGCCTCATTATATGAAGAGACAGCATGGTCTGCTCCTCTCTCCATCACTGCTGGAAAAGGCAGTATCTTCACAAAAAGAGAAGGTAAAGTTCAGGCATTAAAAGGAAGGAACATGTACATTAAATCATGGACTACCAGGTTTTCTTGTGTTTTCCCTTATTACATTCCATCTCTTTCCTGTTGGCATCACCATTACTATTATTTTAAGAAGTGCTGCTGTTCCAGCTCTTACATCACCATGTTCCCAGTTTATTACCCAGCTCTTACAAGGAGTTCTTAGTGGTAAGCAGCCTCAAATGAAATCTGTTCAGCACCATCAAGAGTCTGTGGGATGGAGTGATGGAGACTTGGCAGAGTTCTCTTCCCCATTTGCTGTGGGGTGCTTGGGCTTTGCCTGCCATGCCAGGTGTTAAAGTCCAGCTGCACAGAGTATACTTGAGACTTCTACCCATTCCACTGTTCTTGGGCATGTTCCTTGCTTACCTTCTCATCCTCTCTTCATTTGAGGCTGTGTGGTGGTGAAGAACAGCTGCTTCAGTTACTCAGAAGGACATGGATGCACAATCCTTTTGCTGGTGGCTGCTGTTCATCCCTGCAGGACACACCCAAGCCAGGCTCAATCACCCCCAATTTGTGGTGCATTTGGCATTCACTGACTAAATCACTTCACTGAATTAGGTACTTGCATGAAAATCCCTTTCTGAAGCCCTCATAATTTCATTCCTGTTGCATGGAAGTGGAATTTTCTCCAAGGCTTTGCTGCTCTGTAGTGGATACTTGGACACTGAGAGAGCCCTCACACCCATGTTTAGAGCTTGGTGCTGTGAGAGTCCAGATGTTTTCCTGTCTCCTAAGCCATCAGGTACAAACACTGAGCACCAGCAGGCTGATCCTGAATCTGAGCAGTGGTGTCTGAAGATTTTAGGAGCTGATATGAGACTTTGCAGAAGTTTGGTGTCATTTTGAGCCGAGGTAACAAAGGAACCATTCTGCTTGTTTGTCCTCAGATTTTGCAAGTGCTGTAGGTATTGGTGGGACAGAGATGAGAGAACCTGTTCCCATCAGGTAACCACAAGCCAAGCCTGGGGACCTGGAGCTAACTTAAGTTGGAATGCAAAGACCCTGCATCTGAATCCCACCTCACTGCTGTTCTGACATTTTCTATGGATACTGGATAGCACTCAACACGAATTTGTCCTTCTGTAGGGGAAACACATACCTGTTGTGTGCTGGATTCACTTTGGGACAGGGCCAAAAGGCTCTCAGCACCTCAGGGCTCCCTGTTATCCCAAGCTGGGTTCCACTAGTGCAGCTACTACCCACCCTTGCTGTCAAGGTGTCTTCAGTTTTCTTTGAACCCATTTCCTCAACTTCACAAGGACTTTTCTTCTGTTGAGAGGCTTTTCCCCACCCCACACACACTGTGAAAGCTGCCTTGGCTCTAAACTTGATATTCATGTTCCTTTCTGAAGCAGCAAAAAGCACTTCATGGTTTGGAGACTACCAAGGTTTTTTGGGGGCTGAGGGAAGTTGTATTTGGCTGCCAAGTTCACCAGTCTTTTCAAGCTGTCTGAACCTGTCCACAATTTATCCTCTGTGCTGCTTTTCTGTGCCAGACAGAGCACAGATAAAACAGTTGTGGATGATTGAGGTGCATCTGTGTTAAATTAGGCTGTAAATCTGTAAAAGTGATGTTGGTGTCAGTGATCCAAGGCTGCTCCAGAGCCTAAGCTCCCGTGGTGGTCTTGCCGAGGACTTTGATACCATTAACTGTAAACTAATCCATCAACCAGCATGGATGCACCTGAATCCGTGTGCTGTGGGTTATTCCTTGATGATGGATGCACATGGTTGTCTAGAAATCATCTTTGCCCTTTTCTTCTTCAAATCTCTTGCCTGGAAGGAAGGGGATGGTATAGGGACATCTGCACCTCTCTTTTTGCTGTTAAACAACCTGGTCTTTTAAGAGGGAAAAATAAACCTACAGGTTTATGATGCCTGGATATCAGAGAAGAGAACTTCTGCAGGATCTGTTATAGAGCTTTTGCTGCTGGCAGGTTTTTCCTAATTTCCTCTGTAGCATCCCCATAAATACACATTTATGCTGATCTTATGTGACCTTACACAGCCTGTTTTGTGAGCAGAGGTGGTATCCTGACCACCAGGCTCTTTGAGAAGCTATTCAAAGATTGGACTTGATCTTGGAAGCCTTTTCCAACCTTAGTGATTCTAAACACTGGATTGTAAAGCTGGGGTCAGTTGCTGTACTGTCAGGAGGTAGATCCCAAAAGTGCTGTTGGTGTGATGGTCCCCTCTAGGCAGGGACAGCAGGATGCAGGACCCCCAGGGATTTTTTAATTTTATTCCAGCGTTCAACTCTTCCTTTAGCTGTTCCAGCATAATCTTCCTCTTCATAGATAGCACTAACCCTCCATTTCTGACAGACTATGGTCTCTAGTACTTTTTTACATCTATAGGAATGTGCATCCCTGGTTGCTGGCACACATTTGGCTGGGTCTCAGTTGAGGGAGAGAAGTCGATGAATTGATCTCACATCACACAAACCACTTCCCTGGAAAATGCTCCATGCTTTGTTCTGACTCTGCTCATGTGGAAGAACTAAATTTCCAACTAAATTAGTTTTTCCCTTCCAACCATTCCTGGCTTTCATGCTGAGCTTCCATAGAGGGGATTGGGAGCAAAGTTCAGGAGTGAACTTAGAGAATGG
Organism: Oenanthe melanoleuca; assembly: GCF_029582105.1. Taxonomy (NCBI): domain Eukaryota; kingdom Metazoa; phylum Chordata; class Aves; order Passeriformes; family Muscicapidae; genus Oenanthe; species Oenanthe melanoleuca. Next base: position 16,377,033 of record NC_079344.1, read on the forward strand.
GTGCTTGGATCACTCTCAGTGAAGCAATCAACTGAGATCACTTGGAAAAGTAACTTGCCAGTGTATTTAATTGGTGATTATACAATTAATGTGTTCTAGCATGTTCACAAGGTCTTCAAGGAAAAGAGCTCTTGGAAGTTCACTTCACTTGGATGAAAAAAGTCATAAGTTGGTTTGGGTTCATCCCTATTCATAAAAACTGTAATCAGTTGTCAGTCCTGGGCATTCATGAGTAATGAATGAGTGTAGTGATCCACAGTTGTCAATCCTTCTCCCTTTCCAGCAGTATAGACTTAAATATTGTTTGTGTGCCCCCATATCTTCCACCTCTTAAGCACTGAACAAAACTAACTGCACAAGCTGAAGATTAAATTGTTGGGTCAAAGGATTCAACAGAAACAATTAATAATGTTTAAAAGGCATCTGTAGCCTCCAAGGTTGGGAAGAATCTCCCAGTTGAGGGACATCTGACATGACATGCACCTGCTTACTGTAGTTGACAGCCAGCTTTTCATTGCTGTCCCCAACTGCAACAGAGAATTTTGACCTACTTTTTCAGTTTTTCTGTTGTTTTGCATAAAACTGAGGACACTGAACCCAGGTCAGTGTAGTTCTGGTTGGGGAAGCACAGATAAATGCTGATCTCTTTGTAGAGGTTCTGCTGTGGTACAAGGAAGGGAGTTGGAATACATCCAGTGGAAGATCCTTGAAGTAACCAGAAAGCTGTTAGTGGGAGAGAAAAAGGCAAAAAAAAAAAAAAAAACCAAAAAAAAAACCAAAAAAGATATTTTTCATGTCTGAGTGGGGGAAGTATTTGACCTTCCATCCTCCCTTTCTTGGCTTGGGTAATAGCCAGGCACCAGAGCAGGGGCCTCTTCCAGGTAACACCAAGAGAGTGGATCTGCTGGAGGGCAGGAAGGCTCTGCAGAGGAATCTGGACAGGCTGGATCCATGGGACAAGGCCAGTGGTGTGAGGGTCAATAGAGCCAAATACTGGGTCCAGCATTTGTCACAAAACCCTGCAGAGCACTCCAGGCATGGAATTGGTGTCTGGGAGGCTGCCTGGAGGGAAGGTACCTCTGATGGTCAACATGAGCCCTGGTGTGCCCAGGTGGCCAGAAAACAGCAGTGTCCTGGTTTGTGTCAAGAGTGTGACCAGCAGGATTAGGGGAAGGATTGACTGCCTGTACTGGGCACTGCTGAGGCCACACCTGGAATCCTGGGCTCAGTTTTGGACCTCTCACAGCAAGAAAGGCAGTGAGGGGTTGGAGAGTATCCAGGGAAGGGAACTGAGCTGGGGAAGGGGCTGGAGCAGCTGATGGAGCTGGGGAGGCTCAGCCTGGAGAAAAGGAGGCTCAGAGGGACCTTCTGGCTCTGCACAACTCCCTGACAGGAGGGGACAGCTGGGGAGGGGGGGTCAGGCTCTGCTCCAAGGGAACAAACAACAGGACAAGAGGAAACAGCCTCAAGCTGTGCCCTGTGAGGGTTAGTTTGGATACTAGGGAAAAGTTCTTCATAGAAAGGGTTGTCAGAGGTTGGAACAGGCTGCCCAGTGCCATGATGGAGTCATCATCTCTGCAAGTGTTCAAAAGATGTGTGGATGTGGCACTTGGGGACATGGTTAAGTGGTGGCCTTGGCAGTGCTTGGTTAATGGTTGGACTTGATGACCTTAGAGAGCCTTTCCAGCCTTACAGATTCTGTGATTCTGAGATAGGATATTTGATAGTTTATTCATTTGTCTCCTCAGGGGAGGGCAAAACTCTCTTATTTTCTCATTATTAGAACAGTGCCTTTGCCATGAGTAAGTAAAGGGATAGCTGCAGAAGAAAATTTTGTTGTGGCTGTTTGGAAGGGCAGAAGCAGGATAAGAAATGCAGCATCATGAAAGCAGGGAGACAAAGGCAGTGGGATGAGAAGGCTTTAAGTGATGTGGAGCCTGTGGAGATGTATGTCCATGCAAAAGAGAGCAGAGCTGGGAACAAAAGCTTTACTAATTTACTTCATTAAAGGCAGAACATTGATGCCTTGGAAGCTATTAATGCACACAGTGAGGCAGAGCATACAAAGGCAGCTTGATTCTTTAAACTTAGGGTTGTAAGCTCATAAAATGAGCTGGTAGATGTCAAAAACGTGTGTGAACACATCATGTATGTCCTGGTTTCAAAATGTTTCTCCTTATCTGTAGCTTGGCTGCTCTCCCTTTTCCAGAGGGTGAGCACTTTGTCCCAATCTGTGGCAAAACCAGTGAAGTTTTCTGCTGCTGAAGGCTCTGTGTTTTACACAGTGTGAGGGTGGAAGCTGGTGAGCTCATATCTCTGTGTTTGTAACATGTCACTTGAGAGCCCTGGAGGATTTTCTAGTCATGTGGGAAGTAGCAGATCTTGTCTGGAAAGTGCTCTCCACATCAGGAGACTTACCAGACATATTTTCACAGGCACGTGGGGTGGATGTTGGAAAACCCAGTGGGAAGGCATGTGCCTTGTCCTAAAGCAATGATCTTGGAACTGCTTTGAGGAATTGTGGTTCTGTGTCTGTAGAGAGCAGGGTGAGTTCACTGAGTTCACCCATCCCAACACAAAATGGGGCTTTCTTGGGCATCTCTTCTTAAAAAATTTTAAAAGGAATTAATAGGTCTGAATTCCTGCTTTTTAGGGTGTTGCTTCATCCACCAGGCATTTGCAGTTTTATTTTTGGCATGTAATGACTCCTTCAGGGATCAAAACCACACACAGGCCTGCTTTCTTTGATTTGAAGATGGGGATGTTCATTGACTATTTCCAGGGCTGCCTGGAATTGTTTCAGTCCAGCTTAGACCAGGCTTGGAGCAACCTGGTCTAGTGGAAGGTGTCCCTGACCATGGCAGGGGGTGGAATAAGATTTAAGGTCCCTTCCAACCTAAACCATTCCATGATTTAACACCACCTGGAAGCTGGTTTCTAGCTGTAGTGCTGTGAGTTTATCAGTGGAGGAGAGGTCATTGCATAGATTTGGGTCTAAGTGTTTGGAAGCATGTAGGATACAGTGCTGTTGTTTTTTACTTAGGTTACAGTGCTGCAAGTAATTTCCTTTCAAGCCTGTGTCTTTCATTAAATAACTGTTCCTATGTCTCCAACTGTATTGTAGTGAAATCAATCCTGGAATTGGGCTGATTCACCATTAGGGAAATATCTTCATGCAGCTCCATTCAAATGGAAGTAACTTTGAGGAGCAATCTTGCTGAGTGGGTGGAAAGGTAGGAAGGAATCATTATAAAGAAGTTTGAATCATGGCAGGAAGTAATCCTGGTGTTCTGAGCAGCTTTTAACTATTAATGTGACTGACAGTCTGGTCTTCATTCTTCTGCCATTTCCCCTCTGCTGGTCCTCAAAGGCCACATTTAATGCCATATTTGATGCCATATTTGGTGCCATATTTACTCTTGCACTTTAATAGGTAGTAGTGATGGTCTAAGATCTTTGTGTGATCTGTTGTGCCAGCAGCTGGCTCTGCTCCTCAGCTTGGCTGTGATAAAGAGCTTCTCAGAGGCATGGCTCACTTATCTATTGCTGCCCTGAATTCCTGTTTGCAGGAGGCTTTTAGCTGAGAGGATGGTTAGTGTTTGCAGACTGTCAGGCATGACCTTTCCATCCTTCTCCCCAGGGAGACGTGATCCAGATGGGGAGCGGGGAAGGATGGAGGCATAGGAGCCCATAACCATTAACATCTCACTTTGTGAGCCAGAAAACCTGTAGTGGGACTTGTGCTTAATTTGCCTGAGGATAATGGGGTTGCTTGTCCCATCTGAGATGTGCTGAGCAAGGTATAAACTGGGCAGGGTTTGTGCTCTTGCTGGAAATTTCTTTCTGTTTCCATTTCTGAGGTTGTAAGTAGTTCTTGGTCATAAATTATTCAGTCTTGATTAAAATAATAACTTTGAATTCCAGGGGAAAAATATTCTTCTGTGGCTTTGGTGGGTTTGAGTGTGTTTTCCAAAGTGTTACTGGTTTTATACTCATAGAAATCCTGCTCATCTTTCTTAGTGATCCAAGCCTAGGAACACTCCCAGCACCATGGAATCATTTAGGTCAGAAAAGCCCTGTGAGATCACTGAGTCCAGCCATTCTCCCAGCACTGCCAAGCCCATCACTAAGCCATGTCCCCAAGTGCCAGACCCATATGTTGTGTTACATGGAAGATGATGGCTTTAACTGGAAATAAAACATTTGACTAGAATGCTCTGTGTCTACTTCTCTTGCCATAGCAGAAACAGACCAAATAGACAGATAGACCAAAACTTTCCATGCTTCAGTTTGATTTTTCCAAAATTTTATCAGAAAGACCTGTGTGAGTAAATCTACCTACTACTAGAAGTCATTCTCATGTTTGGTTTGAGTTCAGCAGTAAAACTCCATAGTTTCACTAATGGTTCTTCATGTTGTTTGTTTTGAAGCCAGTCTCTCCTCCCAGGACAGCCTGGGGTGGGGTCCAGTCATTTTCTGATATCTGATAGAGTCTCATCACTGCTCCTGCTGACTGGTTTCACAGGGCAAACACAACTCTGTGTCTGTGCCAAGCATGGCAGCTGAGAGTATGTGGGGATGTCTGTGATGAAAAACCAGTTCAGCCAGTTCACCAGTAACAAGTGCTTCCTGCTTATTCATATTCAGTTCTGAGTATTAAATCTGGAATTAATTTGAGACATGAGTAGAGCTTGGTAATGCTCAATAATTTCTTGAACATTATTATCTCCAGCTGTGTTGTCTAGGCCAGAGGTGCTGAATCACAAATGGTGTTTCACACATTGCTTGGGAGCATATTGGGAGCTTGTCACTTTGGTTCATGACCAAACTGGTGGTGTGACTGAGACATGGAGGCTCTCAGGTGACCTGGTGATTGTTAGACCTCCTGGATATGCAAACATGCTGTGGGACATTTTCTGCAGGGACTCACAACTGTCCCAAGTGACAAGGAGAATTCCAGTACCTAAAGGGGACAGATAAACAGGAAGGCTGAGGAGGGGCTTCTTGCAAGAGCAAGAAGTGAAGGGGCAAGGGGACTTCAAGCTGAAAGGATGCATTTAAATTGGATATTAGGGAGAAATTCTTCCCTGTGAGGGTGGTGAGGCCCTGGCACAGGTTGCCCAGAGCACCTGTGGCCTCCCCATCCCTGGAAGTGTCCAAGACCAGGCTGGGTGGGGCTTGGAGCACTCCTGGTGGGAGGTGTCCCTGCCCATAGCAGTGAGTGAAATGAAATAAGATGAGCCTTAAGGTCCCTTCCAACCCAAACCATTCTGGGATTCTATAAATACTCAAAAACTGGAATTTCCAACTGGTAGTTCTCTGCATTTTGTGGATTCAGCATGAGTGACTTCTGCCTTCTATCCAGGTGCCTTAGGTCAAACAAAAAGTCTCCAGAAATAGAAGTGTTCCACAGCTGGAGGCCAGGGAAAGCACAGTCAGATTTCAGAAGGGCTCATGCTTCTGTTCTGTGTGGATGGGTAATAATCCTTGTCTTTTATTTTTGGATAACTGGAAGCAGGTAGCTTAGCTTCATCCTCTGGTGGATCATCAGTGAATGGGCCAGTGCCAGGTTAATCGTTGGACTTGATCATCTTGGAGTCTTTTCCAGCCTTAATGATTTCTTGCTAAGCCCTCTACAGAGGTATAGCTGCAGGAGAACTGAGCCAGCTGCCTGAGTAAAGTAACTTCTGAGCCCTCATTTACATGGTTGTGTTTCTGGGTGTCCTTCAACAGGACTCTTGTTGGGTGGTCTCACTGAGCACTTCTTTGCTTGCTCTGGAGGCATTGGAAGTAGGACACAAACCTTGTTGGTAAAATTTTATAGGAACTGTTCTATTCAGATCTGGAAAATGTGAATGCAGCAGTGTTCCTGTAGGGCTACAATCCAGCACCTTTACATCCTGGGATATGGGGGCTAGTTCCAGGTGTGTTTATTCTAATTCTTGCTTGAGAACTGCACTCCAAGAGTGCCTGATAGCATCTCCTGATGCAGCACCTGTGCAGACCATACATCCTGCAACCTTTCCCTCTATCATGCTGATTTCTTGGGAAGTGAGGAGAAGCTTGACCACCATGCTGGTACCTCTGGGCTGTCCTTGTAGGACAGGACCTCCTGGGTCCTTGCAGCTCTTGCCAATCTCCTTTGGTCTTGTTCCTGAGCACAGTAAAACCATTTGGCCTGCAAGGGTTGAGAAGCATCTATGTTTTCTCCCCTTTTGACTGAGTTATCAGCTTTTTAAAAATAACTAATCATGCTTTGGCTCTTCATTTTGGTCATCGTTGTGGGACAGCAGTTTGAATTTGCAAATAAATCTGAGGTTGATTTGGACTTCAGTGATCCTTGTGGGTAGTTGGAATGGCTTTGGTTACTGCATGTGGTGTCACTCCTGAGCACTCTAGTGGAATCATGCAATTACTGGTTTGGGTTGGAAGGGATCTTAAAGCTCAGGTGGATCCACCCAAAGCCAGGGACACTTTCCACTAGACAGCTTGGTCTGGCTGAGACACCAGCCTGGCCTGAGACACTTCCAAGAATGGGACAAGTAGCAACAGTGGATTGTTGGGCAGCACTTATATTTCTTCATGACATCAGGGCTTTTTATCAGAAGGTTGTAAAGAAAGTGATAAAGTTTTCATATGGCTGTTAAATTCCTCAAGGCCAGGAAAGTTCTGGACATTGGCCTTGTACGTTTCTCACCTGGTATGTTAAAATAATGATATTTATTTAATGTATCTCTTCTTTTCCCCAGGTAAGAAACCAAAAGCAACCTGCCCTTATTGAATTCTCAAGAACACAGTCAACCCTTTGGTACATTACCAAGATGCATTAGGAAACTGGATCCGGTGCCAAAAGAACTCCATGAGTTTCCATGACTCTCTTGAACTCCAACACCGATACTTTTGGATATAAATTTCTGTTCTAAGGAGAAGAGTGTGTAGAGCAGCTGCTTGCTGCCAGCTTGCTGGCAGGGGTGTTTCACTAAGATCATGGACCATCCCACTAGGGATAAGGATGACAGGCAGCGGACAGCAAAGGGAATGCCGGGCAGGAGCGGGCACAGCTCCCGGCCGAGCTCGTCAGCGTCTTCTGGCGTTCTTATGGTGGGACCCAACTTCAGAGTGGGCAAGAAGATTGGCTGTGGGAACTTTGGAGAGCTCAGACTAGGTAAGAAGCAAGCATTTTAGTGGCCTGCATTGTGCAAATTAGCATTTCATCACTGGAACAGAAATGCTTAAAAACTTAACCCTGGCTTGAGAAACACGTGCGCTGTCTTGTTTCCCAGGTACTGAGCTGCCTTATCCGAAGCTTCTGACTCAGAGGATGTAACTCTTAGCATGATTTTGATTTGCATAAAGTCAAAGAGAATACACTGGAGAGGCCAAGGATGCAAATTTTGAACAATCATAACAAATGACGACTGTCCACAGTGCTGTATGTCTTGCCTAGGGTGAAAAAAAACCTGTGAATTGCAAAATCTTGCTCTCAATTTTTTATTTATAAGCTAGAACTCCCATTTAAAAGGATGGGTGAGACTCTTTCCCAGCACTCAGACTCAGTTCCATGTCCTTCTCTAACCCCTCTGCCCTAATTTCAGCCCCATCGTTCTGTCCCTGCTCTGTGTGTTGGACTTGCAGGATGTGCTGAGTGGCCATCTGGCTCCCTCAGCCCGCCCAGCAGCCTGACATTTGTTCATGGTCTGTTGGTTTCCTAACCACGTCTTGCAGCTGGTTGCCCAAAACAGATGGTTACACTGATGCATTGTTTGTTTAGGACTACTTAAGAGACCAATGCAGAGCAGTGCACTGGGCTCTTAAGTCATCCTAAAAAAACAATGGTTGTGTTTTGAATGAGGTGAGGGAAGCAGCTGGTGTTGCTTCATGTAACTCATTGGTCATAGCACTGCTGATAGTGTCTTTGTACATTCCTGCTCAGAATCTGCCATCTTAAATGAATCTGTGTGATTTCCCACTCTGAGGTTGAGTTATTGCATCAATACATTTGCTGCTGTTCCATGGTGTGAAGATCAACCTGCTCACTTCTGCTGTGGCTCAGTAAATGAGTATTTTGGTTTCAGCATTGCATCAGAGAAGTTTTATTGATTCACCGGAGCAGAGATAACACTCCTAAGGTGCAGAGGAACCAAGGGCAAGGATGGAAACTCCCACCTTCCTGCACAGGAGTGTAATTTCAAAGAAGATAATTTTGGAAGCAAAAGTTAAATTTGAATCCTTACAGTGACAGAACATGAATTGTTCTATTGGATTCTCAAGCCCCCCCCAACAGCAAATGTCACGATCTCAGGATCCGCAGGGAAATGTTGAATTGCTTTGTAATCCAAGCTCTGCTCTGAGGTTTAGCAGCTATAGTGGATCCCTCTGGGTGTATAGATTTATTCAGTTTATTCAGCTGGTGCCCAAATCACAGAATCACAGAGTGGTTTGGGTTGAAAGGCCCACCTTAAAGCTCATGCCATCCCACCCCTGCCATGGGCAAAGACCCTGTCCACTAGCCCAGGTTGCTCCATCCCCATCCATCCTGGCCTTGGACACTTCCAGGGATCCAGGGGCAGCCACAGCTTCTCTGGGCACCCTGTGCCAGAGCCTCACCAGCCTTACAGGGAACAATTTCTTCATAATACTCCATCTGACCCTGCCCTCTGGCACTGGAAAACCATTCCCCCTTGTCCTGGCATGCCAGGCTCTTGTCCCCAGTCCCTCTCCAGCTCTCCTGCAGCCCCTTCAGGCACTGGAAGGGGCTCTGAGATCTCCCTGGAGCCTTCTCTTCTCCAGATGATCATCCCCAGCTCTCCCAGCCTGGCTCCAGAGCAGAGGGGCTCCAGCCCCCAGAGCATCTCCATCGCCTCCTCTGGGCTTGTTCCAGCAGCTCCACGTCCTGCTGCTGTTGGACCCTGGACTAGAGACAGCTCTGCAGGGGGGGATCTCACCTGAGTGGGGCAGAGGGGCAGAAGCCCCCTCCCCTACTGCCCACACTGCAGGGAGGCAGCTCTTGTTTCCATTATTCTTTTCCACATTTCTCAAAATTTTAGCAGTATTGGGTTTCTGACCCATGTACAGTTTCATGGCATGGACTTTACAAAAGAGATTTCACTTTTGAAAAAGTCAATTTACAGAGAAATTCAGTTTTAAATTGCAACACCTGCTAATTGAGGTTAATTGCAATAATACATGTATTGTTAATGCTAGTTTATTAAAAAATTTAGGCAATGAGCCATACTTACTGATAACAACAATTTGTTGTAAGGTTCTTACAGAAGCTGTATTACTCTTTTTATTTATTTCTCTTGGTTTTTGCCAGTCACTATCACTTTAAGAACTCCTGTTTGCTCAAATAGCAGCTATTTCTCCTGCACAGCCCATGGTAATTATCACTGGGGGGAAGGAGAAGTAGCAGCTGAAATCGGAGCACACAAGGCTCTGATAACACTTTTGTCCTGTGAAGATGAATGATGTGCCCTCTGCTTTTTGCCTGTTTTTTATGTGGTTTCAGAGCAGTTCACCACCAACATCACAGGCAGAACAAATTCATGCACTGACAAGCAAAGGGAAAACAGGCTTTTTCAATCCCCTGAAGAATCCATCTTTTTCGAGGTGTTGTGTTTTCAGTTTAAGCTGCTCTTGTTTGATTCTTCAGGGAGGAGATGGCACTTACCTAATGAAACTGTTTGCTGTATATATCCAGCTCACTGCTCAGGGCTGATCTTTCTTCCTGAAAATAGAGATCACCCAAGGATATGACTTTTTTGGAGCATGTGGGAGCAGTACAGTTGGATTCCAGCCCTCAAGGAGATGGGGAGATGAGCACAAAACTTATCATTTGACAGGACAGGAGAAATGGCCACAAGTTGTATCAGGGGAGGGTCAGGCTGGATATTAGGAAAAAATTTCCTCACTGAAAGGGTGGCTGGGCATTGGAATAGGCTCCTCAGGGAAGCATCAAAGTCACCATCCCTGGAAGTGTTCAGAAAAGGAGATGTGCTACTGCATGATGTGGTTTAGTGGGAATGGTGGGGTTACCCTCTTAAACTGGCTCAGGAGTTTGTCCAGGAGGTATTCCTAGTATTCTCCCAGTTCTTAACCATGAGCCATGGTAGGGATTAATAAAGCCCTTCAAAAGTTCTCTTTTTTTCCAGTGTTTAGCACCCTTGTTTTAGTAAAGAAAATAATAAGTACTAATGTAAAATTATTTCTGCAGTTTTAGTAGATTGGAGGGATTTCTAAGATAAATGTTAAGTTCTTGTTACAGCAGACTTTTTTTTTTTCCTTTTAATCAGAGAATCACAGAGGGGTTTGGCTTCAAACTCATCTTTGTCCACCCCTCTGCCATGGGCAGGATACCTTCCAGTATCCAAGGTTGATCCAAGCCCCATCCAACCTGGCCTTGAACACTTCCAGGGATCCAGGGACAGCCACAGCTGCTCTGTGCCAGGGTGTCATCACCCTCACAGGAAACAACTTCTTTGCAAAACCCCATCTAACCCTGCCCTCTGGCACTGGAAAACCATTCCCCCTTGTCCTGGCATGCCAGGCTCTTATCCCCAGTCCCTCTCCAGGTGTCCTGCGGCCCCTTTAGGCACTGGAAGGGGCTCTGAAAACTTCCTGAGCCTTCTCATCTCCAGGTGAGCACCCCCAGCTCTCCCAGCCTGGCTGCAGAGCAGAGGGGCTCCAGCCCTCAGAGCATCTCTGTGGCTTCCTCTGGGCTTGTTCCAGCAGCTCCACATCCTGCTGATGCTGGTGGCCCCTGAGCTGTAGACTGGAGCCTAGATCTTCTTGCTCTAATTGAAACAATAAACGGCACTTTCAAACTGTGTGTTTGGGTATCATTTTAAAATGGCAATTAAAACAGTTTTTCACCCTGCTTGAAACTGGGAAAAAAATGCTAGAAGAGCAAGCAGGCCCTAAACCAGCAGAAAAGCTTTTTCTTTGTAGGTTTTCAGGTCAAAGCAGTTCCATTGGAACTGGGAAGGTGCTCCCAAAAGTGAGAATCACCCAGCTGCCTATCAATCTGCAGTTTGAAGCTAGAAACTGCTTCAAAACAAGTTAACCAGTAAAATAAATACTTAAACATGATAATAGCATCTGATACTGAGGCTTTAATTCCAAAATAACAAGTGATGATTTGGCTGGAATAATGTTAGATGTGGAGGGCAGGGCAGGAGTAGATCCTGGGAAGCACCTACACCAGGAGCTGTTAGTTCCAGACCTGCTCTGGAAGAGGCAGCAAGTCAGGCATGTCCCCCATGCCTGGTGATCTAGTCTCTGTGCAGATGCAGCCCTTTGGAGATGGATAATTTTGGACTTTTTTGCTGTCTCCAGTCCATCCATACATTCACTACATCTCACTGCCAAGGCCTTGAGAAATCCTCTTGGGGAAGTTTCCCATGTGAATGCTGGTGATGTAATGCATCACTTCTCCTTTGGAATATGTAGTTCATAGTTGTCAGTGGAACTACCCAAAACTGAGGCGTGGATTTACTGCTCCATCAAAAGCATTGCCTCAGCTTGAAAGGCTTTTGCCAGCAGAGTTACATCCCCTCACTGTGCTCAGGATCTTTGGCCATGCTAAGTGAAGGTGCAGCTGCTGCTCAGAGGGCAGGTCACTGCCTCCTCTAAGCCTTTGATCTTCCATGCAACCTGTTCTGCCTGGGAGGAGGAGGGAGAATAAACCATTGCAGCTTGGACAGCATGACAGCAAAACCAAGGGAGGATCTGAGTCTGGAGCAAGCCAGCAGAGAGATTTTGGGGATTTACTTTCCTAGAGCAGCTGGCAAAGTAAGCATCTTGGACTGCAGCTTTGGGGAAGGGTTTGAAGTTCAGAGGCTGGACCCATTTATGTTCAGAATCTCCCCATGGCACGTGCTCCAAAGGGGATGAACTGGAGGATGAATTAGTTCATTTACCTTTGGCTGCTGGTCTGACATCCCAGGCTGGTGTGCTGCTAGTTCCAGTTATTTTACTGAGGAATTTCATTACCAAAAGTGTCATCTGCATAGTTCTCAGCCTCATGAAACAGACCATAATAGACTGGATTATGGCTCCACATACATGGAGGGCATTGGCCATGTCCTTCCTTGCTTTGGAACAAGTTTGGAAGAGCACTGTTTTCCCAGTGCTGTTATCCTGCATTAGTGTTGATGGAAGGTCTGTAGGGCACCATTCCCTGGGTGGAGGTGCATCTCCAAGGCTGTGATGGAAGTCATGGGATCCATAGAGTGGAGTTCTCATGCTGCCCTCCTTGGGGGTTTATTTTGTTCTTCAGAGCATCCACCTTCCTCAGGGATTTGGGCTGGTGTCCTCAAACTGAGTGTCTCCACCATGTCCTGAGCTGATCCCTCAGTGTGGGCAGCAGGGGAGGGGAGGATTCTGTCCCTCTGCCCGACTCAGGTGAGACCTCACCTGCAGAGCTGCCTCCAGCCCCAACATCAGAAGGACATGGAGCTGCTGGAACAAGCCCAGAGGAAGCCACAAAGATGCTCTGGGGGCTGGAGCCCCTCTGCCCTGGAGCCAGGCTGGGAGAGCTGGGGGTGCTCACCTGGAGAGGAGAAGGCTCTGGGAAGATTACAGAACCTTTTCTAGTGCCTAAAGGGGCTGCAGGACACCTGGAGAGGGACTGGGGACAGGGGCCTGGCATGCCAGGACAAGGGGGAATGGTTTCCCACTGCCAGAATGGAATATTGGGAAGAAACTGTTTCCTGTCAGGGTGGTGAGGCCCTGGCACAGATTGTTCAGAGCAGCTGTGGCTGTCCCTGGATCCCTGGAAGTGTCCAAGGCCAGGTTGGATGTGGCTTGGATCAACCTGGGCTAGTGGGAGGTGTCCCTGCCCATGGCAGGGGTGGAATGAGATGGGCTTTAAGGGCCCTTCCAACCCAAACCAGTCTGGGATTGTGATCTCAGGAGGGTAAGAGGCAGTTTCAGGGAGCAAAGCTGGAGCTGCTGATGGGGCTTATTTGCTGGTAGCTAATGCAGAGCAGATAATCCAAGTGTATTTAGATTTCCTTCCCTAATATCCTCATGTCTTCCCCCCCAGCTGCTGGCTGGAGCCCTGGTCTGTCTCAGGGAGTGGAGGGGTTTATCTGCCACCTGCTTTTTTGGGGATTTGCCCTGTGAGTGCTTTCAGTGCTTTCTGGTGTTGGCAGGTTCCTGATGAAACTGCAAAATCTCCTTTCTACCCTTAGTTTCCAGTCTGGGCACAATATTATGTCTTTTTCTAAAAGACTGAAAAAAATACATGGAAACCCCCCTGTGTGTGAAGGGCTAATGCTGGGGCTCAGCTTTCACCTCTGCTGGTGGAAAACATCTCCTCTGAGGATATTTAACCTCACATTTAAATCTTTGTCCTGTATTAAAGAGCCTCACCAGGTACCTAAAGAGATTGGAGCTATGTCTTCTACTCCTGAGGGATGTTAAAACAATCTGCTAGTGCAGACTGGGCTTGGAAACACCCAGCCACAGATTTAGAGGCTAGAACTACCCTGGGTGATACAACGGGGACAGCATCAAAAGTTAAATGCAGAAAACATGAAGCTGTTATAAATCTGATATTTCCAGATTTCAGCATGACATGGGTCTTCTCCCATGTTCATAATGTCTTTAATTTTATTGAGTCTCCCTGTGCTGTTGTATCCTGTGCTGAGGGGGACGTGGCATGTTTTTTATTGCTGCCATGTGGATATGGAAGAGCTGCTCCAGCTCCTGCTGCTCTGAATGATGTCACTCATGGTCCTGGGCTTTCTCAAGAGCTGGCTGTCCAAGCATCAATGTCCATTACAAGAATTGGAAAATAAATGAGTAAGAGAGCTGAGCAAAGCTGATGCTACAAATAAGCCCTGATAACTCCCATCCTGGATTGCTCCTGAATTTTGGAGTTGCTCAGTAAAAGCATGACTTGTTCTGTGACACTGATGACAAAGGGCAACATTTCTCTGAATAAATCCAGAGGGAGCTTTTGTGGTGGGGGCTTCCTTTCAGGATGCTGGATTTGAGCTCAGCTGGTTGTGCTCATCTCACACTTCTGCTCTTCCTGATTCCCAGAGCATGATCAACCTAGTGAAACTCCCTGTGCATCCCAGGATGAAATTGTTCAGTGTCCAGCAGATCCAAGACATTTCCAAAAGCAATGACATTCTGACTCATCATTTTTTGTTCCCCAGACTTTTTTGGCATGAACCCTACTATGTCTGGGATACCTCCTTTAACATGTGCATGGAGCAAAAGTGCTGCCATAAAATACAATTACCTTGTGCTGAGTGGAAGGTGTTATTTGCCTGCCCTGCTAAACTGCTGCAAACTGTTCATTATTTTGATTATTTTCAGGTTATGTTTTGTTAAGGGCAGGAACTTCAGGAGGAATTGGGAAAACAGCCCTTTGGCATCAGTGTCACTATTTCTCATTGTGCCTCGAGCTGCAAGTGTTGAATGTGGAACTAAAATATTTTTTTCTTCTCCCTTTGCAGGTAAAAATCTCTACACCAATGAATATGTAGCGATCAAACTGGTGAGTAATAGCTTCAGGTGTCTTTAAATGGCTTGTACATCATGGTAAAAATTCAGACCAAAAGCAATTTTTTCAGTTTGGGCTCTCTTAGCCTTAGCTGGGAATTATCTTGTTAAAACTAAGATAAGTTTTTAAAAGCACTAAAAGCAGGGGAAAAAAAAAAACATCCTTCCACCTGCTGAAGGTTTTTGGTACCTAAAGGATCTGTAGCTGTCTTAGAGCAGTGGGAGCTTTGCCACCTCCTGCTGCTCCATGGCTCAAACCTTTCCCTTCAGGACTCCATGAATTCTCCAGCTGTCAGAATGCTTGGCTAGGAGCATGGCACTGTGCAGCCCAGTGGTCTGTGTGTTTGGAATCAAGAGGCAGGAAAGAGGGTGTTCCTTTGGTTAAAATTCCCTGGGGGAGCAGAGCACAGTTCAGTCTGGTGTGATACTGAGAGACTGCAGGTGCAACAGGCAAAACAAGATCCAGTTTGGTGAAGGTCAGTCTTTCCACTGGCTGCCTTGGGTTGCAGAGAAGATAGTCTCATCATCTGTGGAATCTGGGGGATAGGGAACTCCCTAACTTGTAGCTCTTGCACATTTATAAACTCACAGCCTAGTAGTTTGTGTTTAGGCCTTAATTTTTCCTGTCTGTAAATTCAGACCTTCATTAGTTCCTTGGGGTTTCAGATTTGATGTCTTCACCTGATGTGCTGAGTTCTCATTAGAACACTCTTTAAACATAATCCAGACCCTAAAATCTGAAGTTAAAGTTGTGGTGCTAATTTGATACTACAACAAACTCCCCAGTTTACCCACTTGATGCTATCTGGCAAAATGACAGGAATAACTCTGGTGACAGAAAATCAGGATGGACTTGGTGCATTAATTGTGATCACATTTGAGTGCCTCAGATTCCATATCTCTGGCATTCTCCTTATGATGTGTTTTAGATGAAAAATAATTACAGCTCTGCAGGAGAGACTTGTTTTCACACCTGTTGAAATGTCAGAAGATGTTCCCCAGAGTAAATAAATAAATGCATGCAGAGGAATTCAGGAACACAGTATCCCTGATGGGTTTGGGTATCCTGGAAGGGATCTTAAATTCATCTCATTCCACCAAGGACAACTCTGACTATCCCAGGTTGCTCCAAGCCCTATCCAACCTGGCTTTGGACTCTTCCAGGGATGGGGCAGCCACAGCTGCTCTGGTCAACCAGGGTCTCTAACCCTGCCCTCTGGCAGTGGAAAACCATTCCCCCTTGTTGTGGGACACCAGGCTCTTGCTCAAAATTCTTCTCCAGCTCTCCTGGAGCCCCTTTAGGCACTGGCAGGGGCTCTAAGGTCTGCCTGGATCCTTCTCTTCTCCAGGTGAGCACCCCCAGATCTCCCAGCCTGCCTCCATAGGAGATGCCCTTGGCATGGATGCACATCAGAAAGAAGAATCGTTGCTTTTAGGCAATAGAAAATATACTGTGTACACAGACAAGGTGTTTTATTGAGACAATAATGCTTCTAATTTGCTCCCAAAGATAATCCTACAAAGTTGTTGCATTGAAAACCATAAGGTAAAACACTGTACTAGTCTAAAGGGTGCTTTTTTTCTGTCAAAAAGGTGGCTGCAGTGACACCTCTCAGTAACCTGAAGCTTTTCCATATGGCAGCACTCAGTGGCATTGCCTCATAACTGCCTCAGTCTGACCTGTTTTTCTGGTAACATTCTTAATTTTTCTTACTATTTTTTCCCTCAAATAATTGAGGGTTAAAGCAGTTACTCTGCCACACTCTCCAGTTTCATTTGTCCTGTTGTGATCCAGGCTTAAAAATCTCAGGTCCTTCTTGTGTGAGGGGCTGGAATTGCCATCTGATGGCCATCCAGGTGTCCATATATGTGCTCTGTTTTGGAGAAGTTTAAGGAGGGAACAGTAGGAGAAATGGGGATTCCTTGGTCTCCTGATCTTAGACAAAATTCTACTGGGATAAGAATGACTCAGCCTTCTCAGCAGCAAATACACTTCTCTTACATGCAGACTTAACTGCTATTTTCTTTATCCTTCAAATAATTTGTGGATTAGTGGTGGAGTAGCTGTAAGATGTACTTACAGGCAACATTTTCTTTTATCTTCATTGCTGGACTGAGTCAAAACACTGCTCCAAGTCCTTCAAGCTGTGAGCTCATCTTCCACCACTGTCTCAGCTATTCCTGTCTCCTATCACAATGTTAGAGCTGGGATACAAGAGAAGGGTGTGATGGGTACCAAGAGCCCACCAGAAAGTGCTGTGAAATTCCATGCCAATGCCTCTTGGTTTCTTTCTGGGGCTGAGGCTGCACCTTGGAAAACCTGCTGGCAGTGGAAATTGGTCCTTGTGTTGATTTGTGCGGTGTCACCATGGAGCTCCTGGTCCTGCTCTTCAGCTGACTCATTTGGTCAGGAGCATCTGGTTTATTCTGCTGAGGGTTTTCAAAGCTGCATTGCCTGCAGTAGGGATTTCTCTGGGAGCAGCCAGCCTGGTGCCATCCAGCTGCAGTCAGAGCACAAGCACCAGCCCATCCCCTCAGCAGTGGTGACGTTGTTGGTTCGAGCTGTGGATTTTCTCTGTTAGGCAGCAGCAATTCAGTTATTTTTACTAGAAACACAAACTCTGCTGTCATCCCTAAGCCCTTGGCCTGCAGGACAGCCATCTGTGCTGCTATGATCTTCTTGGAAGCTGCCATGATTCTGGCAAGTGTCCAGAGATCCAGCAGTTCCTGATGCAGAAGTGGATCAGGGCTGTCTCACCTGATTTTGTCATGTGCAGCATCATGTCCTGCTACATCAATCCTTCCCTCTTACATGTTTGGATAAATAAACTACTCCCTGAATCCCTGTGCTCTGCAGGTGTCTGTAGAACTCTCCCTCAAGCCACCAGCAACAATTATCTTTATTTAAATGTGACTTATATAACAAACTTGTTTGTGTGTTGCTTTGTATTTGCCTTTGGTGCTGGTTCAGTTTTTCCACCAGAATACTTTTTCGCATTATTTGCTGAGTATTTGGTCATATTTGTCTTCTGGACCTTTAAAACATCAGGAATTTGGTGACCTTGGAGGCCTTTTCCTACTTTAATGATTCTATGACTAAATGGAGAAGTAACCAGGAGCATTCATCCCCCTTGCTGGGAAATGGATGGGGTGACTTGAGCTGATGAGGAACAGCTTGGCTGCAAGTCAAATTGCCAGAATTCCTCTGCAGAATTCCTTCTCCACACTTAGAAAGAAGCCTTGACTGTGGAGTTCACACCCAGTGTGGCCATCAGTCTTACAATGCAGACTGGAGGTCAACAAGAATTGAAGCCAGTATTAACTCCTCTCTCCAGGCTGCCTGGGCAGTTGGTGAACCCATATCCATGCCTATCCCAAGTGCACAGTTGTGTTGCAAATGTAATTACTCCAGTCTCTTAATCCTCTCCATATAAACTTTATATTTTTAGAAGCTCTGTAATCTTGCATGTTAATGCCATGATGGATTGTAGGCATTAAGTCTTTTATGTGAAGTGTGGATGAGTAACAGTTAATAAATGGGATGGTTTGGGTATATTGCAGACTTACCCATTTTACATTTTTGTATTTTATGAATAAAAATAGAATATTATTGAGTGTTTCAAGATGTTTGACTGGCACCTGCCACTAGAAGGGGGAGACTTCCTTCTTTTTCCAAACTGTCTGGCTGCACTGTGGTGCTTGCTGTGAGCGACTGTAGTCTGATCTAAAACACACTTGTATGACTCAACATTTTTAAAAAATATACAGGCTGGAGACCAGCAAAAGCACTGTGGGCAGTCACAGTGCCCACAGAGTGAACTGAGGCTTGAGCTTTTGCAAACTTCACTTCCCTCTGCCAGTGTCCAGGGTTGTTCTTCAAGGACCAGGAGCTTTGTGAAATGATTCTTGAATTTCACTGCAATGAATGAGCTTTGTATTTAAATGAGGAGGTTATCTCTCTCCCAGAGAGCAAATCTTACTGCTTTTTGTTCTTTTCTTATTTAAATGACATGTAATGGTGAGGTCTGTTGTTAGAATTTCAATCTGGGGTGTTTTAATAATGCACAAATTTTCAAGTATAAAACAGAACTTCTTTTAATCAAACTGATTTTAACCAATTTATTTATTTCTGTTCTAGGAACCAATTAAATCCCGAGCACCACAGCTTCATTTAGAATACAGATTTTATAAACAACTTGGAAGTGCAGGTGAGTAAACCTACCTTAAGCTTTTCAAAAGTTTTATTAAATTTTTTTAATAAGGTGATTTATTTATTAAAACACCACCATAATATTTGTAACTCTGAGTTGAACTTAAAGATCTGGGCCAATTTATTTAGCCTCACACAAGTTGTGGAAGTGATTTGGTGAGAATGGGATCATAATGGAGATATTGGGTAATTGTGTGGACCTAAAACCTTGAGTTTGTGAGGATTCACTGATATGGAAATACCCCTGTAAGTGTGTTTGTAAAACACAGGAATTGTCAATGGATGGACAGTTACTCAAAAGAACAACACCCCTTAAGTAGGTGATCTAACATTTTTAAACCTAAGAAATTATTTTCATTTTCACTTGTTAAATCATAAGAGTGTCCACAAGCCCCATGGCTCTTCTGTGCAATCATGGTCTGCAGCAAATAGGAAAAGAACAGAGCAAGATTAGCCAAAGGTGAAATTTTTTGCACTTTTTTTTTGGCATGATAAACATCTTGAGTTGTGTCTAATAGTGTTTGGATTTTGTCTTCCCTCAATTTATGGCTGTTTTTTAAGCCTGAAGAGCCTTTTGGCATGTGCTGTTTCCCATGCCAAGGATTTCCACAGCCTCATGCAGGGCATTCCACTGCCCAAGGAAGTCTCTGTGAAGCAACAACCTTCTCTGCTCCTTCTGGGTCTTGATCATGTACTGACTTCAGGTTTTGACAAGTTTCTTACATTACTGTAGCTTTTTTATACTTCTCATTTTAATTTTCCTCTTTTTCCTGAATGGACCCAGCTTCCAATTGCAGAAGGATATCTCATGGACATCCAGAAACACTTTGGCAATAATGTATTACCAAAATACTAAGTTGAACTTCCTGCTTGAGTTTTGTTGGTGCTTGTGATTTCTGGGATGCCCCAGCTCACATGTCTTGTGGCACATGAATGAATCCCAGTCTGCTTTTTCTACACCACTTGACCTCCTTCCACTCTTTAAAGATTTTATTAAGGAATTAAAAAAATGATCAAAATTTGAAGGAGTGGCTTTATTTTTTAATTTACTTTCTTAATATTTTTAGGTTTCCCCTCTTCCTGAAGAATTTAAGCTTTCTGTCTTGTAATACTTACCCACTCAGAGCATTCATGGAATCATGGAATGGTTTGGATTGGAAGGGACCTTCAAGCCCATCTCATTTCACCCCCTGCCATGGGCAGGGACACTTCCCACTAGCCCAGAGTGCTCCAAGCCCATCCAACCTGGCCTGGGATCCTTCCAGGGATGAGGCAGCCACAGCTGCTCTGGGCAACCTGTGCCAGGGTCTCACCACCCTCACAGGGAGCAATTCCCTCCTAGTCTTTTTGGAGTATTTGTCAAGGGACTGTTGAGAAGCCTCCTGAACCTGACTCCATTTCTCTCTCTCTGTAGTCCCAAGGGTGTCTCACACCAGCTCTGATGAGCTGCTGGATGCCTTTGTTGGATGCCTAGAAGCTCCTGAGCTGCAGTTTTGCTAAAAATTTGGAAATCAGCCAAGATTGGAGTGGGGGATGTGAACTACAATTCTGGTCTCACCATGAAACCTGGAATTCAAACAAAACAAATTGTGGTGGAGTCAGACTGCCAGGAGCAGGAAGGCTTGACTTGGTGCCTGCACCAGGGATTAGGGAAAGAGTGTCTGGCTGGAAAAACAGATAAATAAGTGCTGACATAGGGGAAATAGAGGGATTTGTTCTCAATGATGTTGCTAGTGCCAGGCTCCCTGTCCTGGTTTGAGGGACAGGTGTCTGCCAATGCAGGCAGAAGCTTCTCTTGGAAATGGAGAATGTAAACCCCCTCCCTCCCAATTATTATTATAGTTTTGAAATTAAGGGGCTCTCAGGCAAAGATATGGGAATTAGGAATAACAGTTCTTTACTAGGAAAATTAAAATAGAAATGCAGTATTACACAGAACAATCCCAACCCCTGCCAGAGTCAGAATCCAAGCTGACACCCGTCAGTCAGTCAGGGTGTTGGCACAGTCCCATTCAATGGTGGCTGCATCCTCCTGCAGGGGCAGATGTGGTTCAGCTGGAGCAGTGCTCCTGGAGAAGGTGCAGTTTCCTCTGAAGCTCCAGGGATGATGTGCAAAGGTCTGGCTTTCCTCTGGAATCCAGTGCAAAGAAGGTCCCTTGGTGTCCAAAATCTCAGTTTTTCTCTGGGTAGGAAAGGCTTGGCTGCTGCCCTGGCTGGAGCATCTCCCAGTGGGATGATGGAATTTTATCAGTCACACAGTGGGACTGAATGGGCCAGCAGCAGATGAGATCTTCCTGGAGGGAGGATGGGCTGTGGAAAGATAAAGATGATTGCCCAGCTGGTTTAAAGATGGCCCATGAGCAGATAATGTGTGCCAGGAGATCAGGGTCACTGCCCCACCCATAGATGGGGACAGAATTCACATTTCTGGTCACATCCTGTATTGCAGCCTAGCCCACTCCCCATAATGGTCCTTGCTCTGAAACTGCTCGAACAGCCAGGCTTGAACTTCCAGTAGGGATGGTCTGGTTACTTGTAATTGTCACACACTTACCAAAGGAAGACTGGGAAGTGTCCAAACACATGGTGTGCATGACTCAGCGAGAGCAACAGTAGTGCTTCATGTGACATTCTGCTCAAGAAATTAGTGAATTAATCCTGCCAAGTGCCATGACTGGCTGCAGCTCCCACCATCAGCCAAGGGAGAGCAGAGGGAGCCTGGCTGTGGCACTGGAAGCCCCCTCCTCCCCTCAGCAGTGGGTTCAACTGCATGTACAGCCAGATTGTCCCAGTCAGCTCTGAGATGTCAAAATTGTCATCACCTGCAGCTCTGGGAGAAAAATTGAGGTGTTTTTCCTAATAATAAGAGTTTTATTGGTAGTTTCCTTTTTGGATGTTCAGAATAAACATTTTTAAATGTATTACTGTTCAGTAGTAGTCAGAGGCTGGAAGGGACTGACCTCCTTGGCCAATGCCTGAAGGATGTATGTGGGTATCAATTACCTGCTTCACTTGACATAATAAAAAACTAGTGAAAACAGTATATTTTTTTTTCCTTTTTCTAAGCTATTCAGTCAAATTTTGCAGTTGGACAGAGTAGCAAATAGCCCAGTAATTCAGAATCTAAATCCTGAGATCAGCTTCCATGTGAGATGTTTCCACATGAACACAGGATGTGATAAGTGCCTCTTCCTTTAGCCGTGGCTGATGTGACTCTGTGGCTCCCTGTGCCACGTGCTCCATCACCTCCCATGTTCCAAGGCTTTCTGACAGGGCACTGAAGTTGCATCTGTTCCCTCCCAGCAGCACCAGCTCCTCTGCCTGCCACATGCCTCGGATGAGGATCCCTAGTCAGCTTGGATTACCAAAGGAGCAGACTGGATTTCATGTGTCTCAGACATCTTAAGATGCTTCACACTAGATTAAGTGGTGGAGCAGGGAGAAGTTTGCCAAAGGGATCTAATATGTAGGAATGTGGCTCTTCTTGGTGCTTCTCAGAACAGTTCAATACTGTGGATGGATCCAGTGGATTTAGAGGTGAAGTCCTGAGTTACAAGTAACCAACTAACAGATGTCTCTGATGTACTGCTTTGGATATTCAATGCTGTCTCTGATGTTTTAGTGCCTCCTTGTTTTAGGGAAACTAACAGCTTCCCTGTAATTCTCTTCCTCTAACTGGAGGAATGTTTGTGCATAGAAACGGATTTTCATAATTCTTGCTTGAACTTCTCTCCCCACAGAAGCTGAGCAAGGCCCTGCTGCACAGTGACCATCTGCTAGCTTCTTTCTTGCTGTGGAATTAAATATCTAATAACCCAAAATAGCATCTGAGTGCTTTACCTTCATGTGAGCAGCAAAACAAAACAGCAAAGGGCAGGCACGGAGTCAGAGACCTGATGGTCAATCCATAGGGTGTCTCAGGAAAGCACATCTTTCCTTTAGGAAATGTAATTCATTTAGGTTTTAGGTAGTCTGGGGTATGATCCATTTGCTCACCAAATAGTTTTAATAATTTCTGTGCAAACTAGTTACTTTGCTCTCATCAGTCCTCCAATGCCAAGTGTTGTACTGAACTGTTTAATGATACTGTTTTTTTGTCCTAAAAGCCACATGAGCTTGCACCAACACCCTGACTGGAGTTGTCCTGGCCTGAGCTGTCCCTGGGATCTTGCTTTACAGGCGTGGCACAGTCAGTCCTGATGGCAGCACCCACTTGAGCATGAACATGAGTAGCACAGTCCAAGTGTGATAGTTATTCCCTATGACCCTCCTTGAGGACTGACTGTATCAGGTGTTCCTCCTCAAGGCTGGTTCTCTGCTCCTGGACTTCTCCTTGCTCTGATGCTTCATACAGCTGCTTGAATCCTCTGCCTCCATACCTTGGGGACAAGAGGAGCTCCCACTCCCAACTTGAGCAGATGCTTTTGCATCTCCAGGTGCTGCCAGAAGCAGCTCAAGTCTCCAGCACGTTTCTGGTATTGGATAAGTTACTTGAGCATGTCATTTGTCCCCTGTACTTGGGGTTTGTGGAATAAACTAAGTTACTTGTCCATGGTCAAACAGACCCAGGTCCTGGCTCCTGGAATGGTTCAACTTCCTGGGCAGTTACCAAAGGACAAAGCTTTGGCTTTGCTTGAACTGCCCTCTGCACACCCAGCAGCATCCCAGGCCCCCCTGCTTGGTTTGAGAGGAGTAGAAGCAACTGCTTTTCCCATGGCTTGCAGGAGTCCTGCAGTAGCTGGGTCCTGGTGGTGGCACACCAGGTCTCAGTGATTCCATTGGCTCCATCCTGTGGGCTATGTTTGCTTGTGGATAACAGGAATGCTCTTTTTGTTTTGGGGCTGATTCCAGATTAGAAGAATCTAATCCTCTATTCAGAAGCTGCTGGAACAAGTACAGAAGAGGGCACAGAAATGTTTCAGGGGCTGGAGCCCCTCAGCTCTGGAGCCAGGCTGGGAGAGCTGGGGGTGCTCACCTGGAGGAGGGAAGGCTCTGGAGAGACCTTAAATCCCCTTCCAGTGCCTAAAGGGACTCCAGGAGAGCTGGAGAGGATTTGGTACAAGGGCCTGGAGTGCCAGGACAAGGGGGAATGGTTTCCCATTTCCAGAGGGCAGGGATAGATGGGATATTGGGAAGGAGTTATTGGCAGTGAGGGTGGGGAGGCCCTGGCACAGGTTGCCCCATCCCTGGAAGTGTGCAAGGCCAGACTGGATGGGGCTGGGAGCACCCTGGTCTAGTGGAACATGTCCCTGCCCATGGCAGGGGGTGAAATGAGATGGACTTTAAGGTCCCTTCCAACCAAAACCATTCTGGGATTTGTTACCACATTTCAGATCACCTCTGGTATCTCTCCCTGTTGAGCCATATGTAATGCCTTCCCTGTAAGCATCACCTTTGGAAGGTAAAATGGAGCACTGCTGCTTCCGTGTTTCTTTGGCTGCACGGAGCTGATGCTCAAGTTTGCAGATAGTGACAGCTTCTGCCTGTGCACATCGTGTGCAGAAGTCATGCATTTTTGATTCAGTAGTAGTTTATTTTTATATCAGCTGGCAGATGAGTCACAGCTTCCCCCACCCTTGGCAGTCCCACCTTGGCACATGTGATTCATTCAGACACGTGCATTGAGTGCTGTGCCACGGCTTTGTAGCCAGTGGTCGTCCCCAGCAGGGCAGGTAACACTGGCAAGTGGATGTCAGACGTCATGAGCCTCCCCAGTGGCGTGGTGAGAGCAGCAGAGGAGTCTGATCCGCTGGAGAATCCCAGGAAACCGAGATCTCTGCTGTGCCCAGCCCACGCAGCGCGTGAGTCACAGTGTAGGAGCAGATTGTTCTGAGTCAGGGAGGGGAATGTCAGTACATATAGAATATTGACGGATTCAGTGGTTTTGTTTTAATTCCTGCTCTGTAAACAAGTTCACCTCTAATGAAGAATGGAGTCTGTGTGTTTACTTTGGGACCTCTCTGTGTTGCACAACTCGCCGGAGCAAAGCAGTCTGTTTACTTGTCAGGAGGTAGGACTGGGGGAAATGAAGGTGTTATAAATAACCAATCCTTTGCATAGTCAATATTTGCATATATATTCCCCAGTGTGGCTGAGCTGTCTGCTATCCATGCTGCCTATGGAGTTCTGTAGGGACTGCCTGCATTGAGCACCTTTTCCTGTGTTGCTCTCTATTTACCCACAAACGCTTTGTATGTATCGGTGTGCTTTATGAAGAAATTCTTTCCATGCCAGTTGCACAATGGTGTCATTCACATGGCAATTATGGGTTATTTTGGTGGAGCTCATTATAGGATGGATGTAAACAAGTTGCCTTGGTGGAGCTGCCAGCAGATTTTACAGGGAGGTCGTTGTGCACATCACTCTTCCCCAGGGAAGTGTGAGGGAGGGTTAGTGCAAGTGGTCCCCACCCTTGTTTAATTAGCAAGTGTGAACATACCCATTAACAGTGGCCACAGTCACTTTAATCTTCATAATTCCCACTCATATTTGCACCAGGATGGAAACATTGCTGTGGCTGAGAGCTGAGCCAGGTCACCCCTTAGCAGGGGGCTGGTTTGAGGGAGATGGAGCTGCTGGGTGGGGATGGTAATAAAATCATAGAGTGGTTTGCATTGGAAGGGACCTTAAACCTCATCTTGTGGCCATATGGGCAGGGACACCTTCCACTAGACCAGCTTGCTCAGAACTCTGTCCAACCTGGCCTCGAGCACTTTCAAGGATTGCCCTTCTGCACCCAAAGTGAGTTTGGACTTGTGTGGAGCAACACGTGGCTGTCACCTGAGGTATTTTGTGTCCTGCTTATTGTATGGAAGGGTTTGTTCATACCTGTCACACTACAACGCTCTGGATGAGCACTGCAGCCTCCTCCTTTGATATACAGGAAATATTTTAGATTGCCAGTGTTCAGTCACTGTAAGTATTCAATAAGTGACTCATCTGTGCAAGGTGATACAAAACTGACATCTCTTTACAAGGAGAACAGCTTTGGGATGCATCTCATGTCAGTCATTCCCTACCTCAGATGCCTGCAATAGACCCCAAGGTTTTAAGATGCTGGGTTAATTTTCTACCAGCAAAGAAAAATCTGTCCATTCTGAAATCAGGCACAGAAGTGTGCCCTTGGCCATAGGTGGGAGATGTTCAGCAGTGGAGATACAGTTCCATTCTCGTGAAGATGTTTTTTCAGGCAAAAAGCAAAAGCCCTCAGGCTGAGCTGCATATTAAGGAATGGTGATCAGCAGTCTCATTGTAAAGTCAGGGTAGTCCAAGGAGCTTGAACTTGAGGGATCCTGGACTTCCAAGCTTTTGAATTGCAGAATGAAATATAGTGGATTACTGTAAAGTGCTCAGTTAGAATTATGTTTCACTCTTTAAAAATACTTGGCTTTCTTTTTGTGTGGCCATTCCCTTGTTAGCAAGGGCTTCCTGGATGTGCACATTTCAGCATCTCTGCATCAGAAGTTTTGACTCCTTGGGCTAAATTTAGGTTTCGTCGATTGGAAGTTATCGGATGCTTTTAAAGCAAGGCCATTAATATTTGAATATCAGATTAAGGCAGTTTCCTTTTTATATTTCAAAAACTCCTCACACATCTCATACCCTTGCAGTATTTGTGCCAGTAATCACAAATCAAACACCAGCATCTCCAGGCAGCATGTGAAGGGGAGCAGCAGGATGCTGGAAAGCTGGAAAATGCTGTTCCTGGAGATGCTTCTCCTTGGAGAAACCTGTAGCAGCCAGACTAGTCCAAGCCATCCCAGATATCTCACTGGGCTCTCCTCACAGTCAGCAATGTCCTCTAAGAGCAGGTTGTGGGTTGTGGGATGCTCTGGGGATCCAGCAGGACTCAAGGAGTGGGACAGACATTTAATCACTAAGGCCTCTGGTTTTCTTCTGGTACTTTCTAGCAAACCCTGGCTATCAGCCCAGGCTGTGCTTGGAAACTGCAGTGCCTCAGCCATTGGAGTGGGGAGGTGAAGAACCACAGACTGGTTTGGGTTGGGAGGGACCATCATGCTCATCTCATTCCATTCCCTGCCATGGGTAGGGACATCTTCCACTATCCCAGGCTGCTCCAAGCAGCCAGCCTGAACTTGAAAACTTCATGGATGGGGAGTCCACATGATACATGATGCTTGAAGATAAACTTTGGAATTTATATTTATATTGAATGAAAAACCCAGTTTGGCAATGAGGGCCAGGATAATTAATAAGGATTAGGAGCTGTTCTGCTTGACCCCCTTTCCTATCTCTTCTATGAACATTCTTCAAGCCATGGGGGTGCTGCACTGAGAAACTAATTGAGGTCTAAAGCTATAAAATTAGTTTTCAGGGGGGCTGCTCTGTCAGGTATTGAGCACTGCCTTAATCCAAAGCTCTTTCCCCTTTGGAAGGTGGGTGCTGGATTTAGTGGGATCCCTTCCAGTGTAGCAGAGGCAGCCTATAAACACTGGAGATTTCTGAAGTGAAGAACTGAGCTGTGCCAGGGAAGTCCTGTTATGGAGGATTGCCCACCTCCC
The DNA here is from genome assembly GCF_029582105.1 of Oenanthe melanoleuca. Lineage (NCBI taxonomy): Eukaryota > Metazoa > Chordata > Aves > Passeriformes > Muscicapidae > Oenanthe > Oenanthe melanoleuca. The sequence continues at coordinate 16,404,282 of NC_079344.1, forward strand.
ATATAGGCTCTCCAATGGGTTTGAAATTTGTTTTGGAGCTGTGCCCTGCCTGCTATTGAAAAACCTCCTTTCATTGCTAAAAGATAAGCCAGAGTCTATGCCCTAGTCTATGATGCATCAGGCTGGAGATCTGAAGTTTTGTAATAATTTTTCTGTCTGAAAGTGTCAGTTTTCTTTTTAAAATTTCATTCCTGCCCGCTTCTACTTGATTCTCTTAAGGTGAAACAGAGATGATATCTAGAGGTTGGATCTGATTTAGCACCTCTGAACTTCTGTTTGGCATCAGATTCTCCTGTGATAAGAGGGAGTGGGAGGTTTTCCCTCAGGTTGGAAGGACTGTGTGGGTAACACTTTCCTACTCATGTGAAAAAATCCCTTTTCCCCTCCAATCCTACAGCAGTGATGGGATGGATGGATGCCAATCTCTTGGCTTGTTGTGGAGAGTTTATGTGCATTTGATTCTTATTCATCACTTTCTAGTTAGATGCTGCTACAGGGACAAACCTGCACAAATCCATCCTCCCAGTGGGACCAGTATGAGTATTGGGGGCCCAAGTTGCACCTCAGCTTTGCAGGCAGATCCCAGCACAGCTCTGGGATGACACATAAGGCTGTGCTGCCAGAAATGGCACCAGCTTGTCCCACCACAGCCTGGTGGGAATCTGGCCTTCAGATGCCTGAGCATCATCTTCCTCCTGAGCACCCAAAGATGAGCTGAGGAAGAGCAGGGGCCACCCAGCATTTGTGTGATCACACCAAAATGGTTCTTTGGGCAGCAGAGGAGCAATTCAGCACAAGCAATTTGGTTTTGCTGCTTTCGTGGCATTTTTCATCTGCCCATAAGTAGGCTCTTCCCTGGCACTGCTTCTGGAGTTAAATTTGAGTGCTGCTGAGCAACCAAGAGCTCTTGTTGTTGATTTTCCTAAATATTATACCTGTAATGTCATTAACATGCATCACTTCATGTGCATAACATGTTCTTGAAGGGCAGCTGAGGGGCAGTTCTGATCTCAGTTCCCTGTGACCAGGAACAGCACCTGAGGGAAAAACTGGAGCTGTATTAGGGAGGTTTAGGTTGGATATTGCAAAAAGGCTCTTCCCCCAGAGGGTGTTTGGCACTGAACAGATTTCCCAGGGAATGGTCATGGCCCCAAGGCTCCCACAGCTCAGGGAGTGTTTGGACAACACTCTCAGGACAGGGTGGGATTGTTGGAGTGTCTGTGCAGGGACAGAAGTTGGACTCATTGGTCCTTGTAAGTCCCTTCCAGCACAGGATATTCCATGATTCTATGAATTTGAAAAGAAAATTGCCAAGGGCCCCATCATTTCATCTCAACCTCTCTGTTACCTGGTTCAAATTAAATGGCCCAAACCTGGCACTTAACTCCCTTTCAGCAGGTAGGGCTGAGGAATTGCACGGCAAAGGAAGACTGACCAGGAACAGCTTCCAGTTTCTCCTTGTATATTTTTTGGGGGTAGGGAATTTGTTTATTTGTTGGTTTCTTTCTTTCTTTGTGGTTGGGTTTTTGTGGGTGATCTTAAGCAGCAGAACCCAGCTGGCCATACAGATATGCCCTGGGCAATTGTTCCAATGGTTTTCTGTCATCCTTATCCTTGTATTGCAGGTGTGTGGGAAAAGGTAATAAGGATAAAACTTAACCTAGAACATTTTTTGGGTGGTTTAAAATAACTCTTCTAAAATTATTTATTGATTTTATCCTTCTCTTAAGGTGTTGTTCTGTGTGCCAGCTGCTATCATCACTGTAGCAAGACATTGTGTTGGATATAAAATCCAATGGTAACGTGAAGATTTGAATGCATAATTTCCCACAAGCCCTAGAAATGTGAATTCAGTCTTTTGAAACTTCCCAAAAAACCCAGTTTATTGTGCTGTGCTTTATTCTTTCGTGTTTGTCAAGAATAGAAACAATTTCACTTGACTGATTTAGTTGTTAGAGCTACAAAACTGCCTGTGAATGGATGTTTCTGGGTAAATTTCCCAGATTTTGAAAGTTTTCCTGTATTTGACCTTTTCACATAGGGTTAATTCTCTTCCCCATCTCTTTTTATCTTTACAAATATAAATATGAGTGTCTCCTTGGTACCCCCTCTTCAAGTGCTCTTGCTTTGTGGATGTGAAGAGTTGTTTAATAAAGTGAAGCCATGATATCAGGAAACCAGCTTGTACCACTCAAGGAAGATGAAATGCCACCCTGTTCTAATAACACAGAGATCCTGAGATTTGTTTTTCTGCAGTTGAAGTAAAAATCAAATTGTTTGGATTTTTACCAGCACCAAGAACAAATATGTTCTTCCTTCTGTCCTTCCCTGATTTGTTTTTCTGCTGTTCCTTTTCCATACCTTTTCTTTTTGTAGATTCAAATACTACCATAATGAAACAAAACACAGCAGGGGTTAAATACATCCTGCATATCTTGAGTGAGGCTGGAGTCTTGGATGGAACTCCTTGGAGATGACAGTAACTCTGTCTGCTCACAGCTCACACACAACTGTTGCATCATTAAATCATCTAGTGTACATCTGAGCAGCTCAGCTTTCTCTGCCATCATCAGAGAAGAAGAAGGTGCTGATCCAACACCTTCCTGTGGATTTCCCATCCCTGAAAGCATTCAAGGCCAAGCTGAGTGGGTCTTGGAGCAACCTAATCTACATGGAAGGTGTCCCTGCCCCTGGCTTTGAGGTCCCTTCCAGCTTCTGATGTTCTCCATGGAGTTCAGAGAGTGTTTGAGTTGCACCTTTTCCACACCCAAGGCCAGGAGTAGGGCCTTGCTCTGCCTCTCCTCTTCCTCACCCACCAATGGGCTGAAGCAGAAAGTCCTGTTGCAGAAGTTCCTGCTAAGCAGGGGTGCAAGAGCAGGCAGCATTTGCTAGGAGAAATGATTTATTGCCCAGACAGAGCAGGGGAAAGCCATTGTGAAAAGCTGGCAGCAGAGAGCCAAGTGTCTGGCAGCAGCTGGAGCAAATGGAGCAGGAGGATGTTTGGGGACAGGAGATGTGCCAGGGGCTCTGGACAGGTCTGGCTGCTCTTCACCTCACTCAGGTGAGTGAGAAAGAACTAAAGGTAAATTGTGGGCTCTCAAACCACAGTATCAGAGCTCAAGAGAGCAAGGAAATTCTTCAGGAGCTTTACAGGCTGAAAGCATTCCTAGCACAGTGCTCATCTCTGTGGATCCCCACTGGAGCTGTGCAGTGCTGGCTTCCTCTGGCTCCTCCAACCCCACTTCTCCATGTGGATGTTCCTCTGTGTGGTTGTTGGGTCAGATCACTATTTTTAGCTTCTTTCCCTAATCTTATGCCAGTTCAAGGTTTGTGAAGTCTAGGAGTGGTTGGTGAGATTGTAGCAGACCTTTTCCACCACCTCTTTTTCCACCTGCAAGTGAGCTGGTGCTGGAGTCACAAATTGCATTTTCTGCTTGTTTTCCTTCACATCTCAACTGCTGTTTCTCAAACAAGAGAAAACACTCTCAATCACCCAAAATCTCTGTCCTTCCCTAAGCTCCTCCAGGTAAGATTGAAGGTGAAGGATTGTATTATAAAGATTTTGCACCTGTACTTTGAAGGAAGATATCTCTGAAAGGCATCCAATCAAATATATAAAAGATCCTTAGGACAAGGTTATTCCCAGTAACAAGCCCAATCTCAACTTTCCTCCCATCTTTCTATTTTCGAAGCAGACTATTCCAAAATCTGAAGGGCAGGATAAGTCTTTTTACTTCCAGCTCACAGAAATAACCTGTTTGCTAATGTGCTCAGATTTGCAGGGGACATGTTTGAAGAGGTTAAAAACTGAGATCTTGGTCCAGTTGATGTTGATCACAAATCTTCTCTTTCAGCCAGGATTTTATTCCTATTTGAAAATTAAGAGAAGGGTAAATCCTCATTAGTGTAATCATGTTAAATGGGTTGACTTCTCTAAAGCAATTTGTTTAATTTGTTTGGAACATGTTTAATTTTAGCTGTAGATATTCAGCCCTCTCACAGTTGCTATTTATGGTGTTCATTGTGTAATTTTGTGTTCTGTGATTTGTAAAAATAAACTTTCTTCTCTGAATGAGAATTTTGTGGCAATCTACAGCCCATTCATCAGAGGCTCTTTAAAATCACACAGAACTTTCTGTGCACTGATGCTTCTGGTGTGTGTCTGCATCTCTTCCAGTGAGAAAAAGTTCTTGCTGCCCACACAGAGCATGGGTTTGCATCATGCATCAGCCCTTTGCTGGGCCTGGGATTGCTCCCCACTCCCTCTGTCTTTGGAATTTGGGGCTCTTCAGGAGTGTCTCCCCTCTGCAATATAGTTCAGTGTCAAAACCTGCATGAAGAGAGGGTCTAAGCTCTTCTTTAATTCTTGGAATTGAAGACATCAGCTTCTCTGTTTGGCTGCACCTCATTGAAAGGCAGTGGAAAACAGCTCCTCATGGGAACAAAAACCATGGTGGTTCAAAAACTACTGATATTGATCACAAGCTCTGGGTTTTTCCTGGTGATTTGCTGTAGGGGGTTGTGGCACTTGTCCTTATATTGATGTAGGTGCCACGTGTGGCTTCCTGCACTTGCTCCCTCCTTCCACCTTGGCTGTATTTTACTTGCTGTTGATGGGATTTATTCATAGCCTGTCTCACACAGAGCCTCAAGCCAGGTGCTCTTCAGAGCAGGTGGGTTCTGCTCCTTGTACCTTCCATGCAGGGCAGGTGCTGCAAACTCTGGTTTCCCTCAGGTATAACCTTAGATTGCCATCTCTACCCATGGTCATTTCATAACCAGTCCTGGAAATGGCTTTGGAATGTCTTTGTGCCTGAACTGACGTGTGTTTTTGGAGTATGTTGGATGTCTTGTGGCCATTAGTCATGGTGTAAAACATATGGCAGCAAGATAACATTAATCAAATCATCTGGGGCACTTGATGTTGTGATGGAAGTTTCTGAAAGGTGTTCCAGGTGTTTATCTGGCTCAGATGAAAGTCTCTGGAAGAGCAGTGATGGTGCTCTTTGTTCCTGTTCCCATTCTTGTGTTCAGGCTCAAGCCAAGTGTTTTTGGGTTGATCCAACATATTGCTCAGCCACAGAGCATGAGGAAGGATGGGAAAGTCCCTTTTGGTGGCAGCCCAGGAGCAGTGAGAATTTAGCATCCCCAGAAAACCAAGTCCAGTCTTGGGAGTGTGGGGGAATCAGTGTCTTGAGTTTTTTTGCTTTGATGTTTGCATTTGCTCTCATTCCAGCAGTGATGCTTTAATCTACAAAATGTTTGCTGCCTTTTCGCTGTGCTCAGCTTGAATTTCTTCCAAGACATCACTCTGCTGAAATAGCAGAATTTGCCTGTGAATTCCAGTGCAGCAGTCAGTCTGTGTTTATTGGGGTGATAAACTTCCTGTGAGAGTGAGGGTGGAGTGGGCCCTTTTCCATGTAGCTGAGCCAAATCAGTCAGCGGCGAGACCAAAGCCGTTAAGCAAATTGAGATGATTTCTGCTTGCAGCAGTCTCTGCTGTAATAAACTGCTTTTCCTCCAAAGAAGAACCTGCACATATCATGCCTGTATTTTCTTCTGTTAGTGTATTGCTCCTGTTTGATACCATGGAGAAATTCCTAGTTCTGATGTGATTTCACACATTATTGCATTAAACAGATCATGGTTTGTATTTCAAAGTGTTAAGTTCTACCTTTGAATCCTCAATATGAGACTCTGCTCTGCTGGTGGCTTTTCATCCCACAGTCTGTGAATTCTGAGCTGCTCACCTACAGCATGACACCATGGCTTTGTGTGACCTTTCCAGTCCTCTCCCAATGCAATTACTCTCCATTAAAAACCTCAACTCCACTGCCCAGGAAAAAAAGTCACTTTTCCTCCATCGATCTCTTTACTTCACAACATCCTTCTTAAGTATTTACAGATCTGCTGGTGATATTTATGGAGGTCCTATGGTTCACTGTGACAATGGACTTGGCACCAGCACACAATGCTTTTTGCTGAAACAGAGCCAAGCCATGTCATAAATTATGCAAATGGGCTGTGACAAAATCCAATTTTATGCAGATTTTCTTGGCCTGACCCTTTTTCACTCACTATTCATAATAGCTCTGGAGCTGTCTGTATCTCAAGTTTCCTCCAGTCTTATCTGCCAACTCACCCATTAATGTGTACATCAAGTTCATTTTTTGAGCTTTTCCTCTTCCCAAAAAAAGATGATGAATGTTGAGTTGAGTTTGGGTGAGCTGAGGATGTGGTGCACCAGGTCTCTCCCATCTTTATTTCCATAACTGGTGGGGAGCTAAGGATCCTTGGCTTGGGCTGGGAGCTCCACAGCACTTTTCAGTGATGCTCCTTTGGATCCAGGACACAGTGGTGCAGCCTGCCTCTGGAATTCAGAGAGATGTTAGAGCAGCTTTATCCTGGCAAAGGCAAGAGGGGAGTCCTTGACTGCAGAGCTGGCAGTCAGGGGAAACCCTCAGGGAAAAATCAAACCCAAAAACACGCCTGAAACCTCTCCTGTATCCAGACATTTAGAAAACTTTTTTATGTTCTTCACTAAAGCCTCACATTGTCAGAGCTCCCACAGAAAGCAGAGCCTTCCTGAGGGTTTAATTCAGAGGGTACTCCTGGCTCTTGGCTGTAAGCTCTGAGTAAAGCTGAAGGAACTGGGATCCTGGAGAGCATTAAGCAGTGTTGCTTCCTTCCCCATGTGAAATTCCCACCTTTTGGGTCTTGCCACAACCTGTCATCCTGGTTCTTATGCTCAGTAGGAAATTCATTTTAATTGCAGTGCTCACTCTTTACTGAGTGAGGCTGTAAATGTTCTCATCTTCCCCTGATCTGGGAACAGGATCCTTCACCTTCCCTAAGAAGGAAGGAAAAACTGCAGAAATTCCTTTCTGCAATTTTATTCTCCTGCAAATCTTAGTTAGCAGAGTCCTAATCCTAATTCCTTCCTCAGTTCCACTGTTTGAGACTTGTAGAAATAGTGGTAGAGGTACTCATTGTCTATCTGTATCTACAATCTATAATGGGCTCAGGTTTAAACTTTGCATAAAATACTCTGTTACTCTCTCATTCTCTATTATTACTCTATTATTCTCTAAGAAATAGAGATGCTGATCTTGGTGTTAGAGGTGACTTTGTAGGTAAGTCCTTATCAGACTTTACTGAAAACCCAGTGGCTCACCATGAGTCACTTCAAGAGCTATTGCAATTATTCCAGCCTTCAGCACTAAGCTGATGACATTAAATTGCCATTTGTGTTGATTTGGGGATATTTGAAAGCATCCTGGAACTGCCTGGATCATATCCCACCATTGTTTGGCTTTCTGAATTGCTTCTGCATCAAACCATCCTATCTTCCTAGAGGATTTAATAACTCCAAAATAACTTCCTAAAGCATGGAGCTCTCTTAGGAGCAGCAACTTCCCAAATCTAGGTTGGGTCAATGTTTTACATGGGACACAAAACACTGGTTAGACAGGGAATTCCTGCAATACTCTGTAATATCCCATTAATGCATCCTGATGACAGATTCCCTGAGCATGTGAATTAATGAGATTAAAACCCTCCTCAGGTAATCTTTGTCTGTGAGGTTACAACTGAGCACCTCACAGAGCTGACACCAAACTGTGCACTTAATTATTCAAGTATTTTGCTATATCTGACATTGATCACTTATGCAAATCCAGGTGTGTGCCTGCACTTGTTTAAAACATGCCATAAAATTAATAATCAGTGTTTTCAGGTCCCATGTGCTATAATTTATGGATCTCTGTGGGAAGAAAGGCTGCACACATAGCAGTGCTCCTCATGCTCAGCCTTTATGTTGAATAGCAGGATGCTTTTGGGCATTCAAGCAAATATTTTGTTTTGACATAAGACAAAGCCCTATATTTCAAAACAAAACCTTTCTGTTGTGATTTGGAGCTGCTTGTAAGGTGTGGACTGGAAATACCTAGATATTTAAACATGTTGCCCAGCTTTGCCCTGATGCTGGGACGCCGAGTGCTGGTGCAGGTGCTGATTAGCAAAATGAGCAGCTGGACCTGCACTAAATTCCTCCTCTATGGGCTGCTGTGGCTTCCTCTTTGACTCAAAGTTAATTCCAGGAGTGCTTTGCAGCTCTTGGAGTCTTCCATCATCAAGGCTGGTGTTGTCCCTTTCCTTCTGATGCCTTTCAGAAAAAACCCCTGCCAGCTGAGCATCAACACTGTACTCCCACAGAGCAGTCTGCTGGGTGGGAACATGGGCTCTGGCTCCTACCAGTTCCATACTGATAGCTGTGTGTGTGCACATATGCTAACAACCATGATCACCTGTTTTTGTGTGGTGATTGGTCAAAATTTAAAACTTTTTCCTTTTTTAAAGGAAAAGTGTTTTTTCCTTTTTACTGAGTGTAAGCTTTGTGTAAGGTTGTGCTGAAAAACAAGGGACAAAGCAGCCCTTTTTTGGCCATGCTTCATTTTCTCCAAGGGCTGTCATCTCCCCAACTGCTTCAACAAGTGCCAGCCCACATCTGGGGCTGGTGTTTAGTGGAACACAGGGAACTCTGTGTCTTGTTCCCTAAATCCAAGCCTTTAAGCTGCCAGAGCTCTGTGCTTTCAGGTGCTCTTGTTAATTGCTCTGGAATCCATTTGTCTGTCCAAGGGTGTATCTGAGAAGGGCTTGCACTGGTTTGCCCTTTGGTTCAGTCACAGTTTGTGCTGGTTATTTCCTTACTGGGCAGGATCAGATAGAATACTCAAGAAGTGACACTAAAACTCTGCCTTTACAAAAGGTGTGCGTGCAGGGGGAGGGGAGTTAACTTTGTCCCATTGACTGATTCCAGTTCTTTTCCTGTTGTTCCAGCTGAAGGGCTCCCCCAGGTGTATTACTTTGGACCATGTGGAAAGTACAATGCCATGGTACTGGAGCTGCTTGGGCCGAGCTTGGAGGATCTGTTTGACCTGTGTGACAGGACGTTCACTCTCAAGACGGTGTTGATGATCGCCATTCAGCTGGTGAGTGATGGGCTCTGGGCTCTCCTTGGCTGTCCATCCATCAGCACAGTGCAAGGTTCAGGGCTCAGAGACTCTTCTTCCATCATAGAATCACCAGGTGCTTTGGTTTGGAAGGAGCCTTCAAAGATCTGATCTCACCCTGCCTGCCAGGGACATCTTCCACTCCAAGCTCCATACAACCTGGCCTTGATTTCCAGGCATGGGGCAGCCACAGCTTCTCTGGGAAACCAATGCCAGGTCTCACCACCCTCACATTCTTCCCAATATCCCATCTTACCCTGTGTTCTGGCTGCAGGAAGCACTTTCCCCTTGTCCTGTCGCTCCAGTCCTTTGTCCAAGGTCCCTCTCCATCTTTCTTATAAAAGAAAACTTCTCAGGGATGAGAAGGACTCCTGCCTATGAAGGGAAGGTCAAATATTGCTTATGAGGAACTGGCTCCCTGTGCAGAAGAACCAGTGAAGCTGGATTCCTGCAGACTTGTGTCCCACGTCCCCTACATGTCCCTGCTGGGTACCTGCCCCAGCTCCCTCCCTGTTTGGACATCCCAGGAGCATCTCATTTCTCACCACTTCATGGGACAGAGCACAGCACCCTCCCACACTCCTACCAGTTCTACTGGTTTGGTGCTACTGGGCTGCCCACAGGCTGAAACCTCACAGGGCAGTGGGAGCTGAGCCCTCCTTAGCCAAAATTCCAGCATTTGAGGGCTCTGCCTTGGTCAAATTTGGTCACAAATTTGGTCAATCAAATGGATTTAAATTACTGACACTTGAAATATAGTAGTTCTATGGGCAACATCACAGAGCCTTTAATGTACCTGAGAAAGAAAGGAAGTCAAGCTGGAAGGGATCCAGGCTTGGTTTTGGGCTTGTGTTAAAAGTGAATGACATGAAAGCTGAACATGCTAAATGTGCTGCAGAAACTTCTACAAGTCAGTGGGCCCAGCCAGCTAGTTTGGTTTTTTTTGTTTTCAGACTGGTTCACTGATTCCCAAGGATCTAAATATCTGCAGATACCAGATGTTGGATAGCCAGATATCCAAGATACCTGTTTGGATAGCCAGAATCTGAGATCACCCAGATATTCCACAGCAGAGTTGGAGTTGTATATTCACATTAGTAGCTATGTGGATAGAAGCATGGTAGGGAAAAGTAGGTGTAAGGGATGAGGAACACAGTCCTTTCCAGATAAACTGAAGTTTGATGGCAGAATAATAAATGGAAAACTGAGGTCAGAACTGCAGAAGTTAGAACAGCACCTGCCTGGTACTGAGACCTCCCACAGCAAAGCAGTCAAGTTCTCTTGGTTTTGAGTATTTCTTTACCAATGGAAAACCAATTTATAGTATTGGCTTTGATTAAATCAAGTGGCAACAGCTGGCAATGCCTCAGATACGGCTTGTGTGACCTTTGGAGGGAAAATATAAAGATGTAAATTCATTCCCAAGGGACTTCTGGGGAAATCAAGATTGTTACAGCCATGGGTGCTGCCTTTTGCCAAGTCCCAGGGCTGCAGCTCAGCTCTGGGCTTGGATGTTCTGCACTGGCATCACCTGTTGATCTTGTGGCCAGGCTGCAACTCAGTGGGTGCCAGCTGGAAAACTCATGCTGAGGCTGATGCAGGAGTACAGCAAAAGCAGGAAATGCAGGAGCTGATGTTCTCTCAAAGGATCAGGTGCTCCTTTGGCCAAGGGGAGATGCTGTAGGATCTTCTCAGTCTTCACAGGAAGGTTTCCTGAGCTGCCAGCTTGGAGTGTGCACATTTAAGCACATTTAAGGAGACAGATTCAGCATCCTCAGGTGTGCCCCATCACCTGGCCGTGGGAGAAGTGTTTTCCAAAGGGGCTGGCACTTACTGCCCAAATGAAATGAAAACCCTTTGCTCCAGCTACAAGACTTTAGGGAAAATTGTCTTTCTCCCACACTGAATGATTGCAGTCACTGTCACACTCCAGTGTGTGACATACAGGAAGGAAAGCTGGACTCTCAAACTCCTTGGATTCACATTCATGAATTACATTTTGTTATTGCTTCTGACTGGCTAAATCTGCTTAATCTGCTGTAATTCAAACCATAGGCATTTGTCCCCTGATCTTTCTCCTCATACTTAGGATGATCCCCATGTCTTAGGAGCATCCAGTCCCATGGTCAGTTTTTAACCAGAGACATCCTGGAAAGATATTTTTCAGTATGTATTTCTGCTTGGCTGGTGTGAATGAGCTTGACAGGTTGCAGCATCTCAGGACTGGAGTGGATCCTTCACAGGTGTTAGAAGAAAAAGGAGTTTCTCTATAAAAAACAAGAGCAATGTCTCTTAAGAAATGCCACATGGGATTACAGGAGAATTCAAAGTTTTACATCAGGAAGGCTCTCCTGGCTGAGGGCAAGAGAGACTGGAGAGTGAGTCCTCAGGAAGGACATCCTGTTTGGGAATTGTTCAGACTCAAACTGCTTTCTCCATACTCCACATGCAGCTGAAGACATCCAGTAGATCAACTCCAGTGAGTGAAGCTCCTGAACAAAGCCAAGCTGGGCAATTAAAATATGGTTGCTGTGTCAGTCCCTACAGCCCATAAATTGGGTGAGAATTTTTTTTAATTCAGGCTTCTGTTTTTCACTCTTGCCCAGTCCAGCCTTTATGATGCTCACTAACAGCTTACAACAAGCTCTGTTGTGCCACCAGGCACTGGAAGAATTCTCTGGATGTGATCTGGACCAAGTTGTGGCAAGGTGTTTTTCTACCAGTGACCATCAAAATTGCCTTTGATCAAGATTAATTTGATTCTCTGCTGATCTGATGTATATTTAAGTGGGTGATGTGTGGAAGAAAGGTTCAAATTTATCAGGAAGATGGAATTGCTGTCAAGATCAGCCCCTTAAGAGTTACCTTTCTGGGGGAAGAGGGTTTGTTACACTTGCTGCCTTGGCAGGAGGAAGGCAAATGAAAGCACGGGTTTCTTTGGCACCTGCTAAATGTCACAATATCCTCTCATTTCTCCTCTGCAGCACAGGGGTCCTGCTTTGTGCCAAGGGATTCTCCCCCCTCCTAAGGGTTTATCTGACATTGAAATGGAAATTTATGGCTCCAAGGATGGACTCAGCTCTCCGTGGCCATGGAACTCCCTCTGTAATTCAGTCTTTCATCTACCCTAGTGCTCCCATGCTTGCTGTTTTTCCAGTGTTAGAGCAATTCCAAGTTAGTCCCAGTTCCTGGAGTGGATTCTCTGCCCCTAAAATAATGAATGCAGAATGTTTGAGCCTGTAGTTCAAACCCAAAGTGGGGACTGCACCTCTGCATCCAGCACATTTCTGGAGTGGGAACTGCACAGCTTCAGCTGTGCAGGGTTTGATGCCACAGCACTGCTGCTCATGTGTGCTCAGGCAGAGTCTGGAAGGGAGATGCAGCCCAGACACTCCACATCACAGCAGCCACAAGCAGGGAGAGTGTCTTGTCAGGGTGAATAAAGCATGGAAGCTACTCCAAGAAACATCTTTTTTCCTCGGTGTCTTTTGCTGCCATGGCTGAGCAGAGCTCTCCAGTGTGAACCATCCAGGCAGGTGGAAGTACAGAAGGAATATGAAAGACCCCACAACAGCTGTGTGTGTATGGTGGAAGCAAAAAAGGCAGGTGGGAGGAAAAAAGGCAGGAAGATAAATGCTGCATATTTTACCCTTGAGTGCTGATGGAGCATATTGGCTCATCTGACACCTCAGCTGTCCAGGTTGCTGTCCTGCCTGCTGCAACTTGCTGAGAATTTTTAAAGAAGAGAAAAATGGACCCTTTTCAGGTTCTCTAATTGCTGTTGGGATTTCAACAACTGAGCTGTCTGGTAGCAGGAACAAATCAAATGAGCCAGTCAGGCTCTGCTTGGAAGCTTGTTATGTGTGGAGAGGCAAGGAAACTCTTTGTTCCACTTTCAAGGGTTGCATCTTCATTTGAATTGCCTCCCAACATGGCTTTTTGTCTCACAACCTGCTGCTGTGTCCTGTAGGTGATTCAAAGTGTGAAGAATGACTGAAGAGCATCTGCTGTGCTCTGCACCAGGCTGTAATTGATTGGAAATAATGGCTGTTACCGTGAAACCCATTTTCTCAGCACATTGGAATCAATCACTGCATCGAGAGGAGGGAGCGGCAGCACGTGCTGTTCCCTTCTTTGAAGAGTCTTTGAGCAAATTCTGGTTTTTAAGCCTGACTCACCTCAGCCAATTTTCCCCTGTCTGCTGCCCTCCCTGTACAGCTGTTTATTTTATAGGGAGGGCTGCCCCCTCCTGCCTGCTGCTTTTTTCTGAGAGGTGGAAATGCAGGAGATTTTCCTTTAAAATAGGGTGTATGGTAAGGGCCTGGGGGTGTGATGGGGGATCACACATGCATGTAGACTTTGAAAACCAGGTGTGAGTCCAAGATCTGTAAAGAGAAAGAGTGATCTCAGTTTGCCAGCTGGGAATGTGTCTGGATTCAACGAGAAGGAAGGAGCAAGGCAGGGTCTGCCAGCCCAACAGAGTGAGCAGGGGGGTTGGAAGGCTGGCAGGGGGAGAGCTGGCTCAGTGACCCTCTAGCCTGCAGTGTTTTCCCACCAGGATCCACCCAGTGGAGTGACCACCTGGTGGCCCCCCTGGATATCCTGGCACTGTGCTGTCCCTCAAACAGTGTGGCAGTGACCTCTGGGGACTGAGAACTGGAGCTCTGCAGAGGTTTTGTAGCATTGCTGGCCCATAAATATCTGTGTCAGTCACAGTAGCCTTTCCAAAGAAGCATCTTGTTTAAAGCCACTGAGCCTCTGGCATGCAGGGCAGCTGTGACCAGGACAGTCGTACATGGTGGGTTCATGTGTGTTCATTTGAAACATAAAGGCAATTAAAGGTAATAAATGAAATGAAATTGAGGTTTCCAGTTGGAATCATCTCCTGAGTTCAGGACCCAAAGGAGAACTGCTTGACAGCCTGTTCAGACATCACCTGCAATGTGTTTGGTTTCAAAACAATTTTAATGATGAACTTCTGAATGAAGTGTGTTGTTAGAGGCACTCCATCACCTCAGAAGTGGGATTCTTGCCCTTTCACCTTCCCATTCAGTCAAACTTCCAGAAAAATGTTAATCAAAAGCTGAAAAATATTCTAGTTGACAGCAATGAGATTAATTATTATTTTAGTCAGCTTTGAAGCTTGTAAAGTTTCTGCCTGCCCAAAAATCCCCCTCCATGAAGAATCTGGCATGTCTAAGACAGCATATGGGTCGAGGGAGGAGGGTGATAAGACACAGCAACAGGGGAAGGCGGAGGGCAAGGGAAGAGCTCTTGGTAACTGGCTTAGAATGTTTAGAATCAGTGCAAAAAGGCTGCTGCAGCTCCCCGTGGCATCCTGCCAAGAGCTGCATCCCAGTGGTAACGCCTCAGGAGCAGCCTTTGCCATTTCCGTGGGAATAAAGCAGGGAGCACAGCATGATAGCCTTGGGAGGGAGGGGATGACAGATTCCTCTCCCAGCTCTGCTGACAGTAACATTTCCCTCGTGGTTTTGCAGATCTCTCGGATGGAGTACGTGCATTCCAAGAACCTCATCTACCGGGATGTCAAGCCAGAGAATTTCCTCATCGGCCGGCAGGGCAACAAGAAGGAGCACGTCATTCACATCATAGACTTTGGACTGGCCAAGGAGTACATTGACCCAGAAACCAAAAAACACATTCCCTACAGGGAGCACAAGAGTCTCACTGGAACAGCGAGATACATGTCCATCAACACACACCTTGGCAAAGGTTTGTCTGCATGGGGGGACACTTGCACAGTGTCCTTTAGGCTGGAAAAGCTCTCTGAGATCACTGAGTCCATGTTCACCACTAAACCATGTCCCCAGGTGCCACATTCACACATCTTTTGAACACTTCCAGGCATGGTGACTCCACCACTGTTCAATCCTTGACATCCTTTCAGTGAATTATTTTCTCTAATATTCAACCTAAACCTTCCCTGGTGGTGCTTGAGGCTGTTTCCTCTTGTCCTGTCCTTTGTTCCCTGGGAGCAGAGTCCACTTCTCCTCCCTCCCAGCTGCTCCCTCCTGTCAGGGAGCTGTGCAGAGCCAGAAGGTCTCCCATGAGCTTCCTTTTCTCCAGGCTGAGCCTTCCCAGCTCCTTCAGGTGCTCTTGGTACTCTAGCTCCTTCCCTGGCTCCAGTGCTTTACTCCCTTCCCTGGACACATTCCAGCTTGCCATTTGAATCCTGTAGACCTCCCATATCATCTTGGCTCAGTTCTCTAGCACCCTTGAAGCTATTTGTGAACCTCCCAATGTTGTTTACAGTTGTGTAGCTTTTTTTTTTTTCTTCCCTCTTTTGAGGAATTGAGCCAGCTGAAATGTTGGAAGCCTCATAATTGCAGTTTTTATTAAGAACTAAATAACTGGGAGCAGCCCTGCACTGATAAAAGACAAGCAGGCAGGCAGTGATTGCTGCACTGGATGATAGACAAATAGATTTTTATAGCACAGCACTGTCCCAATGCCTTCCAGTTCCAGGTGGTAGAGTTGGATGTTCCCTGACCTAGTAATTGGTTGGAGAAAATGAATTATTTACATAACTATAAACCTGGCTTTCATCTCCTCTCCTTGCTACTTTCTTTTCTACCAGAAGGTTACATTTCTGTGGCTGAAAGGCAAAAATACCCTTACTAAATGTTTATATTCTCTTAAATCCATAGAAGCAGTGAGATAATGGAATATTCTCTAGGAGGCCTCATAGGATGTTTGTTCCCACTTGGAGAGCTCACTCTCTTTGGGGAGTAAGGAGGGATGGGCCTAGCTTCTAATTTTGGAAAGGGAAGAGTCAGGCAGGGATGGAGGAATGAGAGGGTGCAGTGGGAAGCTGCTGGTGCAGGCAGTGGGGAGGGAACATGTATTTGTGTGAAGTGCACTGTGTGCCTTCCTTAGGACCCATTTCCCACAGGATTTCAACTCCCACCATGGCTCATGCAGGGAAAGGGTCCAAATCAGTTCTGGGGTTGTATTTGAGGGGGCAGTCCCTGCCCAGAGGGGTTGTGAGGAGCTGATGCTTCGCTGGTGACACCAGCCCAGGTGGAATCAGTCCTTTCCCATTTCAAACTCAGGAGTCTGACTGCAGCTTTTCTGAGAGACAGGTGCACTCAGCTATCTTCCTGGAAGTCCATCTGCATCACTGCACTAAATTACCCAGGGCATCCTCTTTTTTCCCCTCCTTTTTATCAGGATAACTGCAGGAACTGTCATTTCAGTTCCCTTCTGAGTGTTCCCACTCCCAGCATCTCCTGTGGGTTAAGTGGGCTGGATCTGCTCTGGATCACAGAGCAGGTTGTTTGGAGCAGGTGGGGGTCAGAGGAGGGGGGATTGCACCCAATGAGTCCACAAGCTCAGTGAGTCCAAGAAAGCAGCTCAGCTCAGCCCAGTGTTGCCTCCACATCTGTCTTTCTCTTCCGTCCTCCCCTGGGGTTTTGGATACATTTTGGCAGCTTGTTTTTGGATATTTTTCCTTTGGCTCTGTGCCCCTTTTTCTCCCCTTCATTTATACTGATAACATTTGCATGGCAGCAGCAGCAAGTGTTCCAAGACACTGGAAGGAGCTATTTTTGATCTGCTCTGATGAGCAGCAGAGGCAATTGGGAAAGGGTTGGCACTGTGCATGGGTAGATCCCTGCAGCTGGTTGTGGATATCCTGTTCCCATTTAGTCCAGAGGAAATGATCCAGCACCACATAGCACCACCACACAGAAAAATTGGGACACTGCTTTACTCCTCTGCAATTAAGAGGTTGGATGTGTGTTGTGCAGTTCCCATGTTATCTCATGGCTTCTGGCTGATTTTACACATTTTCTGGCTTTCTGAAACAGCTTCTGGTATTGCACAAGATCTGAGCCACAGACTGTGAGTGATGTCCCTGTGGTACCTTTATCTCAGATACAGGTGTGGCTGCTGCTGAGATCTCAGAGCCCTTTTTGCTTCTGCAGCAATAATTTGTCATCTCTTTTAGAGCAAAGTCGTCGAGACGACTTGGAAGCCCTTGGCCATATGTTCATGTATTTCCTCCGAGGCAGCCTGCCCTGGCAAGGACTGAAGGTAGGTTTGAGCTTTAGGTTTTGTCCTTTAAAACTTTGGCTACTCTCTACCCAAATGAGAATCCTCTGGGGGAACACTGGCAAATCCAGTCAGAAACACTGTCCGCTGCTTTGTGTCCTTGAAGCCTGACACTGAGGCATTAAGTTTACCTGCAGGGAAGATTTTAAGGTAGAAATACATCAGCTGGCACTTCAAGTTGCCAAATTGGTACAGTTTTGGAGAGAAGGTTGAAGAGAGAGACAGGGACAGCAGGGAGAGAGCTGTGATTGGAAGCTGCCCCGAACTGGAGCGTGACTGGGACACCGTGATTGTTTATGAAATTCCAGTTACAGCAACACAATCCCCCAGCTGCATCTGTGATCCGTGCTTATAATGGGAGCAGTTTGATGGGTTGAGATGCACAGATGGACTTCAGCTTGAAAAACTGGTTTTCTGGCACAAGTATTTGGCTTGGCTTCCCTCCAGAGACACTGGACACTCAGTGCTGGGGAGTTTATGAGATGCTGTGTACAATGTGGAGAGCTGCGAGTAATTGAGTTGCCAACTGCCACCAACATCCATCAGCTGAGCTAACAAGGAGTAAGTCATTTGCTGGCTCCAGAGCTGTTGGAAGCTGCATCTTCACTTCTCCATCACCTCCCTGATGATTAAGCTACTGCATTCAGCTTTGGAATTGAAGGGAGTGAAGGGTCTGAGCAGGTTGGGATTATCAGGCAAGACAAGAGCTCCTGTTGGAAAAAGGAGCCAAAGCTGCTCGGCAGAGCTCTGCAATGGTCAGTGGGTATAGACCCAGCTGGGTTAATAGACCTTGTTCAGCTGTTTTTCACCACCTATCCAGTTAGTCTCAGCTCAGCCTCATCAGGCACATGCCAAAAATGCTGGCAGCAGCTCATAAAAACAAAGAAGGGTTTTTCAAGGATGAAAGGGATTGTGAAAGAAATCAGACTCTCTCTGATTTTATGTCCATGCCTCTCTGTGTTATTCTAGTAAGTATTTTCTTTCTGGTTTAGTTGAACTTACCTGCTGTAAATTCATCCTGTAAATTATTGTAAAATAATTCCAGGTTTATACAAGGTTCTACAAAAGTTCCTCAGTCCAGTGCTGAACTTAATAAAAATTAGTTCACTCCTTTTTGAGGTGCAGGGCAAACACTGACTCTCCAGCTGGATTTAGAATGTGGCATCTTTGCCCTTCTAGGTTTCCTCTGCTTACACTTTTGGTCTGTGCTGTCAAGGCTGGATCTGCAGAGAATGTTTACAGTGTTAATTATGCTGCTGCCAGGTCTAATTGGCATATTTTGAAATGGAGGCAAGAAGCTCCACTTTCAGGGTGACAGCTGGAGCTGAGTTCTCTGCCTCAGGTTGATTTAGGTGGGAAATCCAACTGCAAATGGTTTCATTTCCTTGTTGACCAGATATTAAACCAGTGCTGAGTGATGGATGGTTTGGGGGTGAAAGGAAAGGCTGTGTGAGAGCAGCTTGGGTTTTGGGAGAATTGTGACTGATGTAGAGTTATTATTAATGTGGTAACATCCTGTTGCACAGAGGAATACTCAGATTGCTGTGTGCTGGGTCTGTTCTCCTGTTGTTTGTGAAGGCAGCTCAGTGGCCCTAAGCCTGGGGAGATCCTGATGTGCCATTGCAGTTCATGCACCTTTATTTCCTTCTCCCATGAAACCTTCCCTGCACAGTCCTCAGGCTGTGGGAAATGAGCCTTGTAAGACACTAATAAGGGTCATGCCTTTCTTGAACAAAGATGTTTGGAACATCCTTGGATGTGCCTTCCCAACAGCCTGTGAAATATTCCTACTGGTGTTGTCTAGGATACAGTTCAGTTACAAGTAACATCTCCTGATGTCAGCCAGAATGGGCATTAAATACCTTGTTTTTCTTCCCATACAGCATGTCCTTTCTCACATGGTTGAACTCTTTCTCCACAACTGTTTTGTCTTTGTGCGCTGCAGGCTGACACCTTAAAAGAGAGATATCAGAAGATTGGGGACACAAAGAGAAACACTCCAGTTGAAGTTCTCTGTGAGAACTTTCCAGGTAAAGCCCTGATGGGATCATGTGAGTGCACCTGGCCAGAACTTTTTTTGTCAATAGGATGGGCCTGCACTCCTCTGTCAGAAAGTATTGAATGATGTGTAACCATCATGTTGTTCCTTAAGCTGGCAAACAACTGGAGCTGCTGCTATAAGTTAGCAGGGCCTGAGGTCTTAAAATGAACAAAACTCTACTCATCAAGGAGGTTGGACAGAGCCTGTATGCCTGCTTTACTTCTTGGCTTCCTTCCAGAAGAGCTCCTCATTATTTTCCCTCTCCTAAATGACCATGTTGGAACTACTGAGTTAATTCTTTTCCACATGGAAGGTTGTTGCAGGTGTAGGTGGTCAGCTTGGAAAATGGGATGGTGTGTCTGTCCATGAATTCCACCTTCTGGGAGCAGTTTTAAGGGGAGTGTTACTAAACACTTGGTGCTTCTAGCCAAGCCCAAACCTGATCTCCTGTTTCAGACCTTGGAGCTGGGAGAGCAGGATACAGAGTTAGTGCCTTCCCCAGGGTCCCCTGGCCACAGAGTGAGCCTGGGAGGTTTTGTGGGGAGTTTCTGAAGTCCTGACACCAGGGAGAGCACCCACAATTCCTGTAGGAGCTGTTGTGCCACATGGCTCTTTCCCAGCATGAGGAGCAGCAAGCCCGGAATGGGATCATTGTTCACTCAAGTCACTGTAATTCCCCAGATGTCTCTTTTCAAAAACCACCCATTTCCAAGCAGAACAGCTTCAGGTTGGCTGTTCCCATCTTTTTGTCAGTACTCCTCCTCACAGCTCCCTCAGGTCTGGGCTGATGGGAGATGAGAGAAATGAATTTTGTCCCTTCCTTGCCTGAAACTGGTTGTTGTCCACCTTCTGGAGGTACTTAAAAGAGAGGATTCTTTCTTCTCCTTTTTTTTCCCCCTCTTTTACCTCCATGGAGGCTACAAGCCACAGACAGAGTTAAGCATCAATAAGCAGTTTTTACTGATAATTCTTATTTTTGTCAGCTGAAGACAAGGTGATGGGCCAAGGGAGAGCCAAGAAGAGACAGGACAGGAGTTCCTAGGGTTCAATGTTCTGTGCATGCAAAGGGTGACCCAGATGGAGGAAAGCAATTAATTAGCTTAACACCAAACCCTGGTCTGTCAATTAACCCCCTTCAGGTAAATTAACCTGGGAGCCTCCCCCTGTTGGTACAGTTTTGAATATTCAGGATCTGTCAATGTCATGATGGGACACCTTCCACTATTCCAGGATCCTCCAAGCCCCATCCAACCTGGCCTTGGACACTTGCAGGGATGGGGCAGCCCCAGCTTCTCTGGGCAAGACCATTCTAAATGCCTGTGAGCAGCCTGTTGTCAGGTTCACTGAGTTTATTTCTACTCTGTTATTTTAATACAAATATATAGAATAAATCAAGGTGTGGATGGATCAAATTTGAGCAGAGGTGGGACTTCCATCTTTGCTTGAGAAGTGTTTGTATTGTTTTCCATTGAGGACTGTTTTGAAAAGCCAGAGGCAGCACTGGCAGCCCAGATATTGGTTTCTAACAGCTCATTTGGAAGATCCAGGATAAAAGCTGCTGCTTTTTCCCCTTTTCACAGAGGAGATGGCCACGTACCTCCGCTATGTCCGGCGACTGGACTTCTTTGAGAGACCAGACTACGACTACCTGCGCACCATCTTCACAGAGCTGTTTGAAAAGAAAGGCTACACCTTTGACTACGCCTACGACTGGGTTGGCAGGCCAATTGTGAGTTGTCCCTGCAAAATCCTGTGCCTTGCCTTCCAGTGCTGCTTCCCCACCATTGCCTTTTTGATCCCAATAATCCAAATTAATGCCAGTGAGTTTAGGATCAAATCTGTCAATTCTCAACACAGTGAGGTGTCCTGATGTTGTGTTCAGGGGGTTTTTGTAGTGCCTTGAAGTTTTCCTGAGGGACAGAGCCTCATCCAGCCCTCTCTACATACAAGCCTCATTTTCCCATTTGTGACAGTGAACCTGATGAGACTGAATTCCCCCTAGTCTAGCACAGGATTGAAAACCAGTATCTAAAATCCATCTTAAAGCAGGAGAATCATAGAAACCCCCTATAATGGTCATGTTGCCATCAAAAAGGTACAGGAGATCTAGGCAGGGTTCTTATGGATGTTCAGTGAATAATAAAATTGCAGAATGGTTTGGGATGGAAGGGATCATAAAGCCCACTTTGTTCCAACCTCCTGCCATGGACAGGGACACGTTCCAGTATCCCAGGTTGCTCCAAGCCCCATCCAACCTGGCCTTGTCCAGGAGTGGGGCAGCCACAGCTTCTCTGGGCAACCTGTGCCAGAGCCTCACCACTGTCAGGGAGAAATTTCTCCCAAATATATAATCTAAACTTGCTCTCCTAAACTCAGAATAACTTGGAGGACACTCAGAGGCTGAACCAGCTCTGAACAATACATGGCAAGGAAATGTGGGAGAAACCAACTTCCATTTAGCAGTTCCATGACTCCATGTGGACCATGACCCTGAATTTCTTGAATCACATTTATCATCAAAACACAATTAAACTCAGGAAGACCTTGGCCAAAGGATGTGTCATGAGGAAATATGATAGAAGAATCTAAAGCTCTTTGTTTGGGTCATTCTGCTCATGACCCATCCCTAAGACCAGTAATGACATCTGTAAATGAATTGTCACTGGTGTCAGATCAAATGCCATCAGTACTAAACTTGGTACTACTGCCAGTGCTTTACTATATTTAGCATTCCCAGTGCTTACTGTGCTCAACAGAGTTCCTAAGAAATCGTTCCCTTTGTGAATCAAGATTTTATCTCCATTTTTCTTTAATTATGAAGGCAGTTGATAAAGAGCACCTTGTAAGACAAGCATGCTATTGCTGACAACCATGGTGGTTGCCATGGAGATCTCGATGTTGGGAGCAGGGATTATGACTTTGGTGAGAAGAGAGCAGATGAAGCTTTAATTTTTACATGTCCTGTTTCTATGCAGGCGTGATTTTTACAAGTGGTGAGACAATGGGATGAGGAAAACAAGTCTGTGTATTTTCTGTGTGAGACACACTAGGTGGGATCTGACATTGAGTCAGGCACTTAACTGTACCTTCTTAATTAATTTTATTACAAGACATTTGGTGCTGGTGTCCACCATCAAATTCCATATCTGTAAATGACAGGGATTTTACAGCCCTGGCTGTAATTCTGCTTGGCTCCTTTGGGCAGTGTTTTAATGTTTTTCTGCTTCCTAGTGGCTCAGCAAGGTAGGTTTGTGCATGTGAGAGCCTTCACTCTAACCAACACCTTATTTTGCAGCCTACTCCCGTGGGATCTGTCCATGTAGACTCTGGGACCTCTGCAGTGACAAGGGACAGCCACATCCACCGGGATCGACCATCACAACAGGCCCTTCGCAATCAGGTGCATTCCTGGCTCCTGTCCCAGCTCCTCTCCCAGTTCCAGAAGCCACATGGCATTATAGATGGCTGGGGCTGACTGTTGGTCATACCAAGGACAGCTTGTGTTTCATTTACAGATGGTGATCTGAGGAGAATTTTGTCAAAGCAAAAATTGTTGAAATAAGGTATCAACCAGTGGAATTCCTTGGTATCATGAGCCAACTGCAGTCCAGTTTGGAATGGGGTTGTTTTTCTGTAGTTTGTGGGTAAACAGGTTCAAGTGGATCATCCAGCCTGATTAGACTGCCTGACTACCACATTTTTGAGGTGCTTTTACTCACAGCACATAGACCATGGAGCAGAGTTGTGCTGATGGCAGCTTGTTCCCAGGTACTCTCTGCCCACAGCTGTTACAAGGATGTGTGTCCCAAGAACATCCATGTGTCCTTCTAAGGGTGTCCAGTTCACAGTGTGAGTGTTGCAAAGCACAAAGGACAGGCAGGCAGAGCCCTCAGGAAGGCATCACAATCTGGATGAACTGCCACAGGGAAATGGAATTTCCCATTTTTTCCTTTCTCGTTGTACTATTTTGTTGGTGTGGAGAGTTTGGATTTTCTGTGTTAATAGAATTCTCAGACTTTCAGTAGATCCCCAGCTAGAGCTGTTGCTGCTCTTATTCCCAGGGAGTGGTTCTGGATTTATTCTGTTCCCCCAAACTCCATGTTCTGCCCAGTTCCTCAGGCTAGGGTTTGTGGGCACAGAACCAAGCATGGGGTGTAACAACCTGTCTGGGCTCAGCCTTCCTGGGCTCTGAAGGGTCACACAGCTAACATAGGGTAGGATACATCCCAATCCATCAGCTGCACTCAAGATGACCCCTCCTTGGGTAGTGTTGCTGCAGGAAGCTGAGTTGTTTGCAGCACATATGCATGGTGATTAGTGTGGGCTGCTGTATGAGCCCTGATACAGTCATCTGCTTTAATAAATTCCCTGATGGATGCAGTAACCCCCTGGTTTTGGGGGGATTGTTCAGCCAGTCTCCTCTTTTCACCCTGGCCACAGATCTTCATGTTGTGTATGTGTGAGGCATCATTTCCTTGACAGCACAGTGACACCTGGCTTCGTTTTCAGGCATTTTAGTTCACAAAGGCTCAAAGAAATCCCAAAATATGCAGGCAGCCTGCAGGCCTTGTTCTTCTGAGCTGCACAGATAGTCCAGTTCTGGATTGCACAGCAGCTTTTGTCATATTTTCCCTTAAACATTACTTATGATGATGAATTATTTAATATAATATGGGAGAAATCAAGTTCTTCTCACCAAAACACAAACAGCTCTCTTCTGAGGGATGTTCCTTTAAAGTCTTGAGCAAAGCATTTCATTTCTCTAAAGGAAAAAGAAAAAAAAAAAGTCTTGAGAAGTGAACTGGAGGTGTAGGTCTGGGTCTCCAGATTTAATGGCCTAATTTTTGTTCTTGGATGTAATAACTGCAGATTCTCTCTTACAGTATTTAACTCCTAGTAAAGAGCTAATCTCCTCTTTGTAGACTTTTCCTCTGGAAAGTGAAGGGGTTTAATCAAAAATGAGTCTTGCCATGTGATTTGGAAGCTGGTAGGAGGATGATGAATGTTAATGGGAACTTGATGCTCCCAAGCTCTATCAGGGAACATTTTGTTGGATATCAGGAAAAGGCTCTTCCCCCAGAGGGTGGTCAGGCACTGAGCAGGCTCTACAGGGAGTGGTCATGGCCCAAGACTGCCAGAGCTCCAGAAATGCTTGCACAATGCTCTCAGGCACAGGGTGGGATTGTTGAGGTGCCTATGTAGGGTCAGGAGTCAGACTGATAGTCCTTGTGGATCTCTTCCAGCTCAGAATATTCTATTCTATTCTATTCTATTCTATTCTATTCTATTCTATTCTATTCTATTCTATTCTATTCTATTCTATTCTATTCTATTCTATGCTATGCTATGCTATGCTATGCTATGCTATTCTATGCTATGCTATGCTATGCTATGCTATGCTATGCTATGCTATTCCATTCCATTCCATTTCTATTTCTATTTCTATTTCTATTTCTATTTCTATTTCTATTTCTATTTCTATTTATTTCTATTTCTATTTCTATTTCTATTTCTATTTCTATTTCTATTTCTATTTCTATTTCTATTTCTGTTATTTCTATTTCTATTTCTATTTCTATTCACAGCATCACTTCCTCAGTGTCATTCCTTAGGTTGTGTTGAGCTCAGCTCAAGCCAACTTCAGAGCCAGTTTATCACATACTTGGCCGTGGAGCTAAAAGAGACACATCTGGCTCTTGTGGCTACTGGAGTCTTTCCTGGAAATTGGTTCCAGGCTCTCAGGCAGGAGCCTGCTTCTCCCAGTACTAATGTAGCTTCATTCCCTGGGCTGATCAAGTCACCTGATGCCATGGAAGAATAGCAGCTAGAGGAGATGAAATCCACTCCTGTGGATCAGTGCAGCCACCATGGAAGTAAATAATGAGGTGCAGCTGGTAAAGAGGAATTTTAGCCGACCTAAAAGCATAAATGCCTTGTTTTCTGCAAAGAAACTAACTCACTAACCAGTACACCTTTATTTATTCTCCTTACTCACCTTTGCCCTCTCCTGTTTCTCTCATGCTCCTGAACTCCTGAGCAGGCGTCATCGGACCGCAGAGGAGAGTGGGAGATCCAGCCGAGCCGGCAGACAAATACCTCGTACTTGACATCTCATCTGGCTGCAGACAGACATGGAGGATCAGTGCAGGTACTCTTCTTCTGTGTGTGCAGCCTTTGTGTTAAACCTCCTGAATTCTCCTCAAATTGCAGCAATGTCGTGGTTGGGAGAGCAGTTTTACTGGTCCTGTCCTGTATGTCATGCTCAAGTCATGGTTTGGGAGGGACCCAAGCTGTGATGGCCAACACCATGGCTTTTACTGTTGGAACAAAAGTTTTAAGCTGTTTTGAACCCAGATTTGTTAAACTGAAGACACAAAGGAGTGGCATTAGTAGGTCTGGTCTATAAAGTACCCTCTACCCTGTCGTGGAGGCAGTACAGGCAGCTGAAGTAGGATTTTTTGTACATAGGCCCCATTAATGCTGTGAAAAGAATTGAACTGTTCCAAAGCAGATCACCACTAGTTTGAGGGTGTGGTGAACACAAGGTGGATCTCCAGAGGGTTGCACTGGAAGGAGATGAGCAGAGGATGAGCAGGCATTACCAGTGTTTTTAAATTCCTGAAAAATTCCTGTTGGTGAAGCCCTACCTGTCCTGGTTGTCACTCAGGCTCGCTGAGGGACCTTCTGGCACTAAAGCCAGAGTGAGCTGGCTGGACAGGCTGGAGAGAAGCTGCAGGAGTCATCCAAGCAAATAACAACTCTGCTATCACTGCCTCTTTGGCAGAGCTTTGCTGCGAGAGCTTGCTCTGCTGTAAGACACAACACCTTGAACACTGGCTCTGGTGAAATGGGAATTAGAGCTTGGAGCAGGACAGAGCTGAGCCAAGGAGACAGATAGTGCAGTGTCCCTAAGAAAAATGCAGATTAGGTTGACAGTTTTACTTATTCCTGATAAGTTGGGTTTAATGTGGTTTTGGCTTGATTATCCAAGATCCTCTTTTAATTTAAAGGTATTTTACTGAGTTGCAGAGAAGCAAAGATAAAGAGGACCTGATGAATGTGTAGCTCTGCTCTCAGATGTGAGGAGAGAGTAACCTGGAAAAGTGTCCAAGGTCAGGCTGGGTGGGGTTTGGAGCAACCTGTTCTAGTGGAAGGTGTCCCTGCCCATGTCAGGAGGTTGGATTAGATGAACTGTAAAGATTCTTTCTGACACAAACCATTCTGTGATTGTACAACTTCAGCACTCAGTACAGAGTAGATGTTTTTATTTATATTTTTTTTTATGTGAGTGTCCTGTTCTGCAATAAAAGGGGGACTCAGGAAGGAGTCTTTTGATAGATTTCTCAGACAAAATAAAGTGCCAACACAGCAATATTATATCTGAGGACTGTTCATTGATAAAAAGGGGTAAGGAATCTTTCATCTCATGTATAACATATGTTCAGGAATAAATAAAAATGAGATTTGTCCTCTCAGGGAGGGGAATGTTTCCTTGTGACAGCAGCACTGAAGCAGCCCTAGGAATCAGATGGGAAGAGTTGCCAACCTGAGCAGTTTACGAGCTCCTTGTGCCACTGTAAGCACTAAAATTCTGCTTATCTGCAGTTGAGAACAGGAAATGTGCTGTGTGTGGCTTCTAGGCTGCAGAGGGTGGAATTGTTCCTCAGCAGACACCCCAGCTCATGCTGGACCTTGGCAGGTCAGCAGCTTTCAAGTCACTATTCCCTTTAAGGCAGAATTTGCCTCATGAAAATGAAGTGGTGGCACATGAAAAGCAAGGAGAAAAATCAAAGCCTTTTGTAAAATGGAATTTAGCAAGTAGCTGAACAAAGTGTGGGAAGAGCCCTGGGAACAATGCAATTAAGTGCCAGTGCTCTGCAAATGTGCAAAGGAAGCATGGGGGTCTGAAGAACCCAGGGTAGCCCTGGGTCACGAGTAATGGAAGGGTTGAAGACCAAGGAGTTGTCCCTCAAGGAGAGCTCTGAGCACTATGTGAGCTGAGTTCTGACCTGTCCTGGCAGAGCCTGCTGCTCTGCTTTGGCTGCTCCAGCCTGGACACTCCAAGGCAGCCACAAAACTTGGCAGCCTCCTAAGAAGGTGCCAAGAGACAGGAGCAAATGGTTATTTCTCAGATTTCCCATTCCCTCAGCAGCCCTTGCCAGGGAGCCTCACAAACCAGGTGTTCCTTTGTGTTGCAGGTGGTGAGCTCAACCAACGGGGAGCTGAATGTGGATGACCCAACAGGAGCCCACTCCAACGCCCCCATCACAGCACAGGCCGAGGTGGAGGTGGTGGAGGAAGCTAAGTATGTTTGCTTTATAACAGCCTTTCCTCTGGTTGATCATTATCCTTCTCCTTGGAAGCGAGTGGGGACATTTTTCTGTGGCAAAAAGTCTTCAGTGCTCGTGTCCCATGCCCTTTTCCTTGCATATTGCTGCTTTTGTGCATGGTGCCTTCAGTGCTGCTGCTGCTTCTCTTTGACACTTGTCATGCCTGGAGAACATAACTCTTACTCAGAGCATGCATTGGCAGATATACATTTCAGTAACACAGATACCAAAATACCAGGAGCTGATCTCAGGAGTCCCAGTGAGCATCCCCCATTGCAGAGGGAGAACACGCTGTGCTCTCGTGAGTGTAGGAGTAGCTTGAGCACAGCTCAGCAGAGAGATCATTGGTCTGAGTTGTCACTTCATTTCTGGCTGTGAGAGGTGGGTCCCAGGTATCCAGAACAGTCTGGAAGTAACTCTTGCAGGGATGGCTAGTTCTCCCTGGGGGTTGTCTTGGTCCAGCCCTGAGAAACTGAGTGAGAGGAACCAGAAGCAGCTTGTGGAGGAGAACGTGCACCCTCAGAGCTGACCTCTCCTGTAGCTTGTGGTCAGAGGTGAGAACTGCTGTCAGAGCTGCTGCTTTGACCATCTTGACTCCTGTCCTGTATCTGGCACCATCATGTCACCTTTTGCACCTTCTTCTCACCTCTGAACGAAACCAGGACCTGTCACTGCAGAGTCACCACAGAGTTCTGGCACTCCCCCAGCGAGGGGCCAATTGGCCCAGGGCTGCCTTTGAACTGGTCAGTGCTGAGACATGGCCCAGCTGCCTGGTTATTATCTGACTGGGTGATATGGTGCCACTTGTCCCCCATTGTTTGCCTCAATCTTCATGAGCACTTGTGTATGAAGAGGAAGAGTGGCAGGTGCAAGGAAGGGGGTATGGGTGGGAAATGTCCCTAGGTAAGTCATCTGTGCTGGTTGTCCTGAAGGTATTCTGCTCTCTATTCCCCAATCCCTTGGGGTTTGCACCTGTGTGGGATCACTGGTAGCTGGCCTGGCCTTGATCCCAGCAGCCACAGCCACACCTTCTCCCAGCCCAAGAAGCCTCGGATTTGGTGCAGGCTCCTCATCAGGCTGGGAGGGTGGGGAAGATCTTGAAGAGCAGCTTCCAGAATGGGCAACATACCTCTCAGATATGGGTTGTGTGGCTGACAGAGACCACCAGTTTGGCATCATGGGCTCTAAAGAGGGTCCCCCAACATGTGGCTCCTAGGATGGGGAAGACTGTCACCCTCAACAGTTCTGATCCAACAACCCAATGTAAGGAAGAACCAGGAACATCTCCAGCCCATGTTTGTGCAGCAAGGCCAGGTCCAGCCCCCACTCTGTGTACAGGGGAGACATCAAGCCAGGTGGGAAGAAGCTGTGCCACATGGGCCCTATCCCACATGGTGTCTCTCTCCAGCCCTTGTTTGTGTGCTCCCAGATTGGTTTTGGAGGTTTTGGGAAGCAGAGCACAAGCTGCTTTGCACTGACAGGTTTGGAGTCTCTCATAATTCCTAAATATAGATTGCTTCATTCTGCTTGCCACAGGGAGGGCTTTGTCTTTCCTTACATCTCTGATCACAAATCCCCTCAGGCACACAAGAAGGGTAAAGGACTTTGGGATTCTGCTCTGCAGAGAAGGGTGCCAGAGAGACCTGGCAGGAGCTGGAGCTGGAGCTGGGCTCTGTGTTTTGAGATGATGTGCAGTAGTGGGATGGGCTTTCCCTGCCACTCCACGGGCAGAGCTGGAGAAAAGCTCTGGATTCTGGCAGTGGGTGTTGATGGAGGGCAGGTCTCAGGTGTAGATCCATCATCAGTCCCTTCTGCTTGCAGGGGACAGGAGCTGAGGTGACCCAGACTCCCTTTCTGATCCCAGCTCCAGATAAGAACCTGAGGGGTGTGGTGCCTCTGGAAAGTGGGTGTTGGTGAGAGGCCGTGCTGCAGGAGGAGGTGGCGAGGGCAGGTGTGAGTGCTGGGGCGGGCGGCGGGCAGGCCTGCTGTGTGTCTGCCGCTCGGCACTGCATGTTTGCATGGCTGCAGCGACTCGCTTCCATCCCACCTCTGTGAACTAATCGCTCTTTCTTCCTTTCTGTGTTTTTTCTCTATACTCTCTGTAGCTGCCTGAAAATGCTCAACTTGTGGTGAGTCCCTCTCTCCAGTCCACATGCAAGGGGGAGCGGACCAGACTAGACTGGGGTTGGCAAAACCAAACCCACCAAACTCTAAAAAGGCACAAAGTCAAAGCCAACCCAGAGCTGTTTTGATTTTAGGACCTTTTGCACTATTGGGGAGGGCATGGGCTGTGTGTGACCGGCCACACTAAGCTGAGGGATTCGGCTGATCTCTGAACAAACGGATGCAAAATCAGATTTTAATCCTTTCCTATTTGGCTTTCCATCTCCTCCAAACGTCTACGTCCGTGAGCAGATGATGCCTGATGGAGTTGGGCAGAGTCAGGCCTGGGCTGGCTGAGCCTCTTGCAGGAATTCCTCACACAGACAGTTACAAAGGGAAAAATCCTGCACTGATCATTGAGGAGAGGGGCCAGATGCTTCCTTGGAAGGTCATCTTGGAGAAATACAGGAAGGACAAGGCCAGGGAGTCCTCATTAGTGACAGAGCCCCTACTCAGAGAGGGTGGGTTCAAGGTGGCTCCTTTCCAGCCAGCTGAGGTGCAGGTGAATAGGCTTCTCCAGGAAAAAAGGGGTGGAAAGGTTGGGATTAGCACTGATCCAAGCCCAGCTTGGGGCTTTATCAGGGTCTTGAAGCTGCAGCTGTAGTGTCCCAGTCTCAGTTTGTCCCAGGAGGTGCCCCTTGAGGAAGCCATGTATCCTGTAAGTGAAGGACCAAGCAGACACTCAGATCTGAGTTTGTAGGTTCCAGGGTAGGCTGATGGTTGGAAATTGCCACAGAGTGAGGGGACCAAGCCCATGTGTGGCGAGGAATGTCCTTGTTGGATGGGAGACTGACTCTGCCCTGCCCTCCATAGGCATCGCCTCCAATACTCTGGCACCTCTGGCTTCTCTGTATGTCGTAGTCTGGGGCTGTTCTCTTGGGCATCATCTGCATGCAGAGAGATCACGTTCTGTAACTGTCAGCCTGCCTTATCCTTTTGTTTTGGTGTTTTGCCTTTGCCTGTCTGAACTCCCAGGATTTCCTTTCCTGAATCCTTCCCTGGACCTCTGAATAAGAGCCTAAAAAGACAGTTACAAGGAAAAGCAGCCAGAAGTCAGTCAGCTCCCTTTGTTTGGTGCCCAAGGAGTTGAGTGCTGCTCAGCCCCTTCTTCCCTTACCTGCTGCATGCAAAACCATCACTCATGCATCCTCCATCCTCTCCCTGTGACGTCTCCCTTACTCACCATCGCAGAAGCCATGAAGGAAGGTGGCTACAGTGGGAGAGAAATACTGCAACAGGCTAAAGCAGGAGATGGGGGCAAGATGGCCCAGGACAACAGAATGCCAGAGCAGTCCTGGGGCGGGGGTTCCAGCCTGGGATGGGGTGCTGAGGTGGCAGACAAACACCTCAGGGTGGGTGGGCAGCAATGGAGGTATCACTTGACCTGCAAGGACAAGGGCCTTGCATCTCTCCTCTTCCCACCGCCAAACTGGGCCTGTTCAGGAGCCTAGAGACAAATCACAGACATCAGTCTGTGCAGTGGGAAGGGTCCCTCCTCCTGGGGGGCTGTGGGAGCTCTCCATGTCACAGGGAGAGTTGTTTGTTGTGCCAAGCAGTCGATCTGTGCTGGCAGGCTCAGCTCACGGCAGGTTGTGCTCACCCATCGCTTTTGCACCCCAGAGTAAGGCTTGAGCACCCAGGGACAAGCATCTGGGTGAGAGTTCCTCCAGCTCTGAGAGGACAGGGTTGTAAAGTCGACATTACAGTGAAAAATAGTTTGGAGAAGATGTTAGAGTGGCTTGGAATGTTTTTAGTCTACAACAGATGGTTATAGGAAAAAATGGTCTTTGCATCCTCATGTTTGCCTGCCACAGCTCAGGGAGCATTTGAACAACACTCTCAGGCACATGGCTGGATTCTTGGGGCTGTCCTGTGCAGAGCTAGGAGTTGGACTCGATGATCCCTGTGGGTCTCTTCCAACTCAGGATCTTCTAAGACTCAGTGGTCTACTCTGGTTGTTTGTCCAGGCATCCCTTCAGCATCACCCGGGCTTCTCAGGGGACAGTTGTCCTGACAGATGGAGAAAGACATGTAGCTTGGGAGAACTCACACAGATGTGCAGAGCATTCCTGACAGTGGGCTGAGGGTAATCCAGTGCCAAGGAATTCTGTAGGAAGCCAGGAGTATAGGATCTGGATGGCTACTCCCAGTGTATCCCACAGGGAACCCACCGCTCCTCACGGTTCAGCTGTGCTGGGCGTTTCTCCCCCACCTCAGCCTCCACTCTCCATCCTTGCTTCCCCTAATCCTGTGCACCACCCTCGCATCAGATGGGGGAAGAAGCAGGGTTCTGCATCCCAATACTGAGTGATTGATCAGGGTGGAAGCTCTGGTTATCATGAAAGGTTCAGTAAAGAAACCTGGTCCCTGAGCCGAGGTCTCTTTGGAACTTGTTTTTTGTAGTGAACAGTGGTGAAAACAATGTGTCTTGTGGCTGGGAAAAGCAGCCAGAGCTCAGCATCCCAGTCCCCTTCCTCTGGGGTGGGACAGAGGGAGTGGAGCACCTGGGTCTGTTTTACTGCTTTCCCAGCTGGCTCCTCGTGTTCCAGTGGAGCCTGGGAGGGAGGAGCCCAGCCGGGAGGGAGAAGCCTGGCCAGCACTGTGGGACCCCAGCGAGCTGTGGCTGCTCCTCCAGGCCGGGCTGGTGGTGCCATCACCCTCCAGCACCTGCCCCCATCCCGGCAGGGCGGGGCCCGCGCCGGGCAGGCAGAGGTGCTGATGCATGAGAACAGGTGGGGGGACAGTGGGGACATCACGGGGACATTGTGGACACATCACGGGGACGCTGCCGGCTGCCAGGCAAGGGGCTGACTCTCCCTCCTTGTCCTTTGTGCCCTAGGTGCTGCTGCTTTTTTAAGA
This sequence comes from Oenanthe melanoleuca, assembly GCF_029582105.1. NCBI lineage: Eukaryota > Metazoa > Chordata > Aves > Passeriformes > Muscicapidae > Oenanthe > Oenanthe melanoleuca. The sequence continues at coordinate 16,436,759 of NC_079344.1, forward strand.
GGAAACGGAAGAAGACGGCTCAGCGTCACAAGTGACCGGTGCCTCCTGGGCCTTGCAGGAACCACCACACCTGCAGCTCCTGCCCTGTCTCACTGGAAGGGGCTTCTCTTTAGGAGGGAGGAGGAGGAGGCATAGGAGGAAGATAGAAAAACAAAAACAAACAAAAAAAATCCAAGTGACATTTTAAACCAAAAAGAGAAGAAAACGTTCCAAAACAAACCACTCTGGGGTAGATCTGCTGAATGGTCTCCCTCATTCACTCCAAGCCTGAAGCTCCTTTTGGGACCAGGACTGTGGCTGGCTCAGGTCTTGGTCGCCCTGGGAGGGGGGCTGGCTGGCTGACCCACCTTCCTGTTGTTTACGGCGAAGGCATTGCGTTGATGCAAACCTGAGGACTGTGCTTAGTTCCTGCTCACTTTCCTCCCCTCCCTCCCCTGCACTCTGCTCCTCTGTCCTCCTCCCTCCTTAATTAAGTGAAGAAATTCCATAGGCTCAATTGGCTGTGGAGAGGGCAGGAGGATGCGGGTGGGAGAAGGGCCTGACTGCTGCAGCAGGAAGAGACAGGTTCTCTCTGTGGCTCCTTGGGAACAGTTACACTGTAATGTGCAAGCTGTGAGAAATTTGCAATCTACTGTTCCAGTTAGGGGGTTTTTTCTGGCTCCCTCGACACCTCCCTCCTCTGACAGTAACAGAGCAGTGTGGATTGTTTTAAAGAAGCTGACGTCGTCGTTGCACTTTTTATTATTTTTAGCATTTACAGATGCACATTGTATCTGTGGATCTCTGCATGGCCATGCCAGCACAGGCAGACATCCAGCGAGGAGGATGGTGGGGTGCACGGAAATGTCCTTGAGTGGGGATGTCCACAACCCTCGTGCCAGTCTGGGGCTGCTGGCGCCCACCTTGGGCCGCGGGCTGAGGAAAGCATACTTGAATTTCCAATCACCCTTCCTAGCTGCCAGTGAATGTCCTTTCCATGGTTTCCTACACCATGCCTGACCCAGCTGGCCAGGGGACGCAAGGCTAATGCCCAACGAGGGCTGGAGGAAGCAGCATGGGCTTTGCCAAGCTGCAGAAATTTGTGCTGGTTTAAGAGGCAGATCAGGATTGAGGTTCCTGAGAAACAGCCATTTCCTGAACTGTGGGCATTTCTTGGTGGGGGTGGCCAGGCAGCCTTCCTAAATCCCTCCTTGGGGGTGGTTGGGAACCTTCTGCAAGAACATATTAGTGGGAGCAAAGCATCCCCAGCAGGGGAAAGGATACTTCATGCCTTAACACTGATGCCATCTCCTGATGGTCAGATAGGTTTGACTGGAATTGCCTTCACATCCTCTCTGAGCATGGGGCAGGTGCAAGTCCGCCCACACCGTCCCACCCCTGGAGCTGCCACGGTTCTCCTGCACCACTTTGAGCAAAACCAGTGTCAAGGAAAGGGCTTGGGGTGCTTTGCACACTCAGAAAAACAGTGAAATCTTGCATCCAACTGCAGCGTTTCCCAAATTGGAGGAGATGAGGCTGCCAGCAGTTACTGAAGAGGTGGCAGGGCTATGGGACAACTCGAGCAGCCTTGGGATTATAAATGGATTTGTTCGACTTTGTCTTGCCATGTGTGACACCAGATCAGGCTGGAATGGTTCACTTGTCATAAACTTGGGCCTGGCTTACCCCAAAATCCTGGAGAGCATGAAGGGAGGAGAGCGAGAGACTAGATCTCATTCTCATTTATTGGATTTAATGCTAATCTGTGTAGCTTGGATTTCACAGAGCAACACTGCCAGGGGGTTCAGTTTCCCTGGCTGGGTAGGAGTAGGCTTGGAGGGCAGGAGCTCAGCCTGGGCAGTGAGCTCTGGGCATGCTCTTCACACATTCCTGAGTCAGGCAGACACTGGTGTGGTCCCAGGGTGGAAAAGCCTCCCTCCTGGCCGGGATCGCTGCCGGGCATCTCGTGTCCATTCTCTGCTGCGTTGTCTCCATGCCTTACCCCAATGAGCCGCTGGAGGTGCAGAGCCCTCGGCTCAGGCACGCACCTCCTGCCCCCAGCAAAGCGCTTTCCTCCAGCCGGGGCAGGAACAGGGCAGGAACAGGGCAGGAAGGGCACCGCTCCCCTCCCACAGGCACATGCCAGGCGTGCAGCCCTGTCCCCTGGTGCCACAGGGAGGGCACGGCCATGGGCACACACCACCTTTGCTTTCCAGCCTCCTCCGCTGCCGGCGGCTCCCCGGAGCCGCGTCTCTGGCACAGGTATTCCTCCCTGCTGTAGGAAACCATGGTTTGGCATCTTGGGAGGGGGTCCCGGGGCACAGGCGCTCCCCGCGGAGCCATCCTGGCTGCTGCCGACGAGCTGGGCCCTGAGACACTTCTGTTGCTGCCCTCCCAAGCCCCACTAAGTGCCTGTCACCAGAACTCAATTCCTTCTGCATCTCCTGCCGTGTTTGGTCATTCCTCGCTGCCTCCGCTCAAGGAGCAGCTTGTAGTTGCAGCATATGTAAGTGTTTGCAGGGAGAGGGAGGGCGGGCGGGGGGAAGGGGCCATCTCAACAGGTTTTGTTTCTAAATGTTTTTGGTTTCTTTTGTTCGTTGTTTTTTTGGAGGTTTGTTTTTTTGTTTTTGTTTTTTTTTTTTAAGTGAATGTATTTGATCGTTTAGAAACTTTCCCGACCTTGTTTTTAAGTGGGTTGGATTGAAAGCTGTTTCATGGTGACCCACTACAGCTTCTCTCCGGAGATACGGTGTTCTTTTAATCCTACAATGATGTGTTTGTAGGGGAGGAGTGTTCCCCCACGGCATGCTGGTAATGCTCACTTGTACCAAGCCCTCTTGCACTATAATCGTACGGTGGACTCTTCAAAAAAAAAAAAAAAAAAAAAGGGCAAAGATGTGGGGTGGCTTTTTAACAAAAAATTTTTGTAGAAAACTAAATAAAGCAGGTTACCAGCAAGTCCTGTACTTGAGAGAACCGCTGTCCCCAGGGAGCTGTGAGGTGACGAGGAGATGCAGGCAGACTGAGCCAGCCATGCTGTGGTAGGATGTAGGGCATTAACCTGAGCAGTCCCTCCTCTCCTTGCTGGCAGTGGTCACAGCCAGGAGACCCCAGGCCAGGGGAGGGCTCCTGGGGGCTCCCAGCGGCTCTTGGCCCACCAACGTTGCGATGCAGTCTTCTGAGGTATCAAGTGAGATGATTTTTTTTTTTTTTTTTCAATAAAACATTGCACTGCTGCATTGTTCTCCATTAATAGAAGTATTTATTACCTCAGCCTGACCGTGGCATTTGTGTTTTGTCTTCTTTGGCTCTACTGGGCACTTGTGTCACACTCTGCTCACCCTGGCGGGGACAACACATGGGTGGGACCTTCTCAACACCTCAGCCCTACCGAGTTTGGCCGAGGCATGGTGGCACTGATTTCCCTTCCCCCTGAACCCACACATTCCCACTTCAGCTGTCCTGGAATGCAGGATGCCTTGTCCTGAGGCAGCCCTTGAGAAGGGACCGTAGGGAGAGGGGTACTGGGACCTGTCTTCTGGCAAAGCTGTGGGATAAAAACTGAAGGAAGGAGTGCGAGAAGCCCTAATTGCTCTAGAATACTAGGAGAGGCTGGGCTGGAAGCACACAGGGCTGTCTGTGGTGTTGCAGATGCCTTTGTTCAGCTTAGCACCATGGAGGTGTCACTGCCCATGGCAGTAAAGGTCCCTTTGAACCCAAACCAGTCTATGGTTGCAAATGCTGGAGTTATTGGAACATGTGGGAATTAGGTTTTCATCAGGCCTGGGTCAGTGTCAATCCCCAAAGAAGACAAATCTCAAAGGTGGAGATGTGGGTTCCAGGGGTCAGAGAGGGAACCTTTGAGATCCCCACGTGTCCCCACATTTTTGGGAACAGGAAATGAAAGCTCATGCTTAAAATTATTACGACTGGGAACTAAGGCAAAAATGTCACAGGAGAGATCAGTGTGGAGCAGGTTCCAAGCGTGGGAGCATTTGGGTTGGGGTGCGAGTGTCTCAGTGGATGCAGTGCCAGCTGCTCTCAAAGGGATCTGTCCTCACACACGGACCCGCGGTCATTTAGCTCACCGGGGGCTCGGCTCGGCACCGGGCTCGGCTTCGGGCGCTCGGTGTCCCCGTGCCCCGGGGGCCGCGGCTGCTGCTAGCGGAGAGGCGCCGGGCCCGGAGGACAAAGCGGGGATCCACCGGGCCACACAACAGCAGCCGCGTCCCGCCCTCTCCCTCAGCGCTCAATCATGGCGCCGCTCCCCGTGATTGGCAGCGCCGCGCCCGCCCCGCCACGGGCAACGTGGCACAAGCCTGCGCCCGGCCTTGCCGGAAGGTGCTACCTCCCCCCCCCCCGTGACCGCGGTTGGTCGCGCCCAGGCGGGCGGAGCGGGCGGGCGCCCGGCGCGGGCGGTACCAAGGCGCGGTGCGGGCGGGGGTGCGCGGCGGGCGTGGCCGGATGCCGGCGGCGCGGCGGGCGCTGTGGCCGGGCTGCGAGCGGCGCAGGATGAAGGTGCTGGTGGCGGCGGCGGCGCTGGGCGCGGCCCTCCTGCTCCTGCTGCCCGCAGCCTCCCGCGCCGACGAGCGCAAGAAGGGACCCAAGGTCACCGCCAAGGTCGGGGCACCGAGGCGGGGCCCGCCGGGGGGGCACTGGGAAGGAGGGGAGCCCGCATGGGGCGGGGGAGAGCTGGGGAAGGGAAGCTGGGATTGAGGGGCCCTGGATGGGCTGTAGGGGTCTGGGATTGAGGGGCCCTGGGTGGGCCGTAGGGGTCTGGGATTGAGGGGCGCAGACGGGGAGGGTGGGTAAGGCCGGGAGGGTCCAGCGCGGGGGGCCTGGGCTGAAGGTCTGGGGTCGGGATCGAGCTGGGTGAGTGGTCAGGCTGCCAGGGGAGATGCAGCCAGGAAAGTGCGGCACTAGCCTCACCTAGTGAGGTTTTGGGCCTGGTTGGAGTTGGTGAGCTGGACTGCGGGGGGTGGGTTGGTCCAGCAAGGTGAGTCTGGATGCCCTGATCCCCCCCAACCTTCCTCCACCACTCCCTCCCCCCAAGGTGTTCTTCGACCTGCGGATCGGTGAGGAGGATGTGGGCCGTGTTGTCATCGGTCTGTTTGGCAAAACAGTGCCCAAGACGGTGGAGAACTTCATGGCCTTGGCCACTGGAGAGGTGAGGGCCCCTGGTGCCCTGGACCTCACCTGCCCCAGCTTGGGTCCTGCTTGGGGCCCTGGGGCCACAGAGCTCTGCTCTGTCCCTTCACCTCACTCCATGTTCTCCCTCCACACCCCCAGAAAGGATTTGGTTTCAAGAGCAGCAAGTTCCACCGTGTGATCAAAGACTTCATGATCCAGGGAGGAGACTTCACCCGCGGTGATGGCACTGGAGGTAATGTGGCAGATCCAAGCCAGTGTCTTGGAGTGAGACAGCAGCTACAATTCCAACCCCTGCAGCGCCCTGGGACAAATGTAAAGCTGGAGCTTGGTGGAAACAAGTGGGCATGGAGCTCACAAAGCTCTGCTCCAAGGCCATATCTGAGTGCTGGGATAACTGGGATGCTGGGAGCCTCCTTGTCCTTGGCATAAGGTCCCTGCCCAGCTCCTGGGGTGCTTCCAGCTCCCTGCAGCAGTCCATGTCTAATGTATCCCTGCAGCATCAGTGCTAGCCCCTGCTCTGGAATTGCTCATTCCCCCACCCAGCTTGACCACCATCACTGACCTATTCCACTGTGTCCTTTTTGTCCCCACCTTAGGAAAAAGCATCTATGGGGACCGTTTCCCTGACGAGAACTTCAAGCTGAAGCATTACGGGCCAGGCTGGGTGAGCATGGCCAACGCTGGCAAGGACACCAACGGCTCCCAGTTCTTCATCACCACCGTGAAGACGCCGTGGCTGGACGGGAAGCACGTGGTGTTTGGCAAAGTGCTGGAGGGCATGGTGAGGATGGGAGAGGGAAAGGGGGCAGTGCTCTGGGGACAGCAGGCCTGGGCAGGCCTGGGCCAGGCCGGCTCTGCCCCTGTGTCCCTCTCTCACTCTCTGCTCCACCCAGGACGTGGTGAGGAAGGTGGAGAACACAAAGACAGACAGCCGGGACAAGCCGCTCAAGGACGTCACCATCGTCGACTGTGGCACCATCGAGGTGGAGAAGCCGTTTGCCATCGCCAAAGAGTGAGGGGACCAGGCCCTGCTGGGCTGTGAGGGGCTGTGGCATGGGGGCTGCTGTGCTTCCCCTACCCTGGGGCCACTGGGGCCTGCTGTGTCCTAGTGCCTGGCCCCTCTGTGTGGCCTCCCAGCCAGTGGGACGGGGCACAGGCTGTTCTTCCATCACTTTTGTAAGAAGCACATGCACCAATAAATGTGACCAATGTGTTTTTTAAAGAGCTACCTTTCCTGCCTTCGGAGGGGTGCAGATCACTCTGCATCCCTCACCTAGATGCACCCCTCAACCTTCCAGCCCCCCTTCCAACCTTCCTTCTTCCACATCTCATCCAGCTGGGAGCAATGCCACAGCTGGCCCTGAGGTTGCTTTGCACAATTCCACAGCACAGCACTTTGCCACTCAGTCAAATTGAGATTTATTGCACCAAAGCCTGGATGCAGAGAGGATTTCCAGCATCATTCAGCATCCAAAGGCTTGTACTGCAAGCCCTAAAGAGGAGAGGGGAAAGGCAGAGCTCCTGCTCTGCCAACAAAAGGGATTTTGCATGGTTCCCAACACACCTTTGGCTTTTCCCGCTGTCCTCTTTCCATTTCCCTGTCTCACCATTTCCCTGCCCCAGGCCAGCAGGAGGGAGTTTGTTTCACCACAAGGCTCTTTTCCTCACCACTGCATCCCTGGGTGCTGGGTGGGTGTCTGGGAACTCATCATTGCAGAGGCTTGGGGCACTGCCTGGGTGGGGACACAGCTCAGGGGGAGGTAGAGGCCCTGCAGGACCCCGCTGAGGATGGTGTTAGGGAGCAGCTCTGCGAGGAAATGGGGGTGCTGTTATAGCTTGTTCCCTCCTGAGCCCCACTGAAGGAGAAGCACCTTTGCAGGGCCCAGGAGATCCTTTTGGAGACCTGCTCCAAGGCCCTGCTCCTTACCAGTGCCGTGTGGCCGCACGTAGGGATCCGAGCAGAAGCTGACAGTGGGGCGCTGGGAGGGCAGGAGTCTGCTGCTGCTGTGGAAGAGGGGACATCAGCCCTCAGCCTGTCCCCACCATCCTCAGCTCCACACACTCAGGGAGCCTAACACGGGGCAGGGGGACAATCCTGGTGCTATGTAAGGTAATCTGGGGCTGGTAGAACTCATCCACTCACGGAGGGCTGCTGGCCTTGGCGTTCTGCTGGCACTGCCGCACCTTCAGGAACTCCAGGACGTCCTGTGGCAGCTCCTTGTTGTGGTACAGCACACCCTGCAATGCCCGAGGGGTCAGCACCCCAAAAACCCATTCCAAGCCCACCACCACGTGTTCCTCACCCCAAAACCCACCCTGAAGCTGCCGTGCACTCCTCACCTGCAGGTAGACCTCCAGGCCCTGCCGGCGCTGCTCCAGCACTTTGGGCATCCAGTTGGGAACATGGCGTGGGGGGAAGTCAGGGACCTTGCAGATCTTCTTGATCTGAGGGAGAGTGAGGAAGGGGATATCAGGGCAGGCCAGAGAGGATGAGGCCAGGCCTCCCACGTGCCCTTCCTGCAGAGCTGGGGGTCTCACCCGCTTGTGCAGCGCCTGGAACTCGCTGTAGCGCTTGGTCACCGTGTGCCGCCGGCCATTGCACAGCACCTCCACCTGGAACACCTGCAGGGGCACAGACACCGTGGCCTCATCAGCCTCACCATCCTTGCTGCTCTCGCTTCCTCATCACCCTCACCATCCTCATCAGCTCCAGCCTCAGCACCCCCACCACCCTTATCACCATCTTCATCACACTCATCACCCTCACCATCTTCATCAGCTCCAGCCTCATCATCTTGCCCATGCCCATTGTCCTCATCACCCTCACGATCTTCATCACACTCATCAGCCTCACCACCCTTATCAGCCATCCAGAGGAGGTAGGAGCACTAACTCACAGACCTGGGAAGGGCACTTGGGACACTCCACCCCCTCTTCTCTAGGACAGGCAGAGACCCCCAACACCCCCATGGCCAATGGGGACACCGTGGGACCAGGCAGGACCCCCAAAAGCAGATGGGACACAATTCTCCCCTCCCAGGGGGAACACAGCAAGGTGTGACAACCCAAGCCCCACCAAACCCTGCCAGACAGTTGGGACCCTGGAGCTGGCAGGGACCCCCAACACCTTGGGGTGCAGGAACATCAGGAAGGGGCACGTGGGAACCTCAAACCAATGGGGCAGAGGGAGACAACTCATCTGTCCCCAAGGCAGGTGAGGCTCCCTGCCTAGGGATAGTCATGGATCTCCACCCTCCTGGGGAAGGCAGGAGAACCCCTTCTTTCACAGACAGCCAGAGGAAACCCCCAGACCAGGGGTCCCCCCACTGCACTCCCCAGGGCCAGTGGGGATCCCTCAGGCCAGGGACAGCCCCTGCTTTCAAGGGTGAGGCCCTGAGGCACCTCCATCCCACAGTGACACAGTGGACCCCTCAGGCCAAAGCAGAGGACCCACCTCAGAAAGGAACCCTGTGGGGACCTCTGCCCAGCACCCCCTGGGCCAGGGACCTCCATCCCCACCCCTTCAAGGGCTTTGTGTCCCCCTTACCAGACAGGGATCCACGAGGACTATTAGGGACCTCTCATCCTCAGGGGAGATGATCCAATCTGCCCCTCTCTCCCCCCTGCCTCCTCATTTGACTGGATATTTGAGACCCCTGGGAGGAGTTCAGGGCTGCTGGGAACCCCCTCAGCACTGGGAGGATGTGGGGACACCCTGGTGGGCACATAAGACCTCCACCCTCCATGATCCAGGGCAAGCAGGCAAGGATATGACAAGGACCCCCTGGGAACAGAAGGTCACCCTCGCCAGTGATGCCCCTTCCAGGGGTAGAGGGTCACTGTCTATCCCCCCTCTAGCCTCAGCAGGGACAACCACTGCTGTGCAGGTGGGGACACCAGGGGAGGAACCTGGGGACATCCCACCCCCAGGGCAGATGTGGGACACACACATCCCTGGGGCAGATGGGGGTACCCAGGGATAGACAGGGACCCTGTAACCCTACGGGGTCAGAGGGGATTCCCAGGACAGAGGAACACCCCCAGTACTAAGGGCAGTGGGTGGCCCCTGGGACAAGTGGGGTTCCCCAATTGCACTTGGGGACTCTCAGTCCCTGACACACAAGGAGATACCCACCCTTGGGCAGGTGGGGACCCCGTGGGAGTGACAAGAACCCCAGGGCAGGCAGGGGCAAGCGGAGGCACCCCCGGGATGTGAGGACCCCTGGGGGGAGAGGGAAGCTGCGGGGGCTGACACACACACTCCCGATTTCAAAGGCAGGATCCCGGCAGGATCCAGGGCAGGCAGAGACCCCGAGGATACTTGGGGACCTCCAAGCCTTGAGGCTGGGACACTTCAGGGTCTCCTGGGGGGACGAGGAGATCTTCAGTCCCAGAGCAGGTGGGGCATCCCAGGGAAGGAAGGGAACCGAAATAATCTCACCTTGCCTATGTCCCCCATCCCCTCCTTCACAAGGGCAGTGGGTCCCCACCGGCAGTGACCCCGCCTGGAACCCCTAGGTCAGGGACCCCCTGTGTCTGTCAGGGACCCTCCCAGGGGTATTTGGGGTCCCCCCACCCCGGGGGCAGTACTGGGGGATGAACAGGACACGGGGCAGATGGGACACGCAGAGCCCTCCAGCCCCTGGGTTAGGGTGGAAGCAGCAAGGAGAAGCAGAAACCTCCAACCCCCCCGGGCAGCGGGGACAGGGGCAGGCAGGACCCCCGGGACCGGAGACACCCCCTTTCAAAATAGAGCCTGCCACCAGCGGGGACTGCCTAGGGACAGGCAGCGACCTCCACCCCCAGAGCACAGGGTGCCGCCCCTGGGAACTCAGGGGACCCCCAGAGCAGGGACACCTCCCCGCCGGCACGGACCGCGCTCCCGGGCGGGCTGGGGGACGCGTGGGGACCTCCCGGCCCCGGGGCAGAAGGAGCCACCCTCCCCTCGCCCACCCTCCCCTCAGGCAGCCGAGGCCCGAGCCCGCACAGCCCGTCCCTCACCGCGGGCTCCGCTGCGGCGATGGACACGGCGATCATGGCCCGGGGGGCCGGGCCGGGCCGGGCCCGCCCACAGGGGACACGGCCCGAGCAGCCCGGGACAGGCGGACGGAGCAGCGGAGGCGCCGCAGGGACCCGGTTCACAAGGATAAGGGGAAAAGAAAGTGGGAAGTCAGCCCACGATGCCTTTTCTCATTTTAACGCAGAAAGGGTATCGGTTTTGATAAAATGCACACGCGAGGCTGGGGAAGGAGGAAAGGGGCAAAACCTGCCCCTACGGGAGGGGGAGAGGAGAGCACCACACCCCTGAGAGCTCCACCGTGGCTTTATGGGGAATGCCACAGAGTGAGATTGCTATAGAGCACCGCTGAGCTCAAATCCTAAAAACGGCTTCTGCTAAAGCAAGGCAGAGAGCCAAAACCTAATCAAGAGTGGGGACAAGTGGCCACAGCAGTGTCCAAGGTCACCTCTGTCCTGTCACAACACGGGGGAGGCTCTGCTGCTTCCCTCAGCCTCCACAGGATGCACCGTTACCCCTCCCCACTGCCACCACCAACACCCAGAGCCTGCTTGCCCTGATAGAAGTTTTATTACAGAACTTTAATGGCACTGCAGGAGTAAGATAATTCATTAGAGCCTTAAAACCCAGCCTGAAAAATAGATATTTGCCAGATCTCATTAATACCCCTGGCTGCGGGTCTGGTCTGGAAGCAGGAAACTAGTTTCTCTTCAGTAAGAAAATATATGTTGCTAAATGAAAAATATACAGTTAGAAGAGTTACTGGCTTGCAAGCTGCTCATCTGGGGGTGACACCTCTACCAGCTCCAGCACGTGGAATGAGGGGTCGCTCACGTGGAAAAGAGGAGGAGGTATAGTGTATATATAAAAAGAAAAAAAAAAAAAAAAAAAGGAAAAAAAAAGAAAAAAAAAAGGCAAAATTCAGGTTTGCTTTCCCAGTCCAATTAAGAAATGGCCTTGGCTTCGGGCAGGAACGCTTCCCAGTACTTCACCAGCTGCAGGGAGGAGAGGGAGAGAGTCAGGAGCTTTCAGGATGGAGCTGCAGTGCAGGGGGTCATGCTTGAGAGATTCACAAGCTTGGCCTGAATTTGGATGTAAAACCACATCAGGGGCCACTCACCTGTTGCTGAGAGTTTAATAACGTCTCAAGGTATTTCGTAACATGGTTTCTGAAGTCCTTAGATTTCTCTTTCTGCAAGAGATGGGCATTAGGCTAGACCAACCACCAAAACCCTCCAGATTTCGGGAGGGGGAAGGAGAAACCACCAGGATTTTCCTGTTCCTCCTGAGGTCCCACAAAGAGACCAGCACACCAGACACTGAGGATCTTTGCCCACCCAGCTTCATTTTAATGGATTCCCTGTGGGGAAGCCCCCTCTCAGCCCCTCAGTGATCCCCCAGCTCACCCATGCTGGGATTTAGGGATGCTGTGTGCTAGGAGGAGGGCAGGAGCCCAGGTCAGCCCCAAGGGCAGCCCTACACGTACCTCAAACCGTATCACTTCCTTACGGATGACAGCAGAAATCCGCTCAAAGTCCCTTTCGTACTGTGTCACCCGGGACTCCCACTGCAGAGACAGAAGTGCAGTTTGGGGCAGCAGAAGGAACTCCTGCCCCCTCTCCATGGGGGTCTGGAGCCACAGATGTACATGTGAGAGGTGCTGCTGGAGCAGAGCTCAGCTTTCCAGCCCTTGTCACCACCCTGGGATGGAGGGCACAGCAGGCAAGACCACGAGCAGCCCCTCCTGCAGCCTCATTCAAGGCTGGCTCAGCCCTTGCTGAAGCTTGTCCCTCCTGCTTAGGAGGTGTGCCCCAGCCCCAGCCCAGAGGGTCCCAGCCCCAGCCCAGAGGGTCCCCCACTGGCGCGTGGAGGGCAGGAACAGAGCAGAGACCCCACGCTCCATTCCCTACCTCTGAAATCTCATCCTTGGCCTGCTGCAGCTTGTCAGGTTTGTTTGCCCACAGCAGCCTGGCCTCCATCTCCCTCTTCTTCTGGAGCATGGTCTGGGCATCCTGCCACCGCTGCCAGGTCCTCATGCGCTGGTCGAAGGCTCCCTGCAGGGAAGGAGAGGCAGAGGGCTCCTGACAAGGTGACATCACCAAGGGGAGACTGGAAATCCTGGACCAAAGCTGAGCCACAATACAGACTGGGTCCCATATGGACCAGTGGACCAAGGATATGGTGTTCTGGCCTCTGTAGCAGGATGTGTTTAGGGCAGGACGAATTAGCCTGCTAGACTTGCTACTCTCATGGGATTGCTTCTTCCCAGCACTGTGTGGCTAGGCTGTGTGGACTTGATGCCCAAGTTCAGGAGCATCAGGACTTAGGCTCTGGAAGAGCTGGGGTCACCCACAAGCCATGAACTTGCTCCACATCCCCTCTGCAGAACAGCAGCCAGGCCTCACCTACAACCATTTTCCAACCTAACCAGTGCACACCTGGAGAAACAGCAAGTTTTCCCTCTGCCTGAAGAGGCCATGCCCTGCATATCCTCTGCTATGTCCTGTGCTTGAGTTTGGAAGACCTCCTGGCACCCCTAAGCCTCAGATGTGTACAAGGAGCAGGAGCAAAGGAGTCCTTACCTTTACAACCGAGAGCAGGCGGATGTAGTCCCCCAGGAGCTCAGCCAGGAGGAAGAAGTCATTGTTAGCCTGCTCATGGTGCAGTTGCTCAATCTTCTCCTCCACCTCAGCCAGCTGGGACAATGCCCGGGACAGGGCTGTGTTATCCTCTGAGCTCCCCAGCATGGCCAGACTCTTGGCAAACTGGGCTGTGTTCAGTGCCAGCTCTGGGGAACAGGACGAGGGTCAGATGGGCCTGGCTGCCCCAGGAGATCCCCAGGTTCAGCCTTTGGAGCTGCCTTTCCAGAGCTCCAAGACATACCAGCTGGAAGAGCCAGCATTGGCTCAGTCAGAGCTACCAGCTTCCAGCCATGAGAAGGGAAGCAGCCAAGTGGGAGGACAGGCACAGCTTTGCAGAAGTCAGTCAAAACATACACAGGAAGGAAAATACCCCCAACCCCAGAGGATGTTTTCAGAAGGAGTAAGGTCATCTCTGCTCAGGTTTGCTACAGCAGCCTTCAGTCCCAAGAGGATAGGCTAAGGGAATTAGGGTTGATCAGCCTGGAGAAGAAAAGGCTCCAGGGAAACCTCAGAACCTCTAGCAGTGCTTAATGGGGCTCCAAGAGAGCTGGAGAAGGAGTTGGGACAGGGATGGAGGAACAGGACAAGGGGAAACAGCTTCCCACTGACAGAGGGCAGGGATGGATGGGATATTGGGAAGGAGCTCCTCCCTGTGAGGGAACTGAGGCACCGGCACAGGTTGCTCAGACAAGCTGTGGCTGCCCCATCCCTGGAAGTGTCCAAGGACAGGTTGGATGAGGCTTGGAGCAACCTGGGATAATGGAAGGTATCCCTGCCCATAGAAGAGGGGGGCAGGGGTGTGAAATGAGATGGACTTTAAGGCCCCTTCAGCCCTCCAAGCCATCCTAGGATTCTATGATCCCACAGGTTCCCTTCCACACTACCATCCCAAGCTTGTGGAGCTGGACAGAACTGGAGTGACCATTTCACACCTGTCTCCCAGGAGGAAGAGACAGAGTCCTGTCTGGCACTGTCCCACCTCCCTGGAAGTGTCCCTGGGACACCTGGCCCGGTGTGGCAGTGCCAGCCCCAGTGCCAGGCGCTATGGTCACCTTTGCGGTGGTTCACCAGCGTCTCCACCACGGCGTGCAGCTTGCGCAGCCGCTGGTCCTCGCACTCCACCTCCTGCAGCTTCTCCTCGAACCACTGCAATGGGCAAATGCACAGCTGATTCCCACAGCTGGGGCCTTCCCTGCACCCAAAGCTGGAGCTGGGAGAGCATGTGGCTCCAGGGCAAGGACAGGGACAAGCCTGAGGTGTCAACACTTACAAGGTCCGATTCATTCATCTTGATGGTCATTTTACTGACAGCATCCGTAGCTTTGTTGAACATCTTCATTATTCCTGCTCCACTCAAGGTCTGGGTTCCTACTGCTCTTGGGAGCTGGAAAAGAATACAAGTTTGTTTTGGCACAGGAGATGGAGCCAGGCTGGAGAGCTGGGGGTGTTCACCTGGAGAAGAAAAGGCTCCAGGGAGATCTTAGAGCCCCAATGAGTGCCTAAAGGAGCTCCAGAAGAGCTGGAGAGGGGCTCTGAACACAGCCTGGAGTGATAGGATAAGTGGAAATGTGCTTCCACTGCCAGAGGGAAGGGACAGGTGGGATAATGGGAAGAAATTCCTAGCTGTGAGGGTGATGCAGCTCTGACACAGGCTTCCCAGAGAAGCTGTGGCTCCTCCATCCCTGGAAGTGTCCAAGGCCAGTGGATGAGGCTTGGATACTGGGATAGTGGAAGGTGCTCCTGCCCATGGCAGGGACTGGAATGAGATGGGCTTTTTAAAGTCCTTTTCAGCCCAACCATTCCATGATTCTGTTTTGCCCATGAGGTAACTGCTGAGTGATTTCTCCCTGCCCTTACCTCAACCCACAAGCCTTTTGTTTATTTTTTCCCCTCATGTCCAGCTGAGGGGATGGTTCATCAGCTTTGGTGGGCACCTGGTGTCAACATCAGTGCCCACTCTTACAGGGTTCTGCTACTTCCTGCTGAGCTTTGTGGGATCCTGTCTCATTAGCTGCTCAAGCACCATTTCCTTCAGCACTTCCAAGGATACCTTACTCCACACTACTGACCTCCTCCTTCTCCAAGAACTCCCTGACATCCGGGTCCTGCAGCATGGTTGGATGGCTGACCACTCTCCGTAGGTACCTGTGGGAGGAACAACTCCAGGAGTTACTCTGGCTGTAGCAAATCCAGCTCTGAGCCATCACAGCGACACACTTGGTATTTACTCCAGAACAGCAGCTGGGGAGCTGGAAATCAGAGCCAACAACTGTTCTAATTCATCCACCAGTTTTCCTATATCCCTGGGGAATTTGGTGATGCCAACATGAAGACCAGACCTGCCAGACTTCCCTGAGGTCCCTCACTCAGCTCAGGGACAGCCAATAGGGTCATACCTCTCTAGAGCAGCCCGACGTTTTTCTAGGAACTCTGCAGAGGAGGAATCTTCTTTCCCAACTTTCACTTTGGTCATGCCTAGCACAGAAAGATGTGATTGAATAAGCTGCTCTAAACTCTACACACAAGGTAAAGTGGTTTATTACAGACTATCAGGGTGACAGTGGAGGAGAGGAATCTTACAACAGGAATTAGACTCTGGGAATTTGAAAACTGCTCATACCCAAGGACTGAGCATTCAGGAAAGAGGCAAAGCAATGGGCTGGACTCAAGGGAACAGCAACTCAGTAACACCACAGAGATGTGGGAGGCATCTGTGAACTCCATCAAGGATTTAAGTCCAGAGCTCCAAGCACAGAGCTAGAGCTTTGTCTGTGACACAGAACCCAGATTATTTTCCCTGTCTACTCTGCAGCTTACCTGTCAGCTCTGAGACTGCTGTAGGCCAGTCCTTGGACAAAGAGCTCACCACAGAAGGACTCACAAGAGCTGTGAAGGACCAGCACTGGTGCTGTGCAGCTCCTCACTCACCTATTAGGCTCTTCTCAGGCGGTGGAGGGACAATGAACCCATTCTGGGCGTGTTTCTCCGACAGCTTGTCATAGAGCCCCAGGAAGTCACTGAACCTCCTTTTGACTGAGAACTGCTTGCTCCTAAACATCGGCATGCTGGTCTGGGGAAGACATGACACTCGGGTCACACTCCCCCAGGAAAGCCTGGCCCTGCCAGCTCTGTCTGCTGGCACCTCTGGGATGAAGTGGGACAGCACAAGTTCTGCAAGATGTCAGCAGTGAACAGAACAAGTTTTGGCCCAGGTTTTCCAGAGTTTCCCTCCCAGCTGGGTTCTCCTTGGAGCCAGCAGCAGCATTAATGGCTTTAAATAATGAGCAGCTGTTCATGCAGCATGGGCTGCTTAGTAAGCCCTGCCCACTGTCTAATCCCATCATCCCTGCTCCACACAGGAACAGGGACACACACCTCAGGTCACCTAAAGACTACAGGGGCCACCATTGCCTTGGACTGAGTTTGCAGAGCAGGAATCAAGTATAACAAGTCCTCTAGTCTCTTCTTCAGACCACAGGTTGCCTGTAACCCAGCAGCCATGGTACAGGCTGTTGGAGCAATTTTCCAGAGTCCAGCCCAAGACTCCAAAGCACTCCAGCAGCTGCATTTCTCATGGAAACTAAGGGGAACAGGTCCTGATGTGAATGCAATACAGCAGCAGCTCTGCAGAGAGTGTTGAGCTCACATCAGCTCAGTCTCTCACTGGCACAGAACTTCAGCAGCAGCCCCAGGCTCAGGAGTTCTCCCAGTGGATGTCATTCCTGCTGCTCCCTCCCATGCTGAGCATTCTCTATCAGCCAAGGCTGATAGAGGTAACTGGCTGTGAAAATAAAGCCAGTCTCCTTTCAAACAGATTCCCACCCTATTCCTCAGCTAGGCTCATCCTTTGTGGATTATAACTTCTGAATCCACAGAGTGAGGCATTCAGACCTCCTGTTTATTTAGGTCACTGCTGGCTTGGCTACAGACATACAGTTCAGCTACCTTTAAATATGGAAAAATAATGGAAAATTAGACATAGAGGGGTTAGACATACCTGTGTTGACACTTTGTAGGCTACATAGGCATTCATGCCATCCCCTACAGAAAACAGAAAAGAGGTGCTGGGATCACATTAGCACTTTCCACCATTCCCTGAACACAAAGCACAAGGCTCCTGACTTTTTCCTGCCTTGGTGATCCTGATTTTGGGTCTGATGGAGCCCTGGATCTTCCTGCAAAATCAGAGGCAGCATCCCACTGCCTGGCCCTGGATTACTGCCCAGCAGCCAGCTCCCAACCTGCTTATGCCTCCCCACACTTCCTACTGGAGCCAGCACTGATAATTGGGCACTTGTTGTGCCAGCAGTGCCTGGGCTGGCTCCACACATCTGCTCTGACCCCAACAACTGGGAGGCTGTGGGGCACATGAAACAGTCTATTCACAGGATGCAAGTCAGGCTGGATGGGGCTGGCTCCTGGAACACCACAGGCAGTTTGCTGCAGCTCACACAGAAATCCCCTTGTTCACCTGGCAGTTCATCTGAAGGGCATCCTCCCAGCTCCTCTGCTACTCCTAAGAAACATCTGATTTACACCTCCCAGCTCCAGAGATTACAAGCCATGGAATGGGGAGCTGCTACTCGTGAGGCTGCTCTGCTGGCTGGGATCAGATGTCACCTTGGGTTTTCTGCACAGCAGGAACTTCCACATAGCTGTCATGACACTCTGCCCCCTCTTTCAATAGACAGAAACCCTCTTGCTTCTCATTTTGAACCCAGAGTTGTTGCCCTGGCAAGCCCAGCTTCCAGGGAATGTACCAGAACATGGAATAATGTGCTCAGTTTCAGGTTAAGGGAATTTTGCTCACCCCATGCTAGCTCCACACAGCACAGTGCTGCCTGGAGGTCATGCCAAGTTGGTCACCACAGTGCCAGGCACCAAGAATCCTAAAAAACTGACTCTGGGCTTTCTAGAACCTGCCTCTGCCTTGCTTGTTCTCACCCTAGGCTTTGTGCAGCATCATTTCTTTCAGGTACTGGAGGAAGCCTTGGAGATGTTATTCAAGGATCAGGTTTGTGCCCAGAGGCCAGAGCTGCAAGGCCAAGCCTGGTTCTCCTAAACCTCTCACTGTGCAGGATACCAACTCACCAACTTTCTCCGGGTCACTCACTCCCACAGTCAGGTCAAATTTGTCCTCCTGCTCCTCTTCTTCCAGCTGTTTGGAGAAAACACAAAAGGACAGCAAGTCAAAACCAGGAAACCAGGGTTCAACCCACCCTAAACCATTATGGTGAGCTTGTCCCCCTTGCCAGGACACCTCTAGCACCTCAGTATGGCCAGGACCATTCTGTAAAGCCTCCCAGCTCCTTATCATGTCCAGGATCCCAAACTGGGTTTGTCATTCCTAGCCCAGCATCTGCCCAGACTGATGAACAAACTGCTCAGCCCCAAGAAGAAACTTCAGAGCTCCAATTCACAGCTTGGACCCTCCTCCAGATCCATCACTATTATAGCTCTGGAAGTAATCTGGACCTCCACACAAGCAGGAATGCCAGCAGGGTGACCTGAGCCCCACTCCTGCAGTATCAGTCTCAGACTAATGGCCTGAGATACAAATCAGGACATTCAATAAAGCAATTCATATTAATTATATCATTTAAGATTTGTGTTTACAACTGAGTACATGGAGAGGTTCCTGCCAAAGACAGTTTAAAATTTACAGGACAGTTTGGAAGAGCAATTCTCACCTCCTCATAGCTCTTTGAAAGGTTTCTAGAACTTGCTGCTATGTCTAATGAGGGCAAAGGATTGGATGCTTTGGCCACCTCCTTCTGGTTGTTCTGAGTGTTGTCAAGGGACAGCTCCACAGTGGCATCTGTCAAAAGAAGTTTGCAAGGTCAGTCTCTCTCTTGGGATTTCTGGAAAGGCAATTGCAATATTCTCTGATTCATGGGATCTGGGAAGTAACATTAGTCTTAATTAGCAAAAAAATCCATAGGGAGGACACCTGTAAGCACTGGACACAGGAAAGGGCACAACAAAGCACCCTCACTACAGCAAGAGCATTTGATCAATCCTGCTGGAGAATGTTAATCCAATGAACCTCTTATTCCAGAAGGATCCCTTGAGCTCTCACTGATCACCTCTTTGGTGTGTGCCAGAGGAGCTGCACCCTGGAGCTAAAGCCACACAGAATTTACCTGGTACATGAGCCAGCCTGGGAGGAAGGCTCCTTCCCAGGCCACTTCTCCACCTGGAAGATGTAAAAACTTCCACCTCTTAGCAGAAGTATCTAGAACTGACTTTCAGCCCATTATGCCATGACCCTCCTCATTTTCCCCTGCTGAGGGGGGCTCTGTTTCCTGTTCCTTGGGAACAGCCAGGTCTCTCCTAGAGATGCTTCTTCCACTGGCTTGGAGTCAGGAGAAGGTGGAGAAGGAAAATTCTTTAAATCTGAGGAGACACCACCTCAGTGCTTAAGGCAAAAAAACCAACCCTCTTTTTAATCCTCTTCAGCTCCCAGACAATTAGTTCTGTGGCAAGATTATCCTAGAGACCCCAAACACAACACCAGAGCAAGCAGAATCAAACATGTGCTTGAGATAAGGACTTATGATCTGCTTTTTTTATGGGTATTTTAGGACTGCCACTCCAGGACTGGAGCTGAAGGAGGCCCAGCACACACAGACTCACCTGCAAATAGGTCCTGATCATCCTGCTCCACATGAACTCCGTTCTCTTTGGAGGAGCTGCTCACAGGGAGAGGAGATTCTGCTTTTGGGGCTGGGGAGTTGCTCTGTTAGAGGATTAAAAGGTCAAAAACTGGTCATTTACACTGAGGGATGGAGGAGCACACACGTCACTTCCCTTGTTCACCACACTGTGCCTTTCTGCTCACCATTCAGCATCATCCCTTCTGCCACTTTTAAGGACAACAAGTGTCACACCAAAAACTCTGGAGCCAGTTTCCACCCAGAAAGGACAAGAGGACAGCCCACCCAAGAGCATTTATGCCAACCAGTTCTCCCCACCAGAGGACAGAGCTGCTCCAGCATTCCTGTTACAGATGCCTGCATCACAAATCCTCCCTCATTTTACAGGCAGGCAGACATCCCAAGGAAGAAGGGGACAGCAAGTGCTATTCTGTAGGTCCCAGCAGAGAACAGAACAGGTCTTTGATGGGCAGTAAATGGAGCTCTATTAGAGACTCTGAACCAGCAGCTCCTCAGCACTCTCTCCAGCAAGGAAGGACAGAAGCTGTGCTGAGGCAGCTTTTCTTTGAGGTGGGCTCATGTCTCCACGTGGTAAAAACAAAGCAGCCATCAGAACACTCACTTGATGGCAAGAGCTCCTGAATTTTAGGATGTTTTCCTAGAGGACGAACTGTTCCCAGCTTGGATAACAGCAGTTAAAGGCACGAGTTACATTTGTCAGTGATGGAGAGAGGGGAACAGAGACCCTCAATGCCAAACATCCCCCCAGAGTTGTTCAGACTAGTGTCCAAGCCAACAAGAGGACTGGTACCAGTGGTGACCTATGAGGAAAGGGTTCATACAGCTCCTCTGCTTCCCCAGGAAATCTTTAGGCTCATAAAGAACACCATTGTGCATGGGGTTTTCTACCACAACTACTTCCCAGTTTGCCTTAAACTTAGCTCCTCAGACATGAAAGCACCACGCCCTGTTCCTACTTCTCCATCTGCTGCTACAGAGGAGCTGTGGCCTTGTTAGATCAGCCCATGACATGACACCAGTCACCCCTGGGGCTGGATTCAGCACTCCCCAACATCACATGTGCAGGCAGAGGTCCCCCCCGTGCCAGCCTGACACTCACCACAGGGAAACAGAACTGGTTTGGGAAGAGCTGACCCTTGGAGGCATCCCTAGAAAGGGCTGTGATCACACAGGGATCCACCCTCTGCCAGCAGACAGATGAGGTCCATGTCTGGTTCTACACAGGTCTGACCCAAACACCTCATTGCTGGCAATGCCCAGGTGCTGCTGAGCTGCCTGAAGCTGGCAGTCAGGGGGATCTGCCTCCCAGAAAGTGTTTTCCTAACATTCAAGGGCAGAGACAAGCAAAACCACCAGGTCACAAGAATAGTCACATATTAGATATGACAGTGGCTTCCACAACAAAACCAAACACCTGATAAGCTGCTGTGGCTCACCAGCCTCCCCTTCCAGCACAGGGATGTGTGATTCCCATGAAATCCCGCTGCACTCAGTGCTCACCCCTCTTGGTGGGGCCATAAACCATTAAGCTTTCTCCTCCATCCTCCAATTCTTCACCAAAGGTCCTGTGAAGTTCCAGACCATCTCCATGACCTGCTGCCTGCCATAGGTACCAGCACCTTGATCTTGCAAGGCCCTGGGCTGAACTTTCCCAGATTTCCAAACATACAACAATGTTGTTTTTGCCCAGAGCAGTGTGAGTTTCATCCTCACAAGGTCACAGTCTATCCACATTCCCCCTAATCGCCTGCTGCAAAGGGGAAACACAAGCACAGCTCACAGACATCAGGCAAGAGCTGCACCAGAAGCAGGGCAGAGACAGGTTCCAGCTTTGTGTCTGTGGCAGGAGAAGCTTGGCCAGATCATTCCTAGCAGGTTCATGTGGCCATGGCCACAATCTCCTGCTCAAGGCCTCCCTAGGCTAGAAAACTGCAGAATATTCCTGGAGAACTTCCTGCCACAGACACCAACTCCTGCACTGCCAGCTGGATCAGGCAGGCTGGAAAAAGTCTGGGTGAGGTAGGCAGAGGCTCCAGTCTCTCAGGGAATCCACCTCACAGCATCCCAGCCTTCAGGTTGCAGGAAGAGCTTCTGCAGCCCCTCTAGCTGAGATCCTCACTCCATGAAGATGCTGATCCCAAGGACCAGAGGCCAGTGGCTGACTGGGGAAATTCAGCTGACTGGGATTCAGCTTGGGAAAGCACCAGTCAGTGTTTTACCTCCCCTCCTGCCTGCTGGTCACTGCCTGGAGCAAACCTGGGACAATGCCAGCACGAGTTACTGCCAACAGCCTTCAGCAACCTGGACTTCCTGGACAGGAGGCTGCTGGAAACAAGGAAAGACACTGACACCCTTCACACCTCTACCTTCAGCATGGATTTGTGCATGGTTTGCTGAACAAGCACCACCAAACCCTTCCAGACCCTCGTGCAGCCCAGCACAGAGCCCTAGTGAGCAGGGGATACTGGATATCTGCTGTCACCTCAATCTCAAACTGCAGGTACCATGGCAGCCACACAGCACCCTCTGGGTGTTGAGGGGACCAGAGCTGATGATGCTGGGGGAAAGCAGATGGGGCTGCTTCTCCTAGTGAAGCCTCACAAGCCATGCAGCAAAGAGCTGTGGCTGCCACTGTAGGATGGCCGTGAGGGACCTTGAAGCCCACACCTTCCACCAGAGCAGGCTGCTCCAAGCTCCATCCAACCCAGCTTTAGGCAGCAGCTCTACAGGAATGGAGAGGCTACAACGCCGGGGAAACGGGGAGCAGCCGAGCTGCTTAATTTGTTTTCTTAATCCCACAGCCACGGGAGCCACTCTGTGACCCCCCCATCCGGCCCGCGGCTCACGCTCCTACAAGGCTCCCTCTGAAGGGGCACAAGTCCAGAGGCATCGCCCCCCCCCCCCCCTTTATTCTGGGGGATTTGGGGGTGTTTTGTACTATTGTCACCAAGCCCAGAGGATTCCCCGGGCAACCCCTCGCACACAGGCCCTGCCCCGCAGCGGCCGCACTCACGCCGCCGGTGAAGATGTCCTCGCCCTCCGAGTCGCTGTCGGGCGGCCCCAGCCCGCGGTGCTCGGGGAAGGGCGGCGGGCGGCGCTCGGCCGGGGAGGGCGAGCGGGACCCATGGCTGCCGCCCGACGCCATCGCCGCCGCTTCCGCCCGCGCCCGCCGCGCCGGAAGCGCCGCCACGCCCTGACCCGCGGGGCGGGGCCGCGGCTGCGGGCGGGCCTCGGATTGGGCAGAGCCTCAGCCGGCCCCGCCCCTGCCGGCAGCGACAGCCAATGACGGGCGCTGGCAGGCGCCGCGTCGTCGCCATGGAAACGGCGGTGTGGGCCGTACCATTGTGGCGCTCCCTCCCCCTGGGAGAAGTGGTTCAGCCCAGGGCGCCGTGTCCCCTCAGCGCCCCGGCTGAGGCGGCTGCGATCCCGGACAGCCCGAGCCGTGAGTCCGTATTGCCCAGAACGCTCCAGGTCGAGCCCCTTCCCCCGCAAAAAGCCATCCCAGGATGAGCCCTGTACACCCTGAAAACATAACCTAGAGATGTCCCAGCGGGAAACCCATACCGACTCCAAGACACCCCAGAATGAGCCCTACACCACTCCAGACACTGCAGGATGGGCCACATACCTTGAAGACGTCTCAGGATGAACCATATTCGCCCCCACCATGTTCCAGGATAAGTCCCAGACCCCAATGTTGTCACAGGATAAAACCCATACACCACCAAGACATCCAGGATAAGACCTACACCACTTAAGTCATCCCCAGGATGAGTCCTATTTTGCAAGATGAGCCTTAGACCTTAAAAATGTCCATAATGCACCCTATATGCCACCAAGATAGCTCAGGATGAGACCCATACCCCTCAAAACATCCCTAGATAAGCCTCATCCCCTGGAGGTAGACCAGGATGAACCCTATAAACCCCCCAGAACATCCCAGGACAAGCCCCATACCCTGAAGGTGCCTCAGCATTAACCCCACACACCTACCAAAACCTCTCAGGGTCGTCTCCATAACTTCAAGACATACCAGGCTGAGCACCATAACCTTAAGACATCCCAGGATTAACCCCATAGTCCCACAGGACAAGCCCTGTACACACCCCCAAAATATGCCAGGATGAAACACACACCTTGAAGATGTTTCAGGATTAATCCCATACAATACCCAAAACAGCACTGGATGAGCTCTATACACCCCAAAACATTCCAGGGTGAGCCCCACACCCTTCTCCCCCAAGACAGTGACAGCCCACACGGGTCACCACTGTCCTGTGGGGCCAATGACCCTCTCAGGAGAGCACCAGGAGGTGCAGGGCAGATGAGACACCCTAGACTTCCATCAGATCCAGATTAAGTGAGAACATCCCGATGCAGATGAACAATCTGGGGGTCCTTGACCAGCAAGACACCCCTCAGTAGGATTCATTCCTGGGTGCTGCCCCATGGAGAGGGTCTGTTTCTCCAGGTGGGAAGCGCTGGGTGCTATGAGCCACGTGGCTTTGGGAGAGTAATGAAGAGATGTGTTTTCCTCCTTTTCCCTCAGCTGTCTCCTGTAATGAAGCAGCAAAATCCAGCAGAGATCTCCAACCTCCCATGCTACAGAACTTAATCTAGTACGTGGTTGCAGCCAGGTCACACTTACGTCTTTCATCTACACTGTCTGCCAAAGAGCAAACAGAAAACAGAACACAGCTTATCCTTATCTGAAGGACTTGCCAGTGTCCTCCCCAATTCCTGCTATCAATGAGCAGCTGCTAATTTCCTCCTACCTCAAATTCTCTCTGGGATTGTAATAGCAAGGTCTGTACTTTCACTAGCAGGTGAGACCCCACACTGGAATCCTCCCAGATTGCCTCAGTGGGTTTGGAACGAGAGGCTCACCCCACAGAGCACCTGGCAGTATCACTCTTTTGAAGAGGATGGCTAGGAATGAGCATGGCTGTCCAAAATACTCCCTAAGGATACAGCATGAGAATCATACATCCTTTAACATGGGCAGGAGAGGGTGCAGGAGGAGATACAGCTGCCAGAAGAATTGGGAGGTCCTGCCTTTGCACTCTGACACAGAAGACACTGAGCTACCTTGATGAGCAGTGGAGATAAATCCCCCCCAAGCCCTCAACGCTTTATTCTCTGTAAATTCTCCCTTTGGCCCCTGAAGGATCCCCTTTTAAAGGAATAGTTTAATCCACTCAGGGTGACCTTGGGCAGTCTGAAGACAAGACAACTTTCTGCTGCAAACCTCTTTTGAATACACAGAAGGTGTTGGGTGTGAGGTTTAGACCTCTGGCTGGGTGGAGGTGGCCCAGTCCCAGCTGTTCCATACAATTAGGGAAAATCCCACCATAAAACCAGGCAGGAGCTACCCAGAGTCCCATAGTGGAAGCAGACATTGCACAGATTCAGCCTCAGATACAGAAATGAGGATCAGCTAGCTTGGGATAGTCAGAATTGCTTAGAAAGATGCCTCAAGGTACTTAATTGTGACCACAACTAGAAGACTTCAGACCAAATAGCCTTTGAAAGCTCAGAGACAAGAGGTGCTTTACTACCCACCCTCATATGTTTAAGACCTCCCCACCATATCCTTCCCCTGTGTTGCCAGATGCCTGCACAAGTCTTCACATCCCTATCAGGACAAGCTCTGACTTATCTTCCCCACCACATCCCATCTTTCCCAGCCCACTCCCCCTTCTCTGTGTGCTCAGGTGTGTGGGGGCTCTGATCCTCTCTCCAAGCACTCCTTTCTACTCCTCAATCCTCTAAGCATCCCTCTCTTCTCCTTGCCAGATGCCTGTACCAGGCCGGGGTACAGCCCTGCTCAGCAATGCCCAAAGGGCCACTATGCATCCAACATAAGCTGCCCCCAGGAGCCAGAGGAGCTCATTAATCACCTTTTTATTTTATTTCAAGCACTGTACAGAATGTGCTGTAGACAAAATCCCTCCCCCGCAGGTGCTCCCAGCGCCCCTGTGTCCCACCTTGGCCCCTGCTGTGACCCAGCACCCACCACTGCAGGGGGAAGGCCAAAATAAGTTACACCCACCCACATATCCCCGTGCTCCTAGGCAGCAGAACAGGGTGGCACCAGCCCCTCAGTGCCAGCCCTGCCAGTGCCCATGTCACCCAGAGTGCCCTGCACCAGGGTAAGTGTTCACTTCCAGAGCCACGGCGTCGGGCCCTGCCCGTTCCCGGCACCGCTGGCTCTGGGCCCCAGCCCCAAGGCTCAGCAGAACATGTCAGCCTCCGTGGGCAGCGGGGAGCATCTGCAGGGAAAGGATGATGTTGGAGTGTGTTGGATGTTGCTGATCTGTCCCAAAGAAGTGGGAGGAAAGGCACCAGGATCAGCTCAGCCCAGTAGATATCTGGAGATAATTCCAAGGGGGGATGGAAGCAGTGAGCCTCCAGTGCTGTCTGCTCCTCTCCCCCTGAGGGATCCCCAGGGGGAGCAGGGAGCCACTCCAGGCAGTACTCACTCAGCCATCTTGGCTGCCAGGTGATACACAGTCTGCTTGTCTAGGTAACGGCAGAAGAGCAAGACAAGGTTGCTGGGCAAGAAGAGAGGCTCTGCCAGTGAGGCTGTAGGCAGGCGTGACAGCTCCTGGGACATCAGGTACACTGTGTCCGTCCTGGGGGCACCAGCACAGGGGGTGAGCACCCCATGGAATGGTGACAAACCCCTCTCCCTCCCCCCAGCTCACACAGTCCCTCACCATGCCTCGAAGTCCCCTCTGCACGGCTTCAGTGGCACACGTGAGGACAGCAGCCTCTCTCCATGGCTCAGCAGGGAATAGAGCAAGGAGATGCCAAACTGCAGGAAAGCACCAGGAGTGTCACAGCCAGCAGAAGTGGCACCCCAGGGACACAGTGAGGCTCAGGGCCACATACCTGGTTCTTCAAGGCCATGGTGAGAGGGAGCTCTGAAGACTCGGGCAGAGGCCGGGTGAGCTCCTGTAGGACCTCAATGAGTTTGCTGAAGGTCATCTCACCCACCACTTCATTCAATGGGCTGTAGAGCAGGGGGAGAGACTGGGCAGGGCAGAGGGGAAAGCAGGAATCTGAGATCCTTGGACCTGTCACAGCCATATCCCCATCCCAGCACTTGGAGGGGAGGGTCACTCCAGGTCACCAAGACTGATAGTGGCTGACTCCTAGAGACCTTCTCCTCCTCAAGGATGGGAAGAGGCTCTTGTCTCATGCTAACCCACAAGACAGGCCTCCCTCATTGCCCAGGGTGCCACCTCCAGTGAGAACAGAGGAGGAAGGAGACAGCCCAGGCCATCCCTGCCCTGGCTGAAGGTGCTTGCCTCATCCAGCATGTCCTTCTTCATGAGAAAGGGCAGGTGGTAGGTGATGGTCAGCAGGATCTTCTCCCTTTGCTCTCCAATCAGGTGGGGCAGCAGCCGGGCCATGAGCTTCTTGCCCTTCCGCACACACAGCAGTTGCAGGAATTCATCTTCTGCCTCCCTGGGAACAAAGGCTCCATTGGCACAAATCCCAAGGGGACCTGGAGCATCTCTGTCCATCCAAAAGGACCAGCATCAGCTCCACTGGAGGACAAGGTTCACAGGTAGGATCAGCACAGGCTGCAGTGACACACGGAAGGAAGGAAGGACCAAATCCTCCTGTGACCCAGACCTGCTCATCAATGACCATCTCAGATCCACAAGGAGCAGGACATGCTGCCTGCTCCCCTCTCCCCATGGTAGACTCACTCTTCACTGCTGCAAGCCCTGATTTTCAAGGCTTGGTAGATACTCTCTACTTTTTGGCTCTTCTCCTCCTGTCTGTGGGGCTGTTGCTCCCTCAGGGCCAGGGACTTTTTCTGTTGAACCTCCTCCACTTCCAGCAGCTGCAGGAAGAGCTAGAGAAACAACACAGGTCAAGGAGGAAGCCTGGAGCACTACCAACTGGCTATCCAGGACCTGCCTAGGTAAGTGTCCCCTTAGAGAAATCTCTGGATGAAAACAGAACATCTGGACCATCCTGCCCTTCCCTAAATCACCACTCACTCACCTTCTCAATCCTGTGCAGCGCCCGTAACCGGTGTGTCCCTGAGGCCTTTGGGAGGGAAGAAAGAAAGGCAGAAAGGTTACAGCCACCCCCAGATACTGCCACCAGCCCAGTGCTGGGCCAGCTGCTCCCTGGGGACCAGAGGTGACTTCAGGACACAGAGCAGTCTCATAGGGAAACTATGGCCAGCTACAACTGACCAGAGTCCAATCCCACCCCTTGGCCAGGCAGAAGCTGCCACTGCTGAGGTGGCACCTCCTCCAATTGTGTGCCCCATCCCACTGCTCAAGGCAGCATTCTTAGCAATTCAGAGCCCCAACCAGCCCAGCTTCCCTCACCTACCTCCTCCTCCACGAAGGCATGGTGCACAGCATCAATGGCCCGGCGAGGGCTGTAGCAGGTGGACACCGTCACCTGGCCCAGTGACCCAGCGATGCGAACCACTGGGGAAGAGCAGAAACATGGTGACTCCACACCCCAGAACTCCTCACCCAGCCCCCCAACACCTGCCCCAGCCTCTCACCAGAGTCGTAGGTCTCCACTTTTTGGATGAACGGCGTGACCAGCTTGGGGGGTTTGTTACGCCTGCCCAGCAGCTCCTCCTCTGCCTGTTTGCGCTCCAGCTGGTGGTAGTAGGTCTGTAACAACAGGAAAAGCCACGGGTCTCCTCTACCAGTCCTGGAGGGTTTCTCCAGCTCCCAAAGCCCCACCCTGAGGACAGCAAGCAGCAGGTGCAGCCAGAAGGAGCTCACCTGGTAGTAGTAGTCATCATCCATATTCTCACTCTGCAGCTGCATCATCTGCACCTTGACAACCCAGTCCTTCTCCTTGGAAGTCATCAGCCCAGCATAAGGGTCCGCTTTACGAGACCACAGCTTCTTGGGGGAGACACTGGTAAAGGAGAAGACCTCAGCCCACTGTGACCACCCAGAGCCCCCCCTGCACCCAAAAGACCCCCATACCTCTGTGCCTGCCTGCCTTGCTGCTGCATCAGGATGCGCTGGTGCTGGGGGTGTAGCTGGGTCATGTGGCTGGGTGTGCTGCAGGGGACACCAGACAGGGGCTCAAGGGGGGTTTTGGGATGCCCCCAGAGTGAGGTGACCCCCAGCTGCTTTGTAGAGCACTCCAGTCCCACCCCAACATCCCACTCCTGCTACCTGAAGTTCAGCTGGCCCATGGCTGAGGGGCTGAAGAGGAGAGCAGGGTCCAAAGAAGAGGACATGGGGCTGAAGTGCATGCCCAGGGGTCCTGGTGGGCTGCCCACAGTGGGGGACCCAGGCTGGAAAGGAGTTGGAGGTGCATAACCTGCTGTCTGAGAGGGAAAGAGGACATCAAGGGTCTGAGCCTTCCCCTCTGAGCATCCCAGAGGGGTCAGCCAGCTCTGTGCTGGCTCCCATTCCTCTGGCAAACTGCTACCCCCCAGACACTGCCAGTCCAGGGCCACCTCAGTGGGGCCATGGCAGCGGCTCAAAGCCCACCACATTACCTGGTTGGGAGTGAAGAGCTGAGGGGGTCTGCAAGCTGGTGAGAAGGGTTGAGGAGAGCATGGGGAGCGAGGAGACATCAGGGGTGCCTGGTGTGGAACAGGAGATGGGGTGTCACTCAGACAAGCCTGTATAGAGGCTGCACCTCCAAGAAGGGGAAGCAGAGAAAGAAGGGAAGCAAGAGAGCCCCGAAACCTGTTACCTGCTGGAGAAAGCACTGGGGGAAAGGCTTGGGGGACATCAGTCTTAAGTCAGGGCACTTGAGCTTGGGAGAGCTCCCATAGGCCCTCTGTGCAGGAGGGCCATGGAAGTCGAGGGCCATGTTGGGAGATGGTGGAGGTCTCTCCAGGACCTGGAGGATGGCTTTATCCTGCTGGGAGGAGGAGGCAGCAGCAGGTGGGAATAGGGCACAGCTGAGAGCAGTTTTGCTCCCTCAGCAACAGTCAGCTCACTAAAACCTTTGGTGATTGCTCAACCAAAACCATGCACCAGCTGGGCTTCCAGCCTGGTAGTGTGGAGCAGCTGGGGACCCACGGGAACACCCGACATGGAGGTCCCAGTTCCCCCAAATTCAACAACTTTGCCTTCAAACCCAGGCTCTGCTTTGGGTGGGCACTCAAGGCACATCTTTGCATCTCCAGGTGTCCCAAATTCCCTGTGTGACCCTTGTCCTAGAGTAGTGGGGAGCCCTTAGGCACCCCCTGAAGGCCTGGCTGGAGGTACCCACCTCCAGCATGAGGTGGCGTGGGGCACCCGCAGGGCAAGAGCCCCATGCCGTGGGATCCATTGTCGGCTGGAAAACAGAGATGTTGGCATAAGGCAAGTGAACGGGAGGAGAGAGCGAGGGACACCACAGGAGCCACCCCGCCTCATCACCAGATGGGTAGGGACATTTTTACCATGTCCTCCTTGCCAAACTCTCCCCAAGTACCAATCCTGCTGTCCAGCACTGCTGAGTCCTGGCTCTGCAAGGAAAGGAGAGTTAGAGGTCTGCCTCCCTGCCCCCAGTGCAGGGAGGGGCAGGGCAGGGTCCACAGGTGTGTGTGTGCGGAGGGGGGAGCAGCAGGACCCCCTGTCAGCTCATACATCACCTCCAGCGTGGGTTTGCTCCGCACAGCTCTCATCACTGCTGGGTCTCCCAGTTCACTAGGCTCCTCAAAGCACTCCTGATTATCCTCCTGTTCCTCAGTCCCCAGCTCTTCCTCCAACTGAGAGTTAACCTGCTCCACCTCCGGCTCTATCCCACCTTCCTTCTCGGCCAGCTCCTCCAGCTGCTCAGCTGTTCTTCCAGTTGCTTTTACCAGTGCTTTGGCCACCTCAGGGCTTATGTCCGGAACCACCAGGACTTTTGGGACACCCTCCTCTGTGGAGTCTCGGTCTTGGAGAGGGGAAGCAGCGCACAGCAGGGCGGGTGAATGCCTGAACAGTGCCCACCAGGGTGTCTGCTCCCCCGGGGTGTTGGCAGGTCTCTCCAACACCAGACTCCCCTGAGCTCTTACCTAACCCAAAAGTCATCTCGTTGTACAGGTCGAGTTCATCATCCTCCTCAGCCATCTCTTCCAGCAGAAGCGCATCTTCCACCAGCAGAAAATCCTCAAGAATCTGGATTTGGAAGCAGCAGATTCCTTGCTAAGGGAGAGGTAACCCTAACATGCTCCCAAAGTAGGGGGGCGCACCCAACCTCCCCCTCACTCTGCTGGCGGTGCCAGGCAACCCATAGGGCTCACAGCTGGAAAAGGGAAAAGCAGGAGCCAGCGGTACTGCCAGCGAGGACAGGACCCGCAGGCTCAGCCCACGGAAGCCGCCGGCACCAGCGAATGCCGGCACGGAACGGCACCTGTGCGGCTGGGCTGAGACACCACCGGGCTTCAGAGTGAACAGCCGCTGCGAGGGCGCGAGCGGCACGCGAGCACAGGGCGGGGAAGAGCATCCCAGCAGCGCCGCTAGGGCAGAGTCTGCTCCGAGAGCGAGCACCGCACACAGAGCGGGACGCCGGCAGGGGGTAGCGGAGCAGGGCAGGCACTCACAATGCGCTCGCCGCCCTCCGCCATCCCACGGTGCCGCCACCGCCGCCGCCTCCTCCTCCCGCTCACCCACCCTCCGTCCGTCCCGGGTCCCTCTACAGGGCCCCGCTGCCCCCGCCGCCCCTTTTATGGGCCGCCCCCGCCGCCCGGCATGCGCCTGCCGTACAGCATGGCGGCTCCCAGCGGCGCCCTGCGCCTGCGCACTCGCCTCGCTGCGCCCCGCTTGAGGAGCGCCTGGAGCCGGGAGCGGAGGGTGAAGAGGTCTAGTGACTCCACCTGCGGCTCTCGGAGCACAGAACACCCCAGCGCTGCTTTCCCCACTGCTCGCGTTGCTCCTTGACTGCCACGGTATTCTCAGAGCTGATATCCTTCTGGGGAGTTACGGAAAACTGGTGGGATGTGTCCCTGTCGGGATTGAATAACACCGGGCACAGGAGTCAACACTAACACTAGAAATTTCTGCATTCCACAAAGCATAGCGGGTTGTTCTTATCGCCCTGAATACCAGGAGCACCTTGGTCATGTCACTCACTCCCAAATAATTCTCCCAATGTTCTGTTAATAAAAGCCGAAATGTCCCAAAAGTGGAAGATTTGGCTACTCTTACCAAATCATTGTGGCTTTTTATAGACATCGTGTGGAAGAGTGCTCCTGTTTACTGAGAAATTCTGACAGGTGGCGTGAGTTACAGTAGAGTTATTGCCAGGGATTCACATCCCAAAGGGTCCGGAAAGGATCCATATCCTGCCATCCTTCCCCCGAGCCAGGGGGAGTGTCCACTTGGGCAGAGCCAGATTCACCCGTGGGACAGCTGGACCGGGGTGGTGACTCCTGATCTGGTGACAAATAACAGCTCTGCCACCGATGGAGCACGCTGGGATTATTTCTCAGAGCCGGAGCTCTGAGAGCCTTGATAAGGCTCTGGCCACAGCTGCATCTGTTTATCCCACACTGAGAAAAACATGGCGTGTTTTCAGCTGCGTGGCTGGCACCGCTGAGTAGCCGGCAAACCCAGCAGGAGCTGGGCCAGTGGGAACTGATAACAAGTGTTTTCAAGATTTTCCTTTGCTTAGCTTCTCCTGATTTACCTGCTGCCTTTGGGATGTTCTCCATACATGCTTGATTAATTTAATTTGTGTTTTAATGAGTTGCATTAAGAGGTACATTAAGAAAACAGGTCCTAAAGGGACTTAATGTTTTAGTACTTACACCATGCTGCTGTTTTCTCCCCATTAGTAGTGACTTTACTTTCTTTTCTCTTTATTTTCTTTCCAAGCAGCATTACTGGGGCACTCAGTGGCATTCCTAGCCTTACTAGGCTTTGATGGAAGCACCAGAAAACCTGGTTTTTTTGGTGTTAGAATTCTCATGTTTTATGCCAGAGAGTCTGTGCTGTGCTGTAAAAAACAGCCAGTTTCTCACCCTGCAGCTGTTGGAATGAGACATTCCATGCAGGTTTTGGAAGAGGTTCATAAAGGAAAGTGGATGGCTTGCTCCACCATAGGCTGTTGGTGTAATACTGGGCCTTGATGCAAAATCTTCTGCAAGAGGTGACTTTTACCCCCATTTAGGATGGAAAAGCTTTGTGTGACCATCAAGGCCAAGGCCACCTATGTCCCCAAGTGCCACATCCACAGGGCTTTTAAATCCCTTTAGGGATGGGGATTCCACCCTTGCCCTGGCAGCCTGTGGCGAAGTTGGACAGCCCTTTCAGAGAGCTTTTCCCGAAGATCCAATCTAAACCTTTCCTGGTGGTACTTGAAGCTGTTTCCTCTTGTCCTCTCCTTTGCTCCCTGGGAGCAGAGCACAGCCCCACCGGGCTGCCCCCAGGGAGTTGTAGAGAAAGAAGATCCCCCCGAGCCTCCTTTTCTCCAGGCTCAGCCCCCTCAGCTGCTCATGGTGCTCCAGCCCTGCCAATGTCCTTAAGGGCTAAGAACTGACCCCAGGATTTGGGGTGCGGCCTCAGCAGTGGCCAGGGGACGGGCGCTGCCCTGGGTCTGTGGCCACACCGGGGCTGGTGCAGACCAGGTGGCACTGCCCAGCCGGACTCAGTCCAGCCGCTGTTGCCCGACGCCGCAGGGTCTGTGCCCGGGCCTCTCCCGCACCCAGCGGGAACTGAAAGCGAAAGCGCCGCTCTGGCTCGCACAACCCCGGAGCTCCCGTTCTGCTCAGAGACCGATGACGTGCCGGCCGCTCCGCGCCGCGATTGGCCGCGGGTTCCGGAGACTATAAAAGGCGAAGTGCGAGCGGGGGTGGGACATTCCGGGAAACGGCGGGACAGCGAGGAGCGGCGATGGCGCGGGGGGCTCTGGCGCTCGGGCTGCTGGCGCTGCTGGCGCTGCTCGGCCAGGAGGCGGCCGCTGGTGAGTGCCTGGGGCGGCGCGAAGGGTCCTGCCGGGGCTGCGGGGTCCCGGGTCTCCGTGCTCGGGTGCGTGGGTGGGCGAGTGTTGGCATCGAGGCGATGCCCACCGCAGCCCCTCTTCTCACACGCCCTCGCCCTTCACTCCAGAGGCGCCGAAGGTCGAGGTCTACGCGCGCTCACGCGCCGAGGAGGGAAAGGCGAACACCCTCCACTGCTTCGTCACTGGCTTTCACCCACCCAAGATTGACATCGAACTCCTGAAGAACGGGGAACCCCTTCCGGACGTCCAGTACGGAGACTTATCCTTCAACGACAAGTGGCAGTTCCAGCGCCTGGTCCATGCGCCCTTCATCCCCACAAGGGGTGACACCTTCGTTTGCAGGGTGGCGCATTCTACCATGCCGGAGCCACGCAGTTACCGATGGGGTATGCTGTACCTTCCCTCCTGCTTGCTGGAGCTCCTTGCTTTATATCCATGCCGTCTCTGTTCCTTTTCCTGGGAAGCAGGGTGTTGTAACGGAGTGGGGTTTGAAGGGCTTGTATTAGAGATAGAAAATTGACTTGACTGCAGCTGAAAAGGCTGTTACATGTACCTGTGAAGGATTCAGGGAGGACATGCGTTGGTGCTAATCCATAGGGATTTTGGTGATACCGTGCCATCCTATCTCTGCCTTGGTGAATTTAACTAGAAGGTGATGGGTCACGCAGTGAATTTTTGCTTTATGTTGGATGAATATAAAGAAGGACGCAGCGGTCGGGGCTGATGGTGGGTAACCTAGCCTCAGCTATAGCTGAGGGCAACTCTCTGGTTGCCACCCTGGGGCTGTTCCCGGGGGGAGCCTTGTGGGGACGAGGGAGAGGGGATGTCATTTGACACCCAGTCTAATGCTCTGCGCTTCTTTCCTGCAGAACCAGACTTCTGAGCTGTGCCTGGGGCAGTTCATGGTGAGTTATTCCTATACTGTGTGCCATGTTAGTAAGGGAAACACAGATCTATTACCTATTTCTGTAGGGGGGAGGGTTTGAAAAGCTGAGGAACAGAAGCAACCACACCCAAAACGTAGGTAATACTAGTGCTGATTTGGGACACAAAACTCTTCCCGCACCCTTTCTGCCCACTATTTTGGTCTGGTTTTGGCCCTCCCGTGCCTACAAGAGTCCTTTGCTCAAAAAAAAAAAAAAAAAAGAGAAGTTTGGAGAAAATCATCTATACATGTTGTTGCTGTGCCAGCTAGATACCACAGAGAGCTGTCGCAGGTCCCAGATGCAGTATCCTGTCAGGGGAGGAGCAGGAAGTCACTGTACTCCAGATCCCTGTGCCACAGGGTGGATAGCAGGCTGTTTAACCCTGTGGCAGGGCAGTGCCATGGGGAATTAGAGAAGCACAAAGCAGAAACACTTTCGGGTGTATTCACCAGTGTCTCAGTCTGAGGGCTCCAACTCCTTCAAACTACCTGCGTGTAACTGATCTGGATTTTGCAATGGGGAAATTCTAGTTTGACACATGGTAGGGAAAAGAAACTGAATATGTGGCTCAGATGACATAACCCTGCTTGAAACAGTTATGTGCCCTGTTAGAGGCTGGATAATGATTAACTGTGCCTGGGACGAGCCTTGACGGGACCCTTACGGGAAACGCCCCAATTCCTGCAGAGCTCAAAAAAGTTGTATACAGTCACTTCTCTGGTTTGTCACTCACCTTTGGGCAGTGAGGGTGCAAACCTGGCCCCAAGGCAGGGTTTGGAATGTGCTGTGCCCACACAGCACCGTGGCTTCGGTTGGTGGGACATTGGTGAGGGATGACAAGTCTGGGTGGAGGTGGGACGTGGGTGACTTCACTATGGTCTGGGGACGAGGATTTACTGAGCTTGCATGGAAAGAGCTGGGAGCAGGACAAACTCCCTGGGGTAGAGAACAATGTATTATTCTTTTTTGAACTCTGAACTCCACCAAGAGGGGACAGAAAAGCAGGTTCTGCAGGACTTTTACCTGAATCTCACTGGAAGGTGGTTCTGAAAGGACACTGCAGTACTGCTCTGAGGAAACTGGTTTTAGTCCTAAAATAATTAGAGTTGAAGGTGTCACTAGAGTGACTGATGTCAATCTACTTTCTCCATGCAGATCTGAGGAATCCTTGCAAGACAGTCTTCTCAAGCTTGTGTCCATTCTTCATCATATCCCCAGGAGTGATCATCTTCCTTTCAGAAATTTGCTGATAAGCCTTGTTAAAAATATCACGTAGCCACAGCATCAAGGGATCTCTGCAGACTTTCTGAGCATCTAGCTAAAAATGCCCACAATACTGCTTAAAAAACAATGGTAGCTCTTCACTGGTCCAAATTTTTCAGGATGCTTATACCTTAATAAAATGCTAGCCCTTAAAATGTGTCTTCAGAGTAATTCAACAGCCCAAGCTGATTTCACAGGCTGTGATGGCCACTGGGTTGTGGGTGGATATGTAGCCCTGGTGGCATGATGATCAGTTGTGCTTTTTTTTCCCCACTGAGAATATGCAAGAGCATCTTTCCATCAATAAAAAGAGAATTAAAGATTTTTTTTTTTCCTAATTTGGTATCTGCCTGGCTCCTGTGTGGCTCTGAAGGGAAGGCACAAGGTTTAAATATGGGTAAAGAGCCTTGGGGACATAGGGTGGGACACCCTAAAAGGAGTGATAGCAGGGAATGGTGCTTTCTCCAAGGGGTAGAGCTCTGGCTGTTGCATCTTGGAGTGTGTGGTGTAAAGCTGAGCCTGGGGGAAGCAGATGTGTGTTTGTTGGTGAATTTCAGTTCTGGTTTTCTCTCTGTGCTTGACTCCATGGAGAAGTGCAGTTGGGGCCAGTCCGCAGTTGTACTGTGGGGGATTGATGACACTACCCAAAACCAGCACTACTGCCATGAGATCATTTTTATTTTATGAAGAAATCAGAATGATTGCTTGAGGACTATTGTATCCAAATGGATTTAACCAGGATCATGTGTATGGGATCAAGGGCATCCTTGGGTATATTAAAATTTGCTGTGATGGTGTCACAGAACATCCACTTGAGATTTTTGATTATACTGTCTTGTTCCATATCTATTTTCATTATAACCAATTTTTTTTGTTAGGGATTAGAAAAATCCAGGCTGTTGCAGTTCCAACAGCCCTCATGGGAGGCTGCTGAAGGGCAAGGCCCTGTTATGGGGATCCCTTTGTGTTCATCAGAGGGGTGTTCTAGGCAGGACAGGTGGGGCTGTCATGGCTGGGTGTTTGTGCACTCTGCTCATCACTAAGCACAGGACAGCAGGACACAGCATGCAGTTCTGTCTGCAGCCCCAGCAGTGGTCCCTGTGTGACAGAAGAGGTTTCAGCTTCTCTCCCAGAGATCATGAAGGGCTACCAAAGTGCTTTCCACCACCTCAGCTCTACCTTTCCTATCCACAAGAGCACCAGAATAATGGCTGGGTAACCTCTCTATCAGGAGAGCTTCATCCTAATTAGGACAGGAGTGGAGTCAACTGCAGAAACTGAAGATTCTGTGGAGGCAATGTGAAATGACCTTGTCTCCAGAGGACACATCATCATCTTCCCACAATGAGGAAGTCTGCCCTGATTGCATCTCTGGGATTTTTATGTTCTTTCTTAAGAAATATTTTGACGGTTTACTCAAAAATCCCCTGTCTGTGGGAGAACGACACATGCCCACACCAGAGGCTGATTTTCTTTTACAGTTAGACTTCAGGGCCATGTCCAGAAATACCTTCTTTGTTTTATCCAGCATCTTGGGAGTTCTGAGGTACTCGGGATGTTGCTGCACTGCTGCTGCTGCTAGCAACAGTTCCCAGGGGATGGGCTATCCTGAGAGATATCCTGGGAAGCGTGAAGCATGAAACAAGCCTCATTTGTGCTTTATGAAATATAAGCATTTTTTCTGCAAGCAGTTTCCAGAGTCAGCAAAACACAAGGGTTGGGGTTTTTTTGAGAAAAACTTCGAGGAGAACAAGGCTCGAGTCCAACTCCTAAGTCTGCACAGGACACTCCAAAACTCCACCATGTGCTTCAGATCACAAGTCCAAGTGCCCTTTAAGCTCTGTCAGGCTTGGGGCTGCCCTGGGGAGCTGTTCCAGTTGCTGGCCACACTGTGAGGGAACAACCTTTCCGTAATATCCAGCTTAAAGCTCTCCGACACAGCTCCAGCCGTTCTCCCTCTCGCCGGGTTTTCCCACCACCGCGTCCCCTTCGGGCACTTACCGCCTCCCCCTGAGCCCCTCAGAGCGGTTCCCGCCTCTCCCAGCCCCTCACGGCCGTTTCTGCCGTAGTCTCCCCTCAGGACAGTTCTTGCCTCTCCCCAGCCCCTCAGGGCGGTTCCCGGCTCCCCCCAGCCCCTCACGGCCATTCCCGTCGTCGTCTCCCCTCAGAGCGGTTCCTGTCTCCCCCAGCCCCTCACGGCCGCTCCCGCCGCAGTCTCCCCTCAGAGCGGTTCCTGTCTCCCCATAGCCCCTCACGGCCATTCCCGTCGTCGTCTCCCCTCAGAGCGGTTCCCGTCTCCCCCAGCCCCTCACGGCCGTTCCCGCCGCAGTCTCCCCTCAGAGCGGTTCCTGTCTCCCCCAGCCCCTCACGGCCGTTCCCGCCGCAGTCTCCCCTCAGAGCGGTTCCTGTCTCCCCCAGCCCCTCACGGCCGTTCCCGCCGCAGTCTCCCCTCAGAGCGGTTCCTGTCTCCCCCAGCCCCTCACGGCCGTTCCCGCCGCAGTCTCCCCTCAGAGCGGTTCCTGTCTCCCCCAGCCCCTCACGGCCGTTCCCGCCGCAGTCTCCCCTCAGAGCGGTTCCTGTCTCCCCCAGCCCCTCACGGCCGCTCCCGCCGCAGTCTCCCCTCAGAGCGGTTCCTGTCTCCCCCAGCCCCTCACGGCCGTTCCCGCCGCAGTCTCCCCTCAGAGCGGTTCCCGCCGCGATGTTCCGCGGACGCCGTGCTTGGTTCTCGCAGAGCGTCAGCCCGGGCCCGCGGGGGCTGTGGGGTGAGTGGGCCGGACAGCGACGAAGTCCAGGGGAGCCGCGGGGCTGGCAGGGATTCGCGG
Source organism: Oenanthe melanoleuca (assembly GCF_029582105.1). Classification (NCBI taxonomy): domain Eukaryota; kingdom Metazoa; phylum Chordata; class Aves; order Passeriformes; family Muscicapidae; genus Oenanthe; species Oenanthe melanoleuca. Next base: position 16,475,165 of record NC_079344.1, read on the forward strand.
GGGAGTTGGGAGGAGCACAGCCTTGTCACCACTCAGGGGGAATTAAAAGGGGAGCAAAGCCCCGTAATTCCTCAGCAGGACACAGCAGTGGGGGCACAGCCCTGTCAGTCCTTCGTAGAGACCCACACAACAGGCAGAGCACGAGTTTGGCCAGTCAGCGGTGCCCCCACACTGAGGAAAACCCCTGAACCACCCTCAGGGGAGCAATGGGAGTCCCAAAGCCATGGGGAGCTGTCACAGCTTCCACTGCAGGGCCCGTCTCTGCAGCCCCACCGCCAGCTGTGCCCATGCCAGGCCACCCCGAGGTCGGAGCCCCCTGCGTGCCCACCCTCATGTCACTCCGTGTCCCCTGCAGCAGACGGCGGCGGCACCACCACCCACTGGCTGGATGCTGACTACCTCTTCAGCAGCGATGCCGCCCACCCCGACACCCGCAGGTGGGAAAAGGAGGCTTTAATGTATTTAGTGGAAGGTATTCAATGGATATACCGACATTCTGTAAAAATCAAAGGGGTGGTTTTAAAGTTATGGTGTGGATCTACCAGGATCTCATTGCCCAGTGAGGTCAGGAAAACTCACCCACACTAAGCTGTAGATTTCTCAGAACAGAGAAAAAACATCCATGTGTTGAGAGGGGCTTAACTGTGATACGTATTAAATTAATTGTGCTGGTTTGCTGCTGGCTGTGAATTATATGCTGGAAAATCAGCATTTTAGATGGGGATGCAATTTGGAATACAATTCCCAAAGAAGGAACCTGGTGCTAAAAAGTCAGTGTGAATTAATGCTAAAAGGAAGCATTGGGGTAAAAATGGATGGAAAGGGGCTAAAATGCTTAATATAAAAAAACAGAGCTATGGAATATTTGTACATATATAAGGCAAGTCTTCAGGATCTTCCTCAGTATCAGTGAATATTTGTATTTATTCATTATTTAGTAATGTAAACATATTTATGAGAAAGGAAGCTCCAATGTTTCTTTTAGGCTTTGCTAGGCTGGACTAAGTAGTTTCTTTTTAACACACCAGTGCTTAAAACTGGCTTCGAATTTTGGAATCTTTCAGCCACCTGCTCCAGCTAAGTGAGGGAATTACAACAAACACAGAATAACAACTTTTCTTCTGCAACAATGTGCTGCTGGACCAGCCTGTTACCTTAGGAGAATTCTGGATAATTTAAAAAATATATATATTCAATATATATATAGTTAGTTTCTCATGAAAAAATGTAATCATTATACACATCATTAAACTCAGCAAACAAGATTTAATACCCCTCTAAGGAGGACAGTGAGGGCTGGAGCACCCTCCACCTCCACTTCCTTGCTCAGCTGTGTGAACAGGAACCAGTGTGGATAGGAAGGATAACTGCAGAAAAATCCTGGCTTTGCCCTCCCCAAAGTGGTTTCACCTCAAGAGCAGAGTGGGATTGTGTAATCCCTAAAAATACTTACCTTTTTCCCTCCTCCAGGCTGCCCTTGGGAGGTGCTGGCAGCCAGGACCGTAAGGGGGCTCACAGCTGGAAAATCACAGAAAATTAGGTGTTTTTGGCAAAAAATATCAGAGGAGGTTTAATGACAACACCCCTCTTAACATTTCAGTTTTGGTTTGCTTCCAGGTTGTTCTTTGGAAACCAGCTCTCTTTCTCTTTTGCAGCATTCACGAGAGCCTCCGTTACTTGGAGGGCAGAGCCACGGTCTTCCACTCCTGTTACCTCTCAGTGTGTGCAGACACTGGCACCAGAGAGAAGCCCTCGGGGCTTCTGGGCCACTTCGTCCTGCCCCCTGCCTGCCTGCAAGAAGGTCAGGAAAAAACTAATCTGGGGATATTTTCCCAGGGAAATCCCCCATGAGTGCAGCCTTAGTGCAAACTAGAACTGACAGTTACTTATCTGTAGGGAGGGACTTTTCCTTCTGCTTGGGAGTGGCTTTTCCTCCCAGAGGGCAGGGTGTCATTCATCCATTACCACAGAATGGCTTGACCTTGAACATTGCCAGGGATGGGGCAGCCACAGCTGCTCTGGGCTATCTGTTCCCCCACAGGGAAGAATTTCTTCCCAGTATCCCATCCAATCCTGCCCTCAGTTTGAAGCCTTTCCCCCTTGTCCTGTCACTCCAAGCACTTGTCCCAAGTCCCTCTCCAGGCCCTGGAGCCTTCTCTTCTCTGGGTGAGCACCCCCAGCTCCCCCAGTCTGGCTCCAGAGCAGAGGGGCTCCAGTCCTTGGAGCACATCCATGGCCTTCTCTGGACTCTCTCCAGAAGCTCCATGTCCTTTTGTTGGGGACCTCAGAGCTGGAGGAGCACTGCTGCTCCTGAGGGGGCCAGAGGGGTAGAATCCTCCCCTCACCTGCTGCCCACACTGTGGGACAAGCCCAGGACATGTGTCTGGGTCATATCCATGAGTTTCTCACCTACCAGCACTCCCGAGTACTTCTCCTCGAGGCTGCTTTCAATCCAATCTTGCCCACCCTGATCTTGTGCTTGGGATTTCCCTGGCCCAGGGGCAGGACCATGCATTTGGGTTTATCCCCAGAGGCACCTGCAGGGTGCAAACACCACAGACTGCTCTTACAGTCACTAGTTTTGTTGTTCTTGGCAGAAATCAGAAGGAAAATTGGCTGGTTTATTTGGGAGAAGGCAGATGCCCTTGAAGAACAGGTAAGGTGAAAAATCTGTACTACACATGTATGTGCTGGAGGATGAGCTTGTGCCCAGCAAGGAGCTTTCATAGGAATTCTGGGAAAAAAAGACAGGGTAGGCAACTCAGGAAGCGTTTAAGGATGTCCTTAGATCATGCAGAAAGAAAATTAAAGAGGTGAAACCTCAGAACTTAATCTGGCCACCTCGGTAAAGGATAATATTTTTATAAATACTTAAATAACAAAAGGAAGACCAAGGAAAACCTCATTTTTTTATTGGAGTGTCCATCACCAAAGACTAGGAAAAGGCTGAAGTACTTAACACATTCTTTGCCTCAGACCAGTTATATCAGGACAAACAGCCCCCGAGCTGGTAGACAGGGATGGGGAGCAGAATGGACCCCCAGAAATCCAGGAGGAGGCAGTCAGTGATCTGCTGTGCCACTTAGATGCTCACAAGTCCATGGGTCTGGATGGGATCCATCCCAGAGTGAGGGGGGAGCTGGAGGAAGGGCTTGCCAAGCCACTCTTCATCATTTGTCTTTAGTCCTGGCTCCCTGGGGAGGGCCCATATGATGAGGTATCAATGTGACACCCATCCATAAGGGTTGGAAGGAGGATCCAGGGAGTTACAGGCCTTTCAGTGTGACCTGTGGCAGGGAAGGTTATGGAGGAGATCACCTTGAGTGCCATCACACAGTACAACAGGAAAACCAAGGGATCAGACCCAGCCAGCATGGATTTGGGAGGGGCAGGTCCTACCTGACCAACCTGATTTTCTTCCATGGATGAAGGAAAGGCTGTGGATATGTCTACCTGGACATCAGCAGAGCTTTTGACACCATTTCCCATCTGAATGGGGGGACTGAGTCCACCACTGGCAGATACACAGATGACACCAAGCTCAGTGGGGGTGTGGTTCTGCTGGAGGCTAGGAAGGCTCTGCAGAGGGACCTGGACAGGCTGGATCAATGGGTCCTGCACTTTGGCCACAGTAACCCCTGCAGAGCTACAGACTGAGATGAGTGGCTGGAAAGCAGCCCAGCAAGGAAGGTCCTGGGAGTGCTGATCAACAGCAGCCAAACATGAGTCCAGGAGGTCAAGAATGCCAATGGCACCTGGCCTGTGTCAATAGTGCAGCCAGCAGGATCAGGAAGTGGTTTTTCCCCTGTACTTGGCACTTCTGAGGCTCCAACTTGAGTCCTGTGTTCAGTTCTGTGCCCCTCAAACTCAGGAAGGCCATTTTGGTGCTGGAGCAGGTGCAGAGAAGGGATGAGAGGGTCTGGAGCACCAGGAACAGCTGAGGGAGCTGGGGAGGCTCAGCCTGGAGAAAAGGAGGCTCAGAGGGACCTTCTGGTTCTGCACAACTCCCTGACAGGAGGGTGGTGCTGTGTGGGGGTCAGGCACTGCTCCCAGGGACCAAGGGACAGGATGACACTGCCTTCAGCTGCACCAGGAGAGGTAGAGGTTGCACATCAGAAATAATTTCTTCCCAGAAGGGGTGATTAGGCATTGGAATGAGCTGTCCAGAATGACTGGACACGGCCCTAAGTGCTCTGGTCCAGTTGGGAAGATGGTGATTGGTCACTGGTTGGACTCGATGGTCTTTTCCAAGCTAATTGATTCTGATTCCTTGTGCTTGCTGTGCTGTGTATCCCTCCCAAGGGGGAGAGCAGTGGGAGGATTGTCTCCCTTGCCCAGCTACATCTAGTGTCCCAGGAGAGTGCTGTTCCACAATTCCAGCTGCCACAGGCTGAGCTCAGCCCTTTGGTGTGATGTTTTCCTTCCTCATGTCACTGCCCACTCTCCTCTCAAAGCAACTTCCCAGCACTTTGAAGCAGGAATGCCCTTAGATTTAAAATTTAACTCTGAATTATGCCTGAAATCCTGAGCCCTAAAAATTAATGCACTGAGTGCATCCCAGGTGCTCTGCAGGTGACCTAGGGCACAACTGTAACTCATCCTTGTGCTGATATTCACAGACCAAGGAAAATCTGACAGACGGACCAGAAGCAGCAAGTAATGGCTGTGAGGAAGAAACAGAGGAAGCACTAGACCTGGCTGAGAGGTATTTTCCTGTCATGGGTGGTGGGATTTGTATGCACCCTCAATTCCAAGCAGTCCTAACACATAGGAACTAACACAGATTTTTTTCCCCTCCTGATACAGCAGTGAAGAAACAGACTCTGAAGAACTTGCCCAGGGAGAATTCCCATACCGTGCCCTCCAGAAATACCCAATAAATAACATGGTGACAGGTAAATACACCTGGAAAGGGCTGCAGATGGGGCAGATGGAGCAGAGACTCAGCCCATTTTCCCTTTGCAGGCTATGCCTCTGCACGGGACATGAAGAAATATGAGGGGGAACTCCATGACTTTATCCCTGGCACCTCAGGCTATGCAGCCTACTGGGTTCAAAGCAAACCTAGCATGTACTGCAAGACCAAAATGAAGAGGAAATTGTAAGGAACAGCTGGCTGGAGCAGCAAAAACTTCACTCTAAGAGCTGCCAGATGATTTATAAATTACCTGACTACAGCTCAGAGTATTCCATGTATTATTTAAGTACTGGCTACAGTTATTGCAGTATTTGCTTCTTTAAGTAACTACTTAAACTAAATTTCACAACAAACATAAATACAGACATTCCTCCTCAAAACACAAAGTATTTTCTTTTTATTCCAGGATGAGGTGGTGGTGGTGGTGGTTTAAGCTATGTTTAACTAGTTTAAGCAAGTTTTCCCTGGAGGGACACACTGAGGTCTCCTTTCATTTAATCACAGAAATGTAAGACTTCTCCCTTACATTTAAGCACTTTCAAGTGACCAATAGAGTTATAAAAAGCAACTTTTATTGTGGCACAGCCTGATCCCTGGGCTGTCCACCTGGAAGAAGCACAGGCAAACCTAGGACAGGCTCCTACAAGCTCCAAGGAGCCACCATGGCTGGCTGCCCCAAAGGCAAGAGAGCCTCTAAAAAGCAGCTTTGCACCTCACATCCCAAACTGCCATGAAAGAACACAAAAAGATGCTGCCACACACAAAGGTGTTAAATCATCCATGTGCCCCAGTGCAGCACCCAAGAACCCACCCTCCCTCATCCCTTGGGTGTCTAAAGAGCAGGCAGGCCGAGATGGTTTCCTCACGTTTATTGGAAAAGCAACACACGGGGACTGACTCAGAGAGCTCCTCGGGGTGTCTTGAAGTTCATTCCCACTGTGGGCTGTGTCACCTGCAGGTTGGACAGGCTGCCAAAATCCTGGAAAACAGCATAGGAACAATGGGATCAGTGACAGCATCCTGCCCACCGACAGTGGAGGCAAGCTCCTCTGGGAAGGTGTGGGAAGTGGAAGGTGCTATGGCAGCACAAAGGGTGGACACAGGTTTTCTAAGAAGGGGAGACCATCCTGCTCTGGAGACTGACTCCCTGGTGAGAGGATTACCAGAATGGATACCCCCACCCTACTGGTGGCAAAGCCCCTATGCCTCTGCCCTTTCAAAAGCCATACATGAATTAATCCTCCCACAGGACCCCAGGTGGAAGGATGCCCTTAACACCATCCAGCCACTCAGGGCAGCAGGTGTGCCACAGATATGCCAGCAGCTGGGCAGAGAACAGTTGTGGCCACTAACCAGGAGCTTCAGCATTTCCTTGGTGTCCGGGTCCACTTCAATGATCTCCTGGTCAAGGGCAGAGACCTGGAGACAGAGGGGAGAGAAAAGGTATGATTGGTAAAGTTCCACAACTACCTGGGTGTCCCCACAGCCACTCTGGCCTCAGCCCAATGCTGTGGGGAACAGTTCCAGCAGCAGAGCCAGGACCATCCTGATGGAACACAGCTTTCCTGACTGAACACTACACGAGGCAGTAGAGGGAAAAGCCTGTTTTATGGCAAATCTTTGGAAACCGAGGCCCAACCTGCTCCAGGCCAAAGCTGCTAAGGAGCTGGCACTGGACCCTCAATTGCACGAATCCTCGCAGTGATCAGTGACACTCACAGCTGCTTTGAGACACAAGCCCACCATGGTGCCAACAAAGGCTGCCCCACCTCCAGGACCTGTGCTCTCTTACTCTTTAATCCCAGTAGAACTTCCTCCACCCTCTCCAGACCCCAAAACTCCACAGGTTTCCTTCCCCAAGAACTATGTAATACTAGGAGTTTTCTAAGAAACCACAGAGTACAGGTTTGTGTGCTGACACTGCACCAAGAACTGCAGCATGGACACTCCTTCCCTGTAAATCCCTCTCTAGTACCAGCACAGAAACCAACAGCTCTGCCAGGAGCCAACTGAGAAGATCTGGGAAAGGGGCAAGATGTGCTGCACCTGAAGACTACAAGATTTAGGAGCAATGGGATCATATTCCTGGAACAGGGGGAGCCCTTCTGGACCACCTCACCCAGGTGGACAGGTGAGATCTTGACCCCGTCCAAACAGAGGGTAAAGGCAAGGGGCTTTTCCCCAAACCCTTCATTCTGGGGATGCCAGCTGCAGGGCACGTTTTCAGCCACTCTGAAATGCCATCCTGCTTTCCATCAAATAATTTTTTCCCGAATTTTAAGTCAGAAAAACTAAACCACGAGAAGCCAGCTACCCTTCCTGTCACAGGTAGCAGCTTTGGAGGGATCCATATCAGCCCTCTTGATCCAAACCCTCCTCAGCTCCTCCTGGCTGAGGGTTTGTTTTAAAGAAACTTGGGACAGTTTATGGAGACACAGCAAGGCAGGACAGAGCGATGGGGAGCCTGGAGCCTCACCTCTGGGACGTAGTTGTCCCTCCTCTCCCTCTCCTCCTCCTGCAGTTTGATGGAGATGCCGCGGACAGGGCCCCTCTGGATTCGCTTCATCAGGTGGGTGACATACCTGCGGGGACGCGGGCATTGCCTGGGCTTTCCCAGAGTTCACATCACCCTTTCCCACACCCCAAATTCTGGAACCACGGCAGGATGAAAACAGCTGCCACCATCTAACCCGCCACCGTCCCACCACTTGACGCCGGCATCATCCCACCACCCCCAGGGGAAATCAAAGTGTCCGACAGCAACAGGGTTTGGGGGAGACACAGACCCCCCCAAACACGGGAAAACTCTCGCACTTCTCTCCCTGCACTATCAATGACCCGGCCATGGGCGGGACCGTAATCACTTTCGAATGCAGGGCCCAGCAGGAGCCCCCACGCCGTGCCCGAATCCCCGAGGACCTTTCTGCTGCCCAAACCCCACCCGGGCCCCTGCGGCGCCCAAAGCCCACTGGAGGCTTGCGGTCCCTCACCCCGCGATCTTGTTGCGCAGCTTCTTGCTGGGGATGATGGCGATCTCCTCGCACACGCGCTTGTTGGTGTGGAAGTCATTCCCTAGACGCGTGTAGTACTTCTCGATGATCACCCGCGCCGCTTTTTTCACCGTCTTCGTCCGAACGCGCCCCTAGGCGGGGTGGGCGGGAGGGCCGCCGGTCAGGCTCCGCCGAGCCCAGGCCCAGCGCCCCTCGCCTCAGTCCCCCCTTCCCCAGCCATCCCGGCTCCCGCCGCCCCCCGCCGCCCCTCGCCCCCGTCCTTTGCGGTCCCACCCGCCGCTCCCCGCCGCGGGGGGCGCGGGCCCGCCCGCGGATGGCGGCGGATGGCGAGCCCCGGACCCACCATGGCAGCTGCAGCCGCGGAAAGAGAGCGGAAGCCGGCGGCGGGTGCCGGAAACCAGCGGCGCGCAGCGCGCCCCCTGGCGGCTCGGAGGTTCCCAGCAGGGGCGGAGCCATGGCGGGCGCGGTGGCAGACTCGGCTCCTCCCGCAGCCTCAGGGCTCCACAGCGCCCCGGCCCCGCACGGAGCAGCCGCCGAAGGGAATGGGAAAGACCCGCGGTGCCAGTGGCACCAGCCACAGCGCCGCGGCCCCGCATGGAGCAGCCGCCGAAGGGAATGCGAGAGACTCGCGGTGCCAGTGGCACCAGCCCCTCCCACAGCTGGCCTGACAGAGAGCGCTGAGCACTCACCAACTCGCACCACCTCTAAAGGAGGAGGAGTGACCACAGCAAGGCTGCTGCAGTTCGTATGGGACGTGGAAGGAGCCAAAGCCCTCCCTGTTCCAGGGACATGGGGCACACAAGGTGGCCACTGCGGCAGCTCAGCCCTCCTCAGCCCCGGGTCCCGCTCTCCTCACAGCCCTGCAGGAGCAGCGCCTGCACTGCCACAGCGGGAGAACACCGGCCCCGCGACCAGGATCACTAACTTCTTGTTGCAATTAGGGGAGCTCCAGCTGGAGCCTAGGGGCCCGCAGAGACTTCGGGTAAACGGAATCTAAAAATGCACTGCCCAGCAGATAGAGCTCCCCTCCCAAGTGACTCAGGGCATCCACAATTCAGAGCTCCATCGATCCCTCCCCCCCAAACCACATCCAGACCTTCCCCCACACCTCCAGGAAGTAACACCACAGCCCTCGGAGCTGTAGAGAACTCCCATGAAGGACACAAGGCACAAGAAAATTGGGTTTTTTTTGCTGCAACGTGTTTATTATGTGCCAAAAACTACACCACAGCTTACTCCACACGTCTGTAGGAGAGTGCAGTCTTGCCTGCATATACTACAATGAGGTAGAGACTTCACACACAGCTTCACAAAACCCCACAAAGAGCAGCTGGGATATGCAACAATGCAACATCAGCTCAGCAGGAAAGAAAAAAAAATAATCATAGTAAAGAGGGAGAAATTATGACACTGGTTCTTTGGCACACAGCTTCCAATAGAGGGGAAAGTAACAAAATAATAATGATCAGCATAATTAAGGTCTCAAATCCCAGCAGCAGCATTTCAGTCGACTGCACTGATACTCCAAACATCTTGGGAAGGAAAGGAAAATTACTTGTCCCCTCTAAGAGAAAGGGCTCCCAGGAACCTTCATCATCCACCAAAACGCAGCCCTTTTTTAGCTTGTTACAAAAGAAAAGGTAAGTCCTGTGACTTTGTGTGATTAAAAACCTCTATCAACCCCCCGTAAGTGCAACTTAAAAAAGTGCAACAAACTATTTAAAACTATATACAGCAGCTCAGAGATCCTCATCCCGTCCAGTTTCAAATCCAAAAACAAAAAAAAAGCCCGGCCTGTCCCGTTGTAAACCCCTGGATTTACAACGTCCTGCCAGCAGCCCCCAGACACAAATTGCAATAATGTTAAAAGCTGCCAGGAAAACAAAAAAATCCCTCATTTCAAACGACTTAAAAACTGTTTTTAAGAGTGTAAAAAGGAACTCGTAAAAACCCTCGAGCGTAAAATATGAAATATGATTTGGTTTAAATGAAGAGCAAAGTCTCCTTGTTGTTACAGTAAAAAACACCAGCTGAACACCCAGGTCACACCATCCAGGTGGGGGTAAATGAATGGAAAGGCACTGTATGGCAACGGCAAAACAATGACCAATGAGACCTGCGCTCTCTCCACCAGTATTGCAAGGAATGTAAAAAAAGCGCCTTTAAAAAATAAAAAAACCAGGTCAGAGGCGCCTGCGGTGACACCTCCGCGACACATGGCCCTTGGTTGGTTGGGTTTATTCATTTTTGATTTTTGCTTCTCGTCAGCAAACCAGGAACCAAAGTCTGGGAACTGCAGAATGGCTTGAGGGGCACTCCCCCTCTCAAAACACCCCCAAACAAACCCCAACAAAACTCACTGTGCATTAGTGCAGAAACAAAAAGACCAGCAAGTGCAAACATGAATGTAAGATTTTTGTTTTTTTCCCCGTCAGTCCTCAGGAAGAACGTTCCCAGCCGGGCCTGGCTCTGGCAGGCGCTGCTGCGCTCTCCTGGTGGCAGGTTCTGCCAGGACTCTGCCGGCCCCACGCCGCTGCGGCCCCTTAGCTGGAGTCCCGGTTCTTCTGGTTGCGCATCAGCGGGCGGTGGTGGCGCAGCACCTCCATGGAGTGCTGCCAGTGCCAGCACGAGCGGCAGAAATACTTGAAGCAGATCTGTGGGCAGAGCACAAGGGCAACACTGCAGCCTCCCTCACTGCCTGGTTTTGCAGCCCCCCCCAGCACAGTGGATCCGTGGGTTGGGAGAGAATGATACTGTGGAGGGTCTGCTGTGCCCAGCTTCCATCTTTTGAACAGGTTTGAACATCAGGCCCTGAGCACTGGGGCAGCAGCTGAGCTTGCCAGGGCTCCCATCACATTCCTGTCCCCCAGCTCTGCAGGAAGCTGCCAGAGCCCAGCAAACCTCCTTTGCCTGCAGCAAGGCAACATCAGCCAGAATTCCCTGTGCCTCAGCCAGCCCTAGGGGCATGCACCCCAACCCCAGCTCATCATGACTCACAGGGCAGCAGCCTCCCCTCAGGGGCACCAGTACTTCCCACACCAGTTCCCAGTGCTGGCGCAGAACCAGCAAGCTGCAGCAGCCCTGGCTCAAAGCCAGGTGGACACTACCTGCCTGGGCCTCCTGACAAGTACCAGAGTTATCCTCCTCAGGAGGGCTGCACCTCCCCCAAAACAAGGCCATCCTCCCAGATGGGCCCCATCTTGCCCACTGGGGAAGGGCCAGTGTATATATCCCCAAAACCCAGCAGCAGGGCCTGCTCCTCCTTGAGGAAACCCCTGAGCACAAGCTGCAGAACTGGCCTTACCTGGTCTCTGCAGAAGAATGGGCCAGGATGGGCATTGCACACTTGGCACATGGAGTCCTCCAGGTATGGGTCAATCTGAACCTGCAGGAGGAGGTGGCAGTGGGCATGGATTTACTGCCCTCTGCCTGGGTACCTCAAACCCATCCCCAGCAGCACCCCTAGGGCTGGCAGAGCAGCAGCCCCACTTCATGCTGCTTGAGCAGGAATATGGGGCAGGCCCCATGAACACTGGTGCTCCCAGCAGCACCACCCACAACACAGACCCCTCCATGGGCTGCCTCACCAGCCCCACTCACCTTCTTGGTAAACTTGGTGGTTTTGATCTCCACAAATGCAGCAGTCACAGCCTTCAGGTAACTGCGCTGGTTGTTGAAGGTGACACGGCCTGACCCTGGAATGAGCCAGACAACAGAGAGGAACAGCAGAGATCACAAGGGAACCACTGTCAGCACCACCCTTTCCCCAGTGCCACTCAGACAGGGAAATGGTATCCAGGGCCTGAGGGCTCTTCCTGCCTCCTTCTACAGGCACTGCATTCCCAGGAGAAGCAGGAGTACACACTACACCTGAAATATGCTCTTGCTGAGACAGCTCAGCAGCTTTTATTTCCAGCCTCCCCCTCACCCCAGAGCCTTGTGTTTTGCAGTCTCATTGCTAGTCAGCAGCATTCCAGCACCGCTCGCTTCCAGCCACATTCTGTTAAGCTCCAGGACTGACACTGGCAGATCTCTACAGCTCAGCCACAGGACTAAGTGCCACTCAAAACCCATCCATTCCCCTCCCAAAGCAATGCACAGGACACAGGCAGGAGGGCCTGGGTCCAGGAAATGCCCTCAATCAGCACAGCCAACCACAGCACACCTTAGTTACCAAAACTGAACTCTGATTGCTGTGACTTCAGGACAGCTCCAAGGGTGGAAGTGCTGGGAGACTGATCTTGCCCACTTGGAGCAACCTGGGCTCTGCATGAACCACAGGAGGTTGGGGTCATACACAGGGATTTCACAGGGCCAGAACAGGGAGGGTTCTGTGACACCTCATCCACAGTCACACTGATGATTTGTTTAAAGTCTCACACTCCCATTCCCACCCTCCTTGAGACTGCCCCCCTAAAAGCACTTCAGGGGCTTTGCAGCACCACATGCATATCCTAAACCAGAAAAACCTGACTGCTATCCAAGTACAGTGACAACTCTGCACTACCAAACTCTGACACTGTTACTGCCTGGCAACATCAGGTCTCCCTAGATCTGACTTGCTGCAGCCTGAGCCTGAAAAGCTGATCCTCAGGCACAGGTTGTGGAATTTTTCCAACAGATCAGCCACCTCAGTGCTTCCCCTGGCCTGTGAGGTCTCCAGGGAAGTACACATGTACCTGAAACATGCCATGTTTCAGCTCTGGAGACAAGAGCCCAAGAGTGGGTTAAGACCCACAGCTGTCTCTGCCCTGGGAATGGAAAAGCAGCTACAACAGCATCCAACAACCACTAACAGCACTGAACAAGGACAGAGAAACCTCAGCAATGCCTTAAGGCATATTCAAAACTTCAGGCTGCTCGGGAATGATCCAGGACCTTCCAATTCCCAGGCACATCAGGTCTATCAGCCCTCTCCAAAGCTAGTCTTGCCTCCCCCAGGGCCAGGAGATAAGAACCACAGACTGTAGAAGAGTCAGCATCTGCTGACTCTGAGCCTGGCACCTGAGCAGTCTTCCAACTGAAGGACAAGCCAAGGGCACGCTGCAGGAGTGACCATCAATCCCACTGGAAGCACCACTTACCTATGGGATACTTGTGCTTGTCAGTGTCAATGCCAGCATAGACCACTCCTCCAAAGAGGTCGTACATGACAGCAGCCAGGGCCTCTGCGTTCAGCATCCCGTGCAGGGCCCCCACGAACACCGTCTTGCTGGGGTCCAGCCGCTGCGAGGGGCTGCGCACGAAGTTGCTGTCGGCCAGCACCCACGGGATTACCTGCACCTGCAATCAGGAACCCCTGAGCCTCAGAATTCACTCCAAGCTCCAAATGTAGCCTGTTACCTACTGCTGCTCAGGGTCCACATTCATCTAGAGCTCCGGACAGCCCACAAGGGGCCAAAACCAACTCTGCTTCCAGCCAAGCTAGAACCCAAGCCAGCAGTTTCTTGGGGATAATCCACATCCCTCCAGCAGTATTTACAGCCCAGTCAGGTACCTCCCAGCACAGGAGCCTGATGTTGGAGTTGCAGGGGAACACTGGAATAATCACCCAGTGCCAGCTCCATCATGAGCTCCCATCTGCTCTACAGCTGATGGTGGTCTCTGGAGAGAAGCTTCTGGCAGAACTAAATCACCAAGCACAGAAGCACTTCCAATTGCCAGACACTAGGAGAGCTGTCTACAGCATAATTAGTTTGTGCCTGTCTAGATTAGGCACTACATCTCAATCCTGTAACTCCCTGAACTCAGGCAGCTGTCCATGATCCGAGGTCCCCCTCTCCCATAAGCCCAAGCAGAGCCTCTGGCATCCCCAGCACCCCCAAAACACAGGTCAGCCAGCAAAGGCCATGCTGGAGAGCAGCCTGGATTTCAAAATATCTACCTGCTGAGCATAGGAGGCCTGACAAAGCACCTGAGGGAACCCAGTCTGCAAGCAAAGGTATGATGGAAGCAGCACAGAGCAGTCAAATACCTGTTTCTGTGCTCTGTCCCAAGTAACTGACACCTGAAGGCAGGGTCTGCCACCAACCCAGAAACTCCCAGGTTGGTTTGCCATAAGCTGTTGTGAGGGACACAAACACTGAGCTGACACACTGATCCCTACCACAGGCACAAAGCACTCAGCCAGTCAGGAGCCAGCACGCCTTCCGCTGCTATTCCAGCCCTGCTTTTCTTTCCTCCAGGGATCTCCCTCCACATGCCCTGCTGCCATGTCAGGCTGCTCTCTCAGCTCTGCTCACCTCTTTGCAGCGCATCCTGCGGCTGGACATCTTGAAGTAGTACTCACTGAGCCCATCAGGGCTCAGCAGGTCCTGGGAGCATGCCTGGAGCAGCGCACGCACCGACTTCTCGGACTCAAACACCAGGTAGACATATCCTTGGGAAGGGAAGGGAAAGAAGCAGCTGTTAGAGCTGTGGTGGAGAAGGAACAGATCATTCCAGTTTGCAGACATCCTCAAAATCACGCTTTGGTGCCACCTGAATTATCTGTGTGGCAGCTCTTGCTGTTCCCAGCAGACTCTTACATAGAAGCCAAGCTGGGAAGAGCCCAAACCCAAGCACAGCACGATAAGCAGGATGCCAAGGTCCAGGGCCATGTGGGCCACTGTCTGTCATCACAAACTACACCTGGACATGCCAGGTGGTCACCACCAGCCTGGCCACAGCAAGGTCTGCAAAAAAATAGACCTTACTTCATATTTAGGAGGGCCTGGCTCAAACACAGTCCAGGGTTTTAAAGTCCCGAATGCCAGGGACTCTACTTCACACTGCTCTAGTGACTGAATGAGGCTATGAGGCACTACAGGGCCTCCAAACCAGCCATTTCCTACCCAGTAACTAATTCCTGCTTACACAATACATCAGCCCAGCTGCACATGCTGGCAGTGGGATCAGCAGCTGTTCTGGAGCCACAGCCCTACATGGGGCTCCCAGAAACACCCAAGGAGAGTTCCCCCAGCCCACAGTTGGACAGAACTGCTATGGATGGGTGAGGAGGCTGGGTTTGTGGTGCCAGTGCCCCGCAGTTCAGGTGCAGTCCCAAGTGAGGGCAGGATATTACCCCAGGTGCTCTTTACCAACCAGTCACCAGCATGCAGCTGTACTATCCCAGCATCCGTGCTGTAACATAGCATGGGAAAAAAGTAACCCTACCGTGTTTGGTATTACCTTTAGGCATATTACCTTTGGGAGGACAGCGTGGGTGTTTGCCATCCTTACCAGGCCACTCCACACTCAGGGAGCCAAAAACACGGAAAGTGTTGATCAGCCCAGCTACAAACAGAAGGAGAGAGGTCAGCGTCCCCCACTGACCCGAAAAAGCTCTGTTCCCAATGTCAACACCCAAGGGCTTGGTGTGGGGCCTCACCTTCTGTAATGTCCCATGGGACTCCTCCCAGGAACACTTTGCAGGAGTAGACAGGGTTCTTGTAGTTTCGGGGAGGCAGTTGCCCACTCCAGGTGCAGGTTGCTTCATTCACAGCTTGGAGAAGACACCAGTAATGTTTAGAACAGGATCATTTCCTTCTCCCCCTCCAACAGGTCTCCCCATATTCCCCAACTACAGGCTGAGCAGAGCTGCACAGCCACAGGCAGTGGGCAGACCCACCTGTTCGCTTCGCAGGTAGAGTCAGTCAGGCTTGGGCCTGGAACAAACTCTGTTCAGCCAGTGTCTACACAGAGACCACCTGCCCTCCCTCACGTGGGGACCATCCCCTGGACCCCCTCTGAACTCACCTGCCGCCTGCCGATGAAGCCGGGCTTCTCTTTCAATACTGAAGGGATCTTCTGGAGAGTCCAGAAGGTCCCAGGAAGGCCACGCAGATGCTCCAGGCCATCTTTTCGATGCACTGGCTGGGGAGGAAGTGACTGCAGCCAGGGCAGCTTGGTCTTGATCCAGCTGGGATCCCACTCCCATCTTCAAGGGGTCTCTCGACACCCCACTGAGAGGCAAGAAGGGCAGAGGAGGGGATATGCGAAGGCTTGACTGCAAGAGAAAGGCCACATTGAAATCCAGCTCTGAGTAAGGGCACATAATGCCACAGGTGAGGCATCACACTGGGGTCCTGCCCTTGCCCAGAGAGGGAGCTGTCAGGGATCTCCTGAGACCCTCTGAGGCCTGGCAGAGGCAAGAAAGCAACCACCCCAACACATCTTGGCACCCTAGGAAAGCCCTGGGCCATTCTCTCCTGAACCCACACCCATGATCAGCAGCAAGGATTATGAAGCAGGAGGCACTTCACCAACCACCACGTCAACAGCTACCCCTGACTATACAGCCTCAGGAATAGTGTCACCCCTGGGGAGTACCAGCCACCCCAGAAGGAGCCTCAGGCTCTGTGCTGTGCCTGCAGTGTGTAGGGCTTGCTGGAAGTGCCCATGGACTCTGCAGGTACCAGCTGGATCTCACCCTCACAGTCCAGCTCCAGGGCTGCCTGACCAGGGAGTGGGCATCATGGACCACAGTCCCTCCCAGGGCAGGAGGAAGGAAAGCTCAGATTAATGGAACAGCAGGGAAGCAAAATTCTGCACAGCTCAGTTGCCAGCTGTGCTGCAAATCTGTCCCTGGGCTGCCACGGCAGCCGCCCACGCCAGGGCCATGCTGAGAGTCCTGCCCTTTGCAAACAAGGCCAGCACAGAGCCCTGTGTCTGCACCACCTGCCACCACCACTGCCTGCGTGCTGCAGGCATTCAGCACATCCTGCTTTTCCAGGGTGGATCACAGCAGAATCAACCACATCCAGTCAGCTCTGCCCTTCACACCCACCAACACAGGGGTCAGAGCCACACCACAACAGAGCCTGGAGCAGCTCCTGGCTTTGTCCTCCTGTGCCAAGGCCAGGCCATGCAGCAGCATCCCAGAGCTGGCTAGAGCCAGGCTGTCCTGCTGGCACCCGGAGCTGCCACTTGCACCCACTAGAGACCCATCAGAGCAGACTGGGGCAGCCAGACAGACACTCACTTGCTCCCTGCCTCTCAAATTTAGCTGTGCTTTAGGGAATGAGAGCAGGCTAGACCCAGTTTGCTCTAGAAGAAACTGCCCTGAGATGCAGAAATGCAGTCAGCAAATGGGAAGAGCAATGAAAGTCAAGGACAGTAGCTCCTGAGAAGCCCAGGCTGGATCAGCAACCTCTCTGCTGGGATCAGGGCACAGACACCACCCTGCCACACACCAGCTCAAGCACTCAAGATGATCCCTCTGGGAGCTACTGTAACCCAGCAGGCCTGCAAGCACAGAGCCAAAGAGCCAGAACATTAGAAGAAAAAAAAACACAAAATGAGGATACTGCTGGCTTGTGCTGAAGGACTGCATGAGCAGCCTTTCTCCCATACCCCAGGCTGTGCCAGTATGTGCACAACTGCTCCTCCCAGCATTCCCTCCCCTTCCTGAGAAGGCAGGGCTCTAGCTAGCAGCTCCACTCAGCTATTCTGTGTTTCCCCCACACCCCTCAAAAAAAAAAAAAACAAACCCCAAAAAAACAAAACAGCAAGACCTCAAGACCCAAACTTACAATCAAGTCTGAGAGGTGATCAGAACCAGAGCTGAAGCCACTGGTGTCCGAGTCCGAGGGGCTGCTGGAGCGGGAGTCCAGGAGGGAGCGCGAGTTCCTCAGCGGCGGTGTGGAGAACTTCTCTGGCAGGTCTGAACCAATGGGGTCCAAAGGCAGAAAACCCAGTGGGGGCTTCCCCAGGACATTCCCAAGAGGGCTACTCAGCATGCTGAGAACTGCAACAGAGAGGGACAGTCTGTCAGGGCTGCAGCACAACACTGCCCCCTCCCCTGGCTCCTGTGGCCCAGGAGGTCACTGGGCTCCCGTCAGTGCACAAGTGTCATGTCTGGGAGTGCTTGCCATCATTGGGGCCATGGTACTGCACAGAGCCCAGAGCAACCTGGTGTGGCTGACAAACGTGAAGGTGGGTTGAGACAGACTGGCCAGGAGAATCCATTTAATCTGGAGGAAGTTCAGAGATCCCACATCCCAGATTATGGACCTCAGAAGTGCTCTGGGACAGGGCCCTCTGCCCAGTCCATACCATCCTCTGCACTTGCCCTGGAGCAAGCTGGCACTTGGGGACAGCTCCCCTGGGATGGAGGCACACACGAGTGAGAGGAACACCCGGCCCACCAGCATGAATTTTCAGACTGAGGTGGGACACTGCTCACATCATCCCTTCCAGGAGCTGGCTGTGGGCAGCCAAGAGGCTGCCAGCCTTGCCTACTGACAGGCTTCACCATCCCTGGTGTGCACTCACAGCAAGTCTGTCTGGTCAGCCCTCTGCCCCACAGCCTGCAGACAAGGATGTGTCAGACTGCTTTCCCTCACACTGCAGGTTTTCCTCCCACTCAGGAGAATCCAGAAAAATGTCTCCCTACAAAGAGAGCTGCTTCTGAGCAGAGGACCAGGCCATCCAAAGGCCATAAAGTCACATCCTGGTCAGTCATATGGGGGCAGCTGCCACCCACAAGAGGGAATGTAGGGCAGGGAGCCCACAGGGGCACAACACCAGCCAGTCTACTCAAAAACTGGATGTCTCAGCAAGCTAAATGTGTACCCGAACCAAGTGAAAAGAGCAAAGCATTCAGAAATGGTTTTAATCATTCACAGGCTGCAAAACAAGGCAGCTTGCCCTGAAGCTTTCTGTTTTCAGCAAAGCAAATTCAGGATCCATTCAAGATCCTCCAAGCCCCAACTGATCTCAGCAAGCTGAGCCACAAAGTTTTAACCAGATTTTCTGCAGCTCCCATGCAGATGAGGGTTAATAATCCAAATCACCAGCCAAGCCAGGAGAATGACAGCACCACTGTGCTCGAGTGCACTACGGTCAGACACCAGCACACTGTGGTGTCAGCACCAGGGAGAGCTGCTGAGCACGACTGAGGAGAGATGCTGGGATATACCTATCCCAAGCTGCATTATCCAATGGCACACCTGCCCTGAAGCTGGCATCTCCAGCCCCACACTTGGGGAAAAACCTCACCACCCCAACAGCAACTTCATACAGGTACAGGTGGGTCCTTTACTTGAAGCATCTCCCTCAATTCAAGGCAGAGCCCTCAGCAACAGTAACAACATCTTCCCACATCTGCAGAGCCTCATCCCTTGAGACTCCCCTATTTTAGCTACACATCATGGGACTAGGAACTCACCTCTGACCACACTGAGAAAGGGCCCTCCTGGACAGGCAGCACCCAGCCTTGCAGCCACAGGGAAATCCTGGCCAGCTCAGCAGTCCTTACCTGGGCAGAGCCAGCAAGCAGGAGCCCTGGCACCAAGGGAATGTGACAGAGCCAGGGAGGAGATGCTCCCTCCTAGTCACAGCTCCAAGCAGGACACAGCATCTCCCAGCCCCAGCGAGCCGCTCTCTGCTCTGCCGACTTCTCTGAAGCCACGTGATGTGTTTAAAAATACAGCTGGCGTATTGTTCTGGGGAGACAGCTGAATCTGTCCAACAGGCTCCAAAATCTGATTAGTCACTAAACAGCACAAGAGGCAAAGCAAAGCAGCTGATCCCACAGCCCCAAGCCCTGCTGCCAACAAACGCTCCCAGTGCTGCCGCCCTCCTCCTTCCCCAGGCAGTGAGCACCGTGGGCTTGGAACGCGGGCAGCCCTGTGCTGACCCCAGCTGCACAGCATTCCAGAGACCTGCAGCAGCTAGGGCCAGGCACACTGCCACCAGATAATGCTGTCCTGCCCCACATCTCCTTGTCAGCTGAGATGTGGAGCCAGAACTCTATTTAAAGGATGCAACAGCAAGGGTTTGGGGCTCAGTGGGAGCTCTCAGTGGTATTACAGGGTCCAGCTGCTCTGCCTGATCTATGACACTCTCATCTCTGCCACCACATATACATTTCTCCCATGATGTCTCAGCTCCCACAGCAGCTACAAAACCAGTAAGGCCAGTAGAAGCACACTGAAGTGGCAGGACTACTGGCCTTTAGAAGGATCTACTGTCTGGGCATCTACCACCACACAAAATCCTGCTAGCTTCAACTGCCCTGATCCTAACCTCATGTCCTGGACAAGTGCTGACATCCTGCTGTTAACACAGATTGATTCCATCCAGTCCAGCAGCTTTGACAGCTCTGTACCAGCAGCACTTGATTACACACTCTACAGAACAAACTGAACTTGTGGGAGACCCCACACCCCCCCAGTAGGCCTGACTCAGCTTCACCTGGTACCCACAGCTGCTCACAGGGACATTGGGTGGAAAAGCCAAGAGCCAAACTCAGCATTTTCTCTTTTATCCTTGCTCAGTGACCAGGCTGTGTGGTCTAGGTAGCCTAGAAAACACCTGCATGAGACACCCAGATCCTATTCCTCAGCACCATCCCAAAGGCATCCTGCTGTAACTCCCTGCTCCAACCCACCAAACCCCTCCTGAGGAATGGGGCACAAGAGCCCAGTACAGGCTGCCCCCTAAAAAAAGCCTTCAAGGCACTGGGGCCATGCTTCTCCCTGGGGAGTTGGCTTTGTCTCCACTTCCAAGCAGGCAGCTCGTGTAAGGTAAAAATCATTCCAAACACACATGCAAGATGCATCAGCAATTCCTGGAGTCAAGAACATCCCTGAAAGTCCCAAAGTGAAAAAGCAAATATCGTGGAACTACTCAGGGTAAGAAAAGAACACGAGTACAAAGAAGTATTTTTCACACCTAGAGGGGAAATTTTAACTCAGGGGGTTAACATGCCTCCCATTTACCCCTCGCACACTAAGAGCTTCTAGAACTTCTCCTGCCTCTGCTCAATGCAGCAAGGAAGGCAAGCAGCCATGCTCCTCTGCAGGGGACAGCAGAAAAGGAGCTTTTAATAGAATCTAGGCACTGACTTTTGACTCACTGCTGCAGCTCTAACACCTGACACGGAGCCAGCACTCTCCACTCCATCTCTGGGCATGCCAGCCCAGCAAAGGCAGGTTTGAGCTCTGTGGAACAGCCAGGGCATTGCCAGGCCTGGTCACACAGGCCAGGCCCTGGAGAAGCAGCCTTTTTCAAACTACTCCTCTTCCCCAGCCAAGCTTTCCCTAGTAGCCACTGTTTGGATACACCATTATTCCTGCATCACCCCAGGCCCCAAAAAGAGGCCCAGGGGAGCACACCCAAGACTCTCAGACCCATCATACCTGAGCCAGACACTTGACAGAAAAAAGCAGCTACCCTGAGCCCACATCTCAAGCAAACTGCTCCACCAGCACAAGCTGCAATTCAGAGCACGCTTTGGGAAAGTGTCCCAACAGCAAGATGTCCCATCCAAGCACTAAAACCAGCTTTCACTACTCCATCCACCCACTGAGACACAATTTAAAATTTCCAGCACCTGCCCAGGACCTTGGAGCACACAGTTCTTCCCTGCACACTGTAATTCACAGCCCTTTGATTTGCAGACCTTCCTGGTAGCTTTGCCCATGCCCATTCTGTAAGATGAATGTAAAGATGAGCCCCCAGGATTGCTGGTGCCAGCAGCTCAGGGAAAGAAGGGCTCTGAGAGAAAATAACCACTAAGCTGATGACAAATGACAGTTTATTACCTTGGATAACACCTTAAGAGCAACAGGATCATTTAGGTTAGAAAAAACCTCCAATAATAGAGTTCAACCTTTGACCAATCACCACCTTGCCAGCTAGATTAGAGCACCAAGTGCCACATCCAGACACTTTACATGGAGCATCCACTGATGTTACACCTGATGGACAGAACTGAGCAGAAGCTCAGCCACCTCCACAATGCCCTTTAGACAAAATGCTTCAGCTCAGCAGGAGACCATCCAGCCAACAGCATATGTGAGATCAGTGCTGACACTCTTCACTCCCTGGCACATCAGTTTAGTTAAACTACCCAGAAACTGAGTCTTGCCCAGAGCAAAAATCCCTCTTATCCAGCAGATGCCAGGTCCTTCCACTCAAGTTCTTTCTCCACACTCAGAACTGTGTGAGCTCTCCCATGGCTGAGAACAGCATTTGCCACCTGGCCACACCACTGAGTCTGGAGACACATGGAGAATGGGCCAAGGAGCCCTGCTGCAGGAGCAGGGTGCCAGGCCCAGTCCTGGAGCTGCCAGCTGTGTCTGACACCCAAGGGCTCTGTGCACAGGCAGATGACACCACACTGGCCATAGCAGCACAGGCACTTCTGGAAGTTATGCTGTGGAGATGTGTTCCAGCCTTTTGGAACTCACTGCAGGGCTGGAAAAAGCCTGCTTTGGAGAGACCAGGACCTGTCTGAGCAAGGCCAACAGAGGGTCACCTCTGCAGGCTGGCAGCCCCAGCAAGGTTAGGCAGAGGGACACTGCCATCTCCCAAAGTTAATCTGCTCAGAGATTAGTCAGCACAAGGATGACAAGCTGTTAAGACCTCCCCCTGCATCCCCCAACTACTACACAGGCTGGAAGCCCACCTTTCTGCCTCCATCTCCCTACAGAGATCAACAGGAATGCTCTTTACCAGGAGAAGTAAGGCAGAAAAGCCAGGTTTTGGTGACACCTGCCATGCCTAGAGGCTGCAGCACCATATATAAATTCGGGGCAGGGCAGCAGAGGAGAGAAGCAGTGTGACTGAGACCCTGGAGACTGAATACAGTGCATTTTCTTTTGTCATGCATCAAATAAGCTTGTAAAGTTTTTAAAAAAAGCGCTGATGTCCTAAACAATAGCCTGCTGCAATTCCAGAAAAACAGCTTGTCTGCAGTTTTTACCACCCAGCCAAGCTCTACCCCGGTGGGGTGGGAGCAAGCTGAATGTTTTAGTCAGCCAAAAACCAGCACCTCCTACAGACACTGAGAAACTCCATGGCAAGAGAAACACTTGCATGTCTGAAAAGCAAATGGGCACCTCGACCACCTCCTACAGCTGTAGTTCAGCAGTGACACAGCCAGATAAGCTGCCAGGGTGAGCTGACCCTCCTCAAACATAAGCACCAAGTAGCTCAAATCCCATGGCAGGGAAGGAATGATCAACATTCCAGTCTAATCCTAAATTTCAGCACTTTCTCACCTGCAGCTGTGGGAGCTGGAACTGCCTGCAAGGAGCCTGCACAGCCACAGGAACATTGACTGAAGCACAGCCAGCAGCAGCTGCAGATATGGGGCTGGATCACACAGGACAGGGACATGCTTTGCTTGGCACAGAGAAGGCAGACACTGCATTCTCCCTGTCTACCAAACTCTTACAGGACAAGAAAAAACCCAAGGAAAAGCTACAAGCAAGAGCAGTAGGAGGAAGAAAATTTTGTTCCAAGTGAAGCAGCCATGGGATAAGGCCCAGAGATGGAAGAACTGTGTCCTTAGAGCCCTGGAGCTCACCTGAGCAGCACACTGAAATCCAGAGGATCTGCCCAGCTCTAATCCCCCAAATTTCATTAAACTCCCATTACTCCACTGAAAAAACAGTCAGTGCCATTATTAGAGGAGTCATACAAAGTCTAAGGCACACAGTCCTCTCCAAGCTGTACCACCAGAGAAGGCCCAATAATCTTGAGCCAGCCACCAGCTCTGAAGAAAAGCATTTCCCAGAACTGCACATGTAATCAAACCAGCAGAAACCATCATCTAAGTAGGACCTACAGCACAGCCCATTTTTTTCCTGAACTACAAAAGAGGAACCTCTGCCCTCATAGACTGTTCATTTGGGGCAAAGAAAAACTGAAGATATTCCAGCAGCTATTTCTGGTTTGCTAAGAAGGGGGCAGGGGAATAAAAAAAGGCAGCATGATCCCACAGCTGAACCACAGAATTAGAGTCAGGACACCTGAAGTCTATTCTTGGTTCTGGCACCAACATGGTAAGTCACTTGCCCTGAAAAATGGAAACAGCAGCATAACTGGGAAAAAGCAGAAGATTATTGTATTAACATCTGAGAGCACTGGTCCTCTGCTGCCACTGAGAGCAGGACCTGGCTGACAACAAGGATCACAGCTTCCTGAGGCACAAATTTACTCCTGTGTGTTTCTAAGAAGTGAAAACAGCTGTCCAAGGTAAACACAAAAATCAGAAGAGACAGCTAAAATGCAATTCAGGATTACAAGTGCCCAGGTAACTGCATTCACTAAGCAGGCTGCCACAACCACAGTTGTCTTTAAAAAGATCAGAACACTGAAATAGAGCAGGTTTTAACATGTATCAGTCCCAGAGAGTTTTAAAAGCAAACATATTCAGGTCAAATTCTGCACAACAAGCTTCAGCTTTGCAAGCCTCAAGAACAAACACTTCTATATTTAAGTACTAAACTCCTCTCAATTATCTGCTGCAACATCTAGGGTGCAAACTGTGCTCTGTGTGTTACCTGACGTGATAAGGGTGAGTGACTCATCCTCAGATGCATCACAGTTTGGGGATGTCAGGGCCAGGATACCACCTTTAGAAGGGGGACTGTCTGGAAGGGGGAGGGGGGTGGCCAGACCCCTCTGCAGGCTGCAGTGAAGGAAAAACAACTGAAGAGTGACAGACTTAAGTCCCAAACTCAGTTTTCTTTGGGAAATGGCACACATCATACTGAGGCCTTCAGCTGACGTAAAGCCACTGCTAGACTAGCACTCCCAAACCCCACCTGTGATGCCTGCAGGTTGCCAGTTACCTTCCAGAGGTCTGCACCCCTCAGCATCACAGCTTGGGGAGTTTGCTTCACCTTCCCCTCCACATTGTTGGGGAGAAAACCAGGCAGAGGGGCAAGGAGGGAGGCAGCATGTCCTTGTGGCCATCTCAAATGCGTGGCACCAGCTGCTGTGCCCGAGAGCAGCCTCTGCACTGGCAGCAGCACAGACAGCACCTGTGATTCAGCTGTTCTGCCAGCACCTAAGGGACCAGGCATAGGGGGAGTGAGCTTGGAGATGTGATAGAAGGTGCAATCCTGGCTGGAGATGCCTTTCCCAGTGCCCCAGCCTCTGTGCAGTGACAGCTCAAGGATCACTGCATCATTTGGAAGGGGATAATTTCTGAGCCAGCTCATGGGAGGTAACCACTAAAAAGGGTGTTTTTGTGTAAACAGCAAGGCAGAATTACTTCCTGGAGACCCTTTGGGCTATGTTACTTCTTCCACCCTCCAGCAGCTTTCCTACCCCTGCTCTGAGCAAGGGCTGGACTGGAAAACCTCAAGAGGCCCCTTCCAACTGGAGCTACCCTAAAAACCCCAGTCTGCCAAGAGACTGCAGAGGGCCCACAGCCTGTGCTACAGGCACACTGGGAGAGGCTGAGAAGTTGCTCCCTGTCCAGGTTCCATGTGGAAGCACTCATGTCAGCACATGCTGTGGAGTTTGCAGTAAAGGCACCGAGTCAAAAATACATTCAAGGCCTCTTCCAGAGAGCTCCCATGCTCCTGATGGAGCTGCAGCACAGCCTTCTAGGTCAGCTCTTCCCAGCAAGGAACTGTCATGTCCACTGCTTATATACTTAGCAGTGCAAAGGCTGGAGGAAAACCTCATTCTCATTTGACTGGTGCAATTTTGGGGATGAATCCTACTCCAGGCCAGGGCTTGCACACACTAAACCACTCTCCCTGCTGCTACCTTCAACACTAATCACAGGAAACACTAAGCCATGAATTGCCATGAATTCAGACCCACCAAACAGCAGCTCCAATGCTCTCCTTGGAAGGGAACATGCCTTTTAAGGCTCAATTCCAGAGTAAGCTGAGAGAAATGTTCTCCAAATCACCACAGGACAGTGCCACAGGGCTGCTCCAGAGGCCACAAACACCCCTCCCTGACAGAAGCCAAGGGGAGGGTTTTGGGTGGCACATGCCTGCTCCCACAAGCTGCCTTCAGCAGAGGACTGGAGCTGCCCTGCCCCACTTCAGTTCTGGCTGGATACAAGGAGAGATGCTGCTTGGGTTCCTGTTCCAGTTACTCCTCTATTTGCATCTTCTGTCTTACAACATCAGAGCAGATAAAAATAAATCTGTTTTAAGAAAAGCTGCTCAAACATAAGCTTTAAGAGTTGGATTAAGAGTAACTTCCACTAGAAACCAATTGCAAGCTCAGGTTTGATACTTTTTACTTATTATATATATATTCTATTCTGTTAAGGATCTAATACAGCTGCCACATGAGCAGTGTGCAGCTATTAAGTGCTTCCCACTCCCCAGCACAGGTGGCTGGAGCCAACCACTGAGGAATCAGCCTACTGAGTGTCAGCAGCTCAGTAAACATATTCAAGGAACAAGGGCCCTTCAAGTATCCACATCAAGTAAGTCCTTAGAAAAGCACTACAAGCACTAGGACGGCATGGGACGAGTTTTTAGTAAGGCTGTCTCAGGTACTCCTGGAATACCAGCACCAAACAGGAGACCCAGAGTCAAACCAGCTCCCAGCTTTGTGCCCTTATGCTGTTATCATCCACAACCTTCACAGAGGAAGCAACACCACCACATCTGTGCTTCCACTACTACACTCTGAACATAAGCAAGCTGCTCCCAAAGAACCATGCTACTGGGAAAGCCCCAAAGGACACCAAAAACATGTAATTCAGGACCACCACCAAAATTCTGGATACCTATTTTCCTGAACTAGGCACAGGTCCAAGGTCAGCAGGAACTGCCCTCCCCTCTTCATCCCAGCAGCACAAAGGAACCCTTCACTGAGTCTAAGCATACTTAGGCTTACAGGGAAGTAAATCTCACTCAGGTAGAGTGCTCTCCCCCCACACCAACACACGCCTTTCATTACAGAGCAGGAAAAAAAAATTATTGGATATTCTGATGCCAAGCTAGTGCTGTCCAGACACTGAGCTCTCCATCAGAATGAGCTTCTGAAATCTTGCTCTAGCATAAGGAGGAGTTACACATAGCCAAGCAGGAATATACAGGAGCTAAGGACACACCTAGGTGTTCTGAAGCCACTCGTCCAAAAGACAGCAGGAAAAACAGCAAAGAGAGACCTGGACATGCACTAAGGAGAGCTCTGTGGAGATCAGTATGGGTTAGGCCAAGCAGCAAATTAAACAGATGGGAGAACTGAGGACCCAAATCCTCTGCCCCAAGCTCTGCATTCAAGCACTCAAGCAACTCCAGGAAAGCCACACTGTGGTTATAAACAGCCACCCCAGGCTGAGCAGCAACTCTCCCCTGGGGGCTCAGGTGCCCTCTACCACACACAGCATTTGAGGACACTCTCAAAACAGCCTGACCTTGGGGAGCAGCTTTTGAATCCCTCCTGCTGTTATCAAGAAAAAAGGAAAGGAATCCATGACGACAACCATTCTTCCTGTGCAACAGGTCCTTTCTTTCATCTTTCAGACGGGGTTTTGCCTTGAAGACTTCAGAGAGATTCATGCTCTGAGGCATCACTATCTGCCAGGCAACGCACAACAGACTGCCCACAGCTCCAGCCTGGCAGATTTTAAGCAACTACAGATAAGCAAGCTTATTGCAAAAATGAGTTGCTGTGCTCTGGGAAGCAGAAGAGCCAAGGACTGGGAAGATTCAGCAGCACTTTCATACCATGGGCCATTTCCCCAGAATCAGAGCAATAGGAGCTGCAACCTTGCAAGCTGGAGAATGAGACAGCAGCAGCCACCCCGCAGAGGGCACAGATGAGGCTGGAACTGCAGTCTCAAGAGAAAAATCCAAGGAAAACTTAAAATCTGTTGCTGCACCAGCAGCTCTAGGATCACACAGAGGCGGATACAGCAAGGTGCTCCATCAGATGCCATCAGGAAGATGAACCTGCTGGGCTCACCTAGAGAGCCCAACATCCTCTTCAGAAGATCTGGTCCCGCTAAAAACACTCCTAGGTTAGCATTGCAGATTTAGTGTTAACAGACTGGTTTTAGGATGATTTCCCCATGGGAAAGTCTGCTGTCCCACATAGGGACAGCTCCCAATGTAGGGCAGGACAGGCCAGCCAGACCAAGCAGCAGGCATGCAGGCTGAGAGCCAGGCAGGGAGACCCAAAATCTGCACACGGATGTGCTGTGCACTGCTGCTCTCCATGCAAAAACTGGATCGAGACCCCATTTGTTGTACCCCTTGAGAAACAGGGCAGCGAAGGTAAAGGATACCATCAAGGGCAGCCACACCTCACTGCCTTTTAACCCCTCCTTGCCTCTAATATCTCAGCACACGTGCTCTCCTACTGGGAGGCTAAAGGCAGAGAAACACTGCCTCAAGAATTACAGAATGGCAGGACTGGAAGTGTTAAAGGCCAGTTTCCTGCACAAGTTCCTCTCCAGGTCACAGAGCAGGTTGCTGGGACTTGCTAAAGTATTTCTAGCCTGACAGATCTAGTGGCAGCAGAGGGTTTGAGACACTGCCTGCTGTGAGACAGCAGTTCAATCCTACAGCCAGGAAGTGCCAGCAGCTCAAGCCTGCAGCAGGCACTGCCTCCAGAGAGGCTCTCCAGGCACCAGCAGTGCCTCTGGCACGCTCCTCAGAGCTCAGCACACGCCCTCTGTGCATTACCAGCCAGGTGCAGAAGGAAAACTCACAAATAACCCTGTGTCTGTGTGCAAGGGGCTTGGTGGCCCTTTGGGAACAGGGGATGTAGGTAGGATTGAGGCATAAACAACAGCCCCACTGTTCTCCCACTTTGCATCAGCAGGCATCTGCTCCTACTGCACCAAGGCAGCGTGGTGACAACACCCCGGGAGCACAAGGTGACACCAGAGGCTTTGCAGCCCAAGGTCCGTCCCAAGCTGAGGAAGCTCCCTGCTGGCAGGGGCTAGGCAGAGGAGAAGAGGTCCCAGCTCATCAGTACTCAAGCACAGCACTGCAGGGGACCACATCAGCAATATTTTTAGACTGATTGTTAGCTATTTTGTTGCATTTCCACCCTTCCAGCCACCTCTCTGTGGGTCCACACAGCTGAGTCACTGCTGGAACCTTCCAAACGCTCGCCTGCCAGTGGCACACAGCTTTGCCTGGCAGTGCCAGCCCTCCCCCATGCCCGGCCACAGCCCAGCGCTGCCGCAGCCTCACCTGCCTGCAAGACACCCCGATGGAGAGCCCAGCCCCAGAGCTGGGCCAGCTGCAGCCTGCCAGGCCTCGGCAGCACTCACACACAGCAGCATCTCCTGATATCCTCTCCTTCCCATCACAGCATGGACAGGCCACCAGGAAGCACCAGCACCTGCCAGCTCCTTAGACCCACACAGCTTTCAGACACAGGACACTTCTCTGCCACCAAGAGTGATCAGAAAACACTCCTGAGCTACAACAGCTCCCCTGCCACTCCTCCAGGGCCCTGAGGAAGGGCTAAGGCCCCACAGAGATGGGAGGTGTGGGTGGCTGAAGCAATACAAAACTGTGCACAGGATCAGCCTTTCACCTCCCAGCCAGCACATACACCATCCCCACAGCTCTCAGAGCAGGAGAGCAGCAGCCCAGGCCATGAAGCACCCCTGGCCCAGCTGCTGCTCGCCTGCAAAGGGTGGGAGGGAGTGAGAAGGAGAACATTGTCTCAAGATGACAACAGCCCTAGCCTGGGACCCTCTGCAGGCCAGAGGCTGCTCTGTACCAACAGTACAGCTGCACTTGGGCAGGTCTCACAGCCCAGCCACCCCCTCTCTGCAAACTAATGGGAACACCAGTCAGAAGTGAAGAAATAGGCCTCTGCAGATAGCACTGGGTGCCATCTTCCACCAGCTGTTACCACACTTGCCACAACCACCCAGTGGGCACAGATCAGAGCCCAGGGATGTGCCCGAGGCAAGATCCTTCCCGCAGCTCTGCCCGGGCCTCTGCGGCAGGCAGGAGCTCCAGCACAAAGCACTGCAGTCAGTGGGGGCACCTGACACTAGAGACACTCTGTGAGCAGGGAGGTCACCAGAGCACATTCAAATCCTCTCCAACTCAACCTCCCCTGAAGCCAGCACCCATCCACCCCCTTAGCAGTGATCTCCCACCAGCAGCACGGCCATGCCAGCCCCACCAGCCAAGCAGCGAGGCGCAGAGCCCGACCGGGCTCGTGCCAGCACACTGCTCATCTGCCTGCCGGAGCACTGCGGAGACATCCACACCTCTGCCAAGGCAGGCTGGCAGGAAGCTGGCCAACAGAGCTCTGGAGATGGCTACAGAGGAGCAGGTGGAGCTGGGACATCTGCACCGAGTGGCTGCCTTCATGTGTGACAGCCTCACTCTGCAGTGCTGTGTGCACTGAGCCCACCGCCAGGGTCACTCCAGGGAATGTCACCTGCTCCAAGCGTGCTCTTCATCCATTAAAGAACCTGTGACAGAGGTAACAGCAGGCCTCCAGTCTGCCAACAGCCCGAGGGGGCTCAGAGCAGAGCTCTGAGGCACCTGGCTGGCCCACTGTACACTAACAACTTGGTTCTCCTTCCTCCTTCAAAGTCTCAGCTGGCAATGAAAGTATAGGCAGTAGTGTGTGGTATTCCCTGGTTCATTAGGGGAAGCCCACAGGACCATGTGGAGGTTTGCTCACTGAAGCAGAGCAAGGCTTAATAAAGCTACCGCAGCTGGGCTGCAGGCAGACCTCAAGTGCCCATGCCAGGCCCCACACGCCAAGTCTTGTCAAAAATTAAATGCAGAAACTCAAATGAGCTGTGCCAATACAGCTGTTCAAATTCTGCTACCCCACTATCACTTTTTTTTTTCCTGTTTTACAACTCATGCAGCAATTCCGGGCTGTGTCCCAGAAGCTCTTCCTATGCTTAAGGACAGCCCCCTTGCCCCACCAAACATCTACACAGGCAAAAACCCCACTGCCCAGCTCCCCCACCCAAGAAGCTATCTATACTCCTGTCAGCACCAACTCCATGCCTGGGGCCTCTGTGTCACCCAAGTCTGTGCACCAATGCACTCCCCTTTTAACAAAGCAGGAGCATGCTGCTATAAAGGGATGAGTTTCTGTAGCAACCAGGCTGTACTTGTACAAACTCTGCCAAAGCACTAGATCTTTCCACAGACTGATACTTGAACGAACACACTGTTTGTGAAACTGGTTTTTACACGCCTCAAAGGCTAGCAAGCAAACTCATCACTGTTTTACCCCTCTGCTCCAACACCAAGCTGAGAGAATGCATTAAGTTTGTGCATGCAGCACTCCTTTCTCCTGGGAATTTACATGGAAGGCTGGTGTCTCAGTTAACTGGACCCTACATCACTCCAGGGGAGGCACCCAGCATCCCTGGAATCCTCCAGCTGATCCCAGCTGCAAAAGCAGACTGAAGAGGATCAAGGGGGAAGGGCACACCAGCCAGCAGCGTGTGGCTGCAAGCCCACACCCTGCCCATCACGTACATTTGTGCTGGACCAGAAGAGTTAAAACAAGAAGCCATTCCACAGCATCTCCTGCAGCCCACTGCCAGGCACAGCCTGCTATTTCTAGTTGAGCCTGAGAGTGGAGAAGCATCCCTCCAAGTCTCCCACCCAGCTGAGGAGCTCCTGGCTGAAGTTGTTAGGTGCTGGTTGTACCACACCCCACAGTAGAGCTGGGCAACTGAGGCTGCAAGGACTTTGGCAATTAGGCACAGGGGGGCCCTCTGCAAGCATATCGCACCCCCCTCCACCTGCAGAGCTCCCTGCCACCAGGGATTTCCTCAGGCTGCTGGAGTGAAGTTCAGTCTCACTCCTACCCAGCGTGTTCAGCCTCCTAACACCACACCCCCCCACCCACTCCCTCCAAACACAGCCAGAGGATTTCTCCTCTCCTGGTGAGGTTATTCCTCCAGCAGCATTACAGCTCTGAGCAAAACAACCCCGGGCACTTCTCATCTGCAGTGAGCTGACAGCAGAGCAGAGGGGGCTGTGGCACAAGGCAGCCACAGCCTCCCCAACTCAGCTGTCACATTACACAAGCACCTCAGCTCGAGAAGCCCCCATTAGCCGCCGCCAGCGCCCTGTTACACAAGCACATCGCTCCACATTAGCTTGAAACCAGCCAAAACCACACACAGAATCCAACAACTGTTGCTGCATGTGTCAGCAGACTCACCGGACTGCGTGCTGGTTTGTGCTGCAGTGTCAGTGTCCTGGGTGCTCCAGGGTCTGTCCCACCCTGTCAGGTTGAGAGACTGCAGGCCAAGGCACAGATCGTTGGTGTCTGGGAGGCCACGGGAAGACTCTTGAGTGGATGTAGGGAAGAGCATCCTGCTTGCCACTGCTTCTTCAGAGTCCTGGATGTCTGCTCGGATGGAGAACAAACAGAAGCTTGAGAGTTCAGGGCTGCTTTTTTCTTTCTAAAGCAGTTTTCCAAAGCATTAAGCCCCAAGCCAGGTTTCGCGTCGCTCTGAAGCCACAGCTCCTGCAACCAGCAGTTGCACCCCAAAAGGGAGGGCTACCATATGTCCAGAATCCAGCCCCCCACCCCCCTCAGCCCCTCCACCTTCCTATCCCGTCTGCATTACTGACTGGGTCAGCATGTGACCAGGCTGCTGATGCTTACTGTGCTGACAGTGACGTCACTCAGCCATGCAAGAGAACTGCATCAGCTCTTACAAAATAAAGGTAAAAAGAAAGGATAAGATTTCCCCTGACAGACAAGACGGTAGCAGGAAGGAAGAGGAGCAGTTCCAGTAAATAAGGGGAGGCAGGCAGCACAAAGCAGGGCTCGTCGGCACAGCAGACACCAGGCTGGAGGCAGCAATCCCCCCAGCAACGACGAGAGCAGCAGCAACAGAGCACAGTTAGTTTTAGTGCTACCCAGCTCTCCTGTCCCCGCCTCCCTCCACCCACAAAACCCAAAAACACTTTAGTCCTGGCCAGCTTCCAGCTGCTGGCTCCAATTCAGAGCCGATGCAAAGCTTCGCAATTCTGCTGGCATAATCTGTTTGGTTGAGCCTGGCCACTGTGCCTCACTGACTCGGCATTGTTTACCCCTGAGTAACAAGGATAACCTTCAACCCCCACTACCCAGAGAGCAGCCCATTATCCCTGGTCCAGCCTGAGCAGGCACAACCCGCTGGTACAGGAGGAAAAGGACTGAGCAGACCCATTTCACATCAGGAATTTTTCATGGCCTGTTTACCTTTCGCCCGCCCGGTCCCCCCTTTCCCAGCCCTCCCCTCCCCTGCAGGGTGTTCACAAGCCTACAGGACTGGAGATGCGGATTCTCTAGTTTAAGCCCTTGCCAACAGCCTAAGGAAACACAGCAGGTTCATAGTCTGAGAATTCCAGTTTAACGCAGGGATCTGGGGGCTGGTGAAACCACAAGATGCTCAGCTGTGCTAACCAAAAATCTGAGTCAGAGGGCATTTATAAGCCAACTCCCAAGCAGCAGCAGCTGTCTCCTCCTCCTCCCCCTGCCCCCACAGCCTCCCACTGTGCCATCAGATGTACACCTCGCTCCACACACTGCTCCCAGCTCTTCCGCAGGCGCTGCAGTCACTCCAGCCTGTCACATTACCTCTCACGTGCAGCCCCAGCCATCCCAGACTGCCCGACAGCGTTCCCGGCCTCCTTTTCCACATGCACATCCCAGGCCACTCGGATGCCCACAAGCAAAGGCTGATGGCAGCTGGGTAACCTACGTGTGACACAGGTCACTGCTGCCAGAGGCTGGACCCTTGCCTTCATCCCATGGCAATTTGGGAGCACCAGCATTCCCAGACCCCAGTGAGAGAACTGAGGCACTGCAGCATGATTAGAGAATTTAAAACCACATAACCTGCTGGCAACATGCCACTTTCCCCCTCCCAGCTGCAGCCTCCTCCACATCATTCCACCAGGTTAGCATCCACCAGTGTGTCTCCTACTCCTAGTAGTACTAGTATGAGCTGTAGTGCCAATTCAGTCACATTACTACCAAGCACCTGTAACAGCATCTATTCCTCTGACAGTGTCACACTGCATCTCCAGCATAGTACTTCACTGCATCAATTCTTCCCAGATAGTTTTTTTGATTGCTTGTTTTGGACATCTCTAACATAGGAAGGAGAGGATCAAGACACAGTGCTCAGCCAACTCAGTTCCCACAGCAACCATAACTTGTCCATATGAATATGTAACATTCCTGTCTTTATGAAAACGCACAAATGTTCTGCACAGATCCCTGGTAGCAGGATACTCCATTCCCTTTGGGGACCAGGGATCTTGCTAGCTCTCAAAAAAACTAATTCCCACCAAGCTTCATCTTTTGGGAAACATGGACACAGTAGTAACACACAGCACAACTTGAATACCAACAACTTGGATGAAACCCACAACTGAAGAAATAAGGAAAATAGGGAACAAATTTATCTGTGACAGGAAGCACTCACTCCACAGCATCCAGCCATGTTTTCCCTCACTATCCACATTTTTCAGGAAATAAACTGTCTTGTTTAATTGAACCAAATTAGATTCAAGGAAGTCATCCAGAATTCCCTCTGACTTCAATCCACATTAAAAAACTCCCTGCAATCCAGTTACAGTTCTAACTGTGGAAGCACAGAGGAGAATCCACTCAGATAACCAGCAGTTTTTAATTAGACCTTTTCCCATCAGAAGCCAACAGCCAGCCCAAGCTGCTTCCCCTTTAATACTCCCAAGCCAGGCTGAAAGAGATACAGGTCATCCAGGCAAAACACCAACTAAAAAGAAAAACAAAAAGAACTCAAATAGACTTCTGGACTAGTTATTTTTAAAAGTCAAGTGTCTGGAGATTTGTTACAAAGCAATCAGTTGTTGTAGGCAGAAAAAAAACCAATCAGATACCAGAGGAGGAAGAATTACATTTCTGACAAAAATTCTGTCTAAAGAGTCATAACTTCAAGTTATTCATAACTAAATGTCTACCAAACACTAAATAACTTCACTTTGCAACCTGACACAGCCCAACCTAAATGCTTTACTGCATATTTTTCCAAGCACCAACCACCAACACAAGCCCTTCCAACCTGGATTTTTCCCTGGAGTTGCCACTGGAAGCCAACCATCCTGGCAGAGGGAACGGCACTGCACTGGGCTTGTGCCCGAGAGTCTGGGAGAGACTGAGCTCCTGCCTCCCAAGCCTGTTGGGTTTGATTTCAACAGCATGATGAGAACAAAGTACTTAACAAAACACTCCCTTGCTGGCCTTGGAGCAAGTGTCTCTCCTGGGCAACTCCCTCCTGCCTGTCCAGGAAATCCCTGTAGCCAAGCCACAGCACAGGCTAGACAGCTTCCCACATCACTGTCCTCATGGAAAGCTGCATTTTCCAGACTAACTGTGAGCCCTGGATTTAAGACATTCCAAAGGTAAGGCTCTCCAAAGCTGACCTCTCACCTGCAGGCAAGGACAGCTGTTCCTGTCCCCAGCCCATCCTCCCCACTCACACCACTTTAGGCAGGTTAGTTTCCACACAGGAAGCTGGGCTGGGGAGCTCATCTGGTTAAGACAAAGCCACAGGGAGTTAGCTTTAAGCCTGGTTTGCTCCCCTGATCTGGTATGCAGCATGGCTGCACCAACCAGGCACTTCAAACAAGAAAATATTTAGGAAATTACAGCCTAAGCCTGCTTTGGAAGGATCTACAAGGCACGGCAGCAGAAGCTGTGATCCACAAGCAGGTTGTGGATTAAGGGAGCATGATTCAGTTCCCAACCCACAGCAGCAGCATCTCTGTGCCATCAGTCTGGAAAGGTGGTGCTACAACCCAGCACAAAGGTGTTCAGATATTTGAGCCTTCCAGATCTGGGAAGGCCAGCTAACAATCCAGCAAACAATTTCTCTGTTTTCTCAGAATGGTGATGCAAACACAAACCAAGTCAGATCCCATTCCTACCACCTCCACAGCCAGTACAGCTCTCTTTGCTCCCACATGCTGGTTTCCACCAGAGCCTGAATACAGATGAAGCCTCTCCTTGAATGTGGGCCCCAAGCATTAACAGCAGCAGCATAATAAGCCCAGCTCAGTTATGAGCTCTGTTCAGAGACAAAACCAGATTCACACCATGGATCAGAGCTCTGACCAAGGCTGAAGTTCCAAACCAAATCTAGAGAAGCCAGAGGCAGAGGAAGCAGCCTTCAGATGACAAACAGGAAGGCAACAGCCAGCAGCAACATTCCTTTGCTTGTCACACTTCTCTGCACCTCCCATTGTAAAGGATGGGAATTGCATCCCTGAAAATTAAGCCTCTCAAGTGCCTTCTGCACACAAGACAAACAGATAGCCAAGTGAAAGCTTTCAGATGAGCCAAATATATTCCTAAAGTGCAGTGGAGGTCATTAGGGACTTAGAAAAGCACTTGTTCAGCAAAAACCGACTAGTTACAAGAGGTTTTTCTGAAACACAGCTAAGCATCTCCCCTCTAATCTGAAAAGTTCCTGAAGTGGAGACATTTGCTGCTGCATGATCTGTTCTACAGCCAGATGAAGGAGTCTGCCTTATTCCATAGCCACAAACACTTGAGCAGCTGGCAAGCAGCTACTTCAGAAACCAAGAAAGAGGCGCTGCAACAGTCTTGCTGCTCTACCTCTCCCTCTTCCAAGAGTAACAGAGGCTGCCACAGAATTACAGCACCAAAACCTGAGTGGCAGAGCTCAGTACACATCAGAAAACTGCTGCATCTTTGGGAACACTACCAGTCTGTAACCACAGAAGAACACAACACCTTTGGCCAAGTCCCTGTTCCACAGAACACTGACCTGCTTTTCCATCTGTATATCCAATACAAAACCCAACTACTCCAGTGGACAGAAGCATCATGCTTGTGTAGGCAAAGACCTGTCAATGTGACACTTCAAAGGGCAATAAGAACAAGGGAAGTAAGTGTGCTTTTTCTGGGGCACAGGTGTGGAACTTCCCTACTCTGGATATGCATGTGGCATCCAGTATTACTGTGGGGCAGGCAGAATGGCTCTGCCACCTTCAGGCGAGCTCCTGCTAACAGTCTCACTCTGCCTCAGTACCTCCAGGTAAGCAGAGCTACCTTTTGAGCCTCTGCATCCTACAGCATTTTGTTCCCTGATTCCAGACCATGTGTATCAGGTCAGCTGCATCCAGTGCTACCTGGGGCTGCAAGGAAGGAAGAGCAGAAGA
This sequence comes from Oenanthe melanoleuca, assembly GCF_029582105.1. Classification (NCBI taxonomy): domain Eukaryota; kingdom Metazoa; phylum Chordata; class Aves; order Passeriformes; family Muscicapidae; genus Oenanthe; species Oenanthe melanoleuca. The sequence continues at coordinate 16,511,974 of NC_079344.1, forward strand.
ATTCACATTACAATTATCAGAGACACTTTTTGGACGGCTAAACAAGTGATAGGTTGTTAACTGCAATTGACTGCAGTTAAGAGCAAACAGGAAGCCGATTTAGTCATCAGCTAGTCTGGGTATGCATTTGTCCTTCAGTTTTCCTTAAATAAAGCCACCACTGAGTCATTAAAGCCTGATGGACCACAACTAACAGCATTTACACACTGAACTTGGCACCTGAAGCCTCTCACATCCAAAGGAAGTAATATAGGCATCTCCCATTCCTTCACACAACGGGACTGCCAAGTTAGAGCAAAATAATGGCTGCTTTGTTGCTGTTAAATGAGCAGAGCTTAATGACAGATCAATGTTGCTGGGACACTTGGGGTACCCACACATCCTTAAAGTTCCTTTTAAAGGCACAGCCTTCAGCTGAAACCAGCAACAGGCATGCAAAAGCTCCCATCAGAGCTTTACTCCCAGTTCTACTAAAGCTGGAAGTTGTGCCTGCGGTTTCAAAAGCTGGTATAGGTAGCAGCACCTTCAAACGAGCAAGGCCCAGCTTTAAATCCTGGCAAACAAACCACCAGCCAGTTGAGAACCTGGCCTCGATCACGTTCTTATTCAGAAAAGTGATAAACATATGCAACAGCTTTAAAACTACATTCCTTGCACAGCAGCTGCTCAAGGACAGGCAGCTGCTCCAGCAGCACTGTCAGGAGATGCAGATTCCTGCCTCTGTCAAGGCCACACTGCCTCTCCCATCTCCAGCACCACACAAAAAGCTACTAAAGGTTAAGGCCCACACTGAGGAGGTTCTGCCTTCCTCCAGAGAAGACTGAGGCAGCCAGACAGGCTGTAGTTCTGGAGCACCATGACCCTGCCCCAGAAGCCACCAGACAGGTTCTACAATGACAGCTCTCCCCACACCACTGCACCCCACAGTTTGGGAGAGCACCCTGAGCCTGGGGCAGCTAGCCACAAACCTAAGGGAGGGTGGTCACCTGTGCATCCCAACACAGCTGGCTTTGACAAGGCAGTGAAGCTCACCATGGATTATCATCAGCTGCAAGCTGATCTCTACACAGATCCAGCTTTAGCTGTGACAAGCTGAACCTGCAGCAGCAGTCCCAGCTCTGCCCTGAACAGGATAACACTCTGCATGGATCCAGGAGTGCTGAATCAGCCTGTCCTCTCACATTGCTCAGGCTGCTGCTGCACTGATCCCAGCATGGCCTCACTGTCAGCCCAGTAAAGTGTCTCCACACGTGTCTTCCCCAATAGCATTAGTGAAAGGTCATGAACTTCTGCCATCTCCTCTCCACCACGTGTAATCCTCTTAAGGCTCAAAGGGGCTTCTTCAACAAAAGTCCAAGCCAGGATAAATTTATTTTGACACGAAGATGACAACTGAAAAGCTTGAGGAACCACAAATAGATTAAAGTCCAAGCATTTACTGCTGGAATAAAGTCTTTCCCAAGCTCTGCCATTAAAAGAGTTTAAGCTGTAAAAAGACAGTCTTTTCACCTGTTATAGCTACAACATTCCTGGTGGATCTCAAGAGTCATTAAGCCTGCCCAAGCAAGGAGTTTCATGATAATCTAGTCTAACTACAGTTGCTCTGCACAAAGGAAAAGCACCACTGACTCAAGAATTATATTCAGAAGTGACTTAGAGCAATGTCAAAACATCACCTGAGATGAAGGATCTCTGCTCCATTGGTCACCTACCCAGAATTCACTCAAGGGCAAGGCAAATCGCTCCAACACCCCGTTCCAGGCCCAACCACCTGCCCAGGCACCTGCACTATATTCTGAATTTCAGCAATCAACTGCTCAGCCTTACAGCCATCAGGTGTGAATTTCTACACAACCCAGGCCAGGGTCCAGGTGCCAAAGTAACTGCCCCATTTATAGATCACAGATGCCCCAGGATTCACATCCTTGCTGGTGCTGCTAGCTTTTCCACGGAGAAAACTCTAATTAGCTATCTATCAAACATTAAGAGCAGCTCCTGCACTTTTCAGCTGTAAAGACAGGACAAAGCTTGCAGAGCTGCCACATTCAGGCCCTCCTTACCTGCCCAGAGGTTCCAGCTCCATCGTTTAGGAAAGAAGGCTGGGACTGCAGGGAGACCAATAACTGTGAGCTGAGGACACTCTGGCAGATGCTGACTCATCCATGAATTTACAGCTGATAACTGCTGGCCCAGGTTGTTCTTTTATCAGTACCTTCACATTTCCATTAGCCCAAGGCAGCCCCCCTCAGCAGGGCCCAGTATCCTTTGGGAAGCGAGGAATTCTTTCCTCACGACACTATAAGCACTTATGCCACTATACAAGGAATTTGGCACAAGCTGAAACCCTCCTGTCTGGGTAACTACTGCTGAGCAAGGCCCCCATCCTGGTCCCCAGCTGGTGAGACTGGTCTTCAGCTGCCAGAGCAGGAAAAAAAAGCTGCTTGGGGTGTCCCCAAAACACAACTTTAGTTACCCTGCAGCAAAATTAACATTTGCTAGAGGAAGGTGCTCTTTTTTACACACAAGTGCCACTGTACTTGCCCTATGAAGACTTCCACAGGACTTACTGATCACCTGAAACAAGCACTTTAACACCACTGGGAAACTCAAGAGTTTTCAGACAAGGCATCACCAGCAAGACACCCTGGTCCAGATGCTCCTAGGAAAAACCAGAGTAAGCAATAGAACAGGCAGAGTTTGCAAGCAGCAGGTTAGTAAAAAGTTCTACTTCAGCACCAGGCAAACACCCCCATCCCTCAGAGAAGAGCTTTCAAAGTAAAATACAGCACTGCAAATTAAAATTGCTGTGCCAGCTCTTAAGCCCAGACCCAAAACCAGAACTAACCCACACCTTCACAGGATCAATCTGCTCTAACAGGCAGGTGCACCTCCTTTGTAAACTAGGTTAACTCTGGCAAGCTGAAACTCAATCAGGAAATACCATGAACATGTTCTAAGATTCTGTTCAACAGTCCCATTCCAAATGGAGCAATAGCTAAGATTGCAACAAGGAAGCCAGAAATAACTTTCATGAACTCACTGCAAGGAGATAAAGGAAAGTATTCCTATTTATTTCTCCTTGATGCTTCCAGTGCAACCAGATCAGATACAGCACTGGCCACTACTGTGACAGGGGACAAAAAAATAGCCAAACCAGCTCAGTCCAACAGCAAATCTCTAAAAATGCACCACTAATCTGAACTGGTTAATAATCCCCACACCATTGCTCAGGAGTAGCCAGCATAGCCCCCAATGCCACCTTACCAGGCAGGTTTCAAGCAATGCTGGCCATTGATCCAGGCCTCAGAGCAAGCAATTCACTTCCTCTGGTATTTCTGCAGTGCCAGCATGGGATCACATGGCCAGATCAGCCCCCGGTCAACACTGCTAAATCCTCAAATACCCAGGAGATTAAGCTGCACTGGAAGTCATCTGGTAGCAGTCATTTTGCTAGCCCAGAACAAAGTTGCACTGTACAGGCATGAAACCGGCTCACACAGTGCCCATATTCCCATTTAGAACTTTTTCCACACCCATTTGATTAAACTTCAGATTACCCATCAGGCCAAGGCAACTCTGTCTCCAGTGACTGCAGAGAAACCTGCTCACCCATGGCACCCTGCAGGGTCATCAGCTGGGGAGGCTCAGCCCTTCCCACTTTGTTTTCGGACATATCCTGAGGAACCAGTTTGTTTCCAATAATGGCTGAAGTATTTCTGGACCCTGTAATTCAGAGGCTGGAGAGGCAAGAGCAACCACTTTCAAGTGCCCAAATCCTTGGCACAAGCACTGCTGCTCAAAGGTGTGCTGGCAAAAGGAGTATCAGGCACAGGTACATTTACTGCAGTCCTGGGCTGCTGCAAAGGGACAAAAACCATGTCCTTTACTTGGATAAAAATAAGACCAGACCAAACACTCTCCACCACTTTGGCACAAAACTTGTCTTGAGGCAGCAGAAGATGCCCACTCCCCTCAGCCTGGAAGAAACAGAAGCTTGCAGCAGATTTCATAACACCAAGCTTGCTTTGCAGGGAAGTCAGCACCACCTGTGCTCTGACATGCAGGTTTAACTGACCTGTAGCAAGTATGTTTTTTCAAAATTATTTTGCAATTTCCATGTATGCAGCAACTCAGCCTTGCTTAATGTTGCAAGTAGTTTAATCCTGACACTAGCAGAGGCAGACTAAAGGAGTCTGCTGGGGGTATTCCCACCAGGAATTGGCAAGTCAGGCAGGGAGCACTCACATCCTGCCCACAGGGACCCACTGCACCTCCAGGCACATCCACACTGCCAGGGAATACAAGGATTATTCACTTCAGGCACACAAGCAAAGCCTCCCGGTTCCAAACATGCCAACACCCACACCGCTGAGGATTACCACCACCACCACCTGCTCACCAGGTCCCACCAAGTGCCTCCCCCCTCCAGCAGCCCCCCTCCATCACCTGGCAGGGCGTCACATTTGCTTTTTGTGACAGGCGTGGTGCAGACTCCACTGAAATCCAGAGAGTTGTCCAACATGGCATTTATTCGGCGGAATATATCCGCATTGCTGCAAGTGGAAAGAGCAGGGGCATTCGGGCTATCCCAGCAGTCTTTTATGCTCCTCACAGGATCTTCTTTCTGGTAAAAAAGAACCAGTATGTGTGTCAAATAGGCAAGTACTCAGCTTTCAACACATTGTGGAAAGCCTGGACTGCCTCCAATAGTCACATTAGCTTAGGTCTTAGCAACACTCAAACCCAATTCTTGGCATTAAAGAAGCAGTTAAGCAAACCAGTCAGCAGTCTGCACACTGGATCAGACTGCCCACCACACACAGGTACCAGGGATGGACTTCAGTGTCAGCCACACCAAACCAGCTGGGTTGTGAACACAGCTCCCTGCTGTTCTTCTCCAGCACATCACAACACCAGCAGATATCTGATGAATGAGGGCACACACCTTCTACCCCAAAATCAGTTTCCTGACACCAAGGGACAAGTGGGGTGCCCATGGTCCAGGCAGACACCACAAGGAACCACAGCAGTTCCTCTTATGCACAGCAAGGCTCACCTCACTACCCATCTTGGGGACTGATCCAAGTCAGCAGCAATCACTTCAAGCTTGCAGAAAAAGATCTGAACACTGCTTCCCAGCAAATCAAACAGCCCCAAATCCTGAGGAAAGGCAGATCAAACCCTGATCTTCCCTTCACACAGCAGTTCCTGACCTCAAAAACAGGAACCCCAAACCATCTCTGCTTTAGCACAACCCTGCATAGGCACAGATCCACCAGCATCAAGGTTCTGCAGCCACCCTAAAGAAAGGGTGACCTATGTAAAGCTTCTGTCGAGAAACATCAAACCCCTCCTGCACTCTGATGCCGGTCCAGAGAACCGGGAAAAGCAGCTGCTTTCCCAGCTCTGCTCACAAGCCACTGACATGCAGGCACCACATCCGAGCCTCTGACAACTCAGAAGCCGCTAAGCTTCATCACTACCAACGTTTAGAGGCCGAGGACAGGCCTAGCCGCCGCCCAAGAGCCACGGCAGAACTCTGCTCCCGAACACGCCGAGCAATCGGTATCGCCGCCCATTAAGACCGGCTTTAAAGAGAGGAGCAGGGAGGAACAACCCTGCCAGTCCTGGCCTCCGGAGCAGAATGCTGGCCATTAAATCAAGTTGAACTCAGATCTGAAGAGCATCAAGTCTGGCAAACGAGCCCCTGCTCCTCCAACACACACACCGAAGCTCTAAATTGGGCCATTTGTACTTGTCAAGATACTTAATACAGGCACCTCCTGGACGTGCTACTGCAAGTTTCGGGCGCCTCACTTACCTCCAGTTCTGCTTCACCCGCAAACAAGTTTGAAGCACCGAGCTGGTTTTACTTTCAAATGGCCCCTTGCTGATCGCTCAAGGAGGCTGGTCTAAACCGAACTTCACATGGAGACGGGAATATAAACCCAGCCCATGCCTGGCGCTTACATTCCACCCCCCACCTCGTCATTAGACGCGCACGATCCGATCGTTTTCTCCAACGACCCACCACATAGCTAAAAAGCAAAGGAAACCCGGTCTTGGAAGCAGCAGGAATAAGCTACTGAACCAGCACGGTGCCTGCAGGCGGGACCTGAACAATTGCTGGAGACCTCCAGCCCGTTTCGGACTATTAGCATCTCTTCAGCGCTGAGGGCTGGCTATTGAAATGCCAGAGCTGTGCAGGAAACCACGCCGTGGAAAGCCAGTGTCCAGAAAGGACACGGAGGAGCCCTGCAACTTCATTCGAATAGAGGGAGAGATTCTCCACTGGGGCACACGCCCGCAGGGTATTCTCTCTGTTTTGGAGGGCACAGCCTCCTTTCAGCCTAAACTCCCGGCTGCATGTTGCCCTCTCCCTTTCCCCACTGGCTGAGTTACTAGGAAGGTACAGCCTTCCCACACCGCCTACCACATATCCCCCTTTAAACACGTTTTTCCCCCAAAGTTCAGAAATTCAGGCTTGTACAGACCCTTTGCCTGTTTCAGGAGCCAAACTGTTCTGTAACAAACCTGCGGCCTGAAGTTGGTAGAGACATTAAGAGCCATTAAGAGCCATTTCAAAGACGTTAACAGCCATACCCTCACCCATGGAATTGTTTGTAAATACATGAGCACACAGAGCCCACCGCCAGACAAGGTGCTGGTTCTCTGGAACATTTACAAGAGTGAAACAGGTAAGGCTGAAAGCGAGCTGCAGGCTGAGAGAACAGGCAGAGCATGCTTTAAGTCATCTTTATAAAGAGCAGCTGGAGTACAGAAGCTCAAATTACAAAAGTATTGCCAGTCATCTTTAATAAAAAGGAGTGCCGCATCAGGCTGCCTTGGCACAAGCATGGAACTCCACATTCTACTCCTGTTCCTGTAAAAGAACCACTTCCAGCAGGAGGCAAAGCTTTTCCCTAGGAATCTGCACTAGTGAGACAAAATAACCTGGAGCAGCCAGCTGAACGCCCCACCCGTTCCTTCTCATTTAGTCTCCACTACTGGCAGCACCACTCCTGCTCCAAACAGGAACCAGTGAGAACACAGCCAAGCCTTTCCACAGAAATCCCTTCTGCTAGAGAGCTTTTAACCCTAGATTGTAAAGGATATCCTTGAGATACTGCAATCATCCTGCACGCAGGGTAGGGGGGACCTTGCAGCACTACAACCCCTTGTAGGAAGGGGCTCGGGGCTCACCCTCTCCTCCCTTAACTCTAAAATAAGATACTCCTTTGAGAAGAGCTTTGCAAGCCTCCAGAGCACTTAGAGCCTGGAGAGGATGCTAGAAAGAGTCTGCAAACTTGAGAATCCACCCAAATGCTTCCATCTCAGAGTCAATACCAAAGCCCAGTGAAACACCACACCTGAGGCTGCATCCCCACAGCCGGTGCCACTATTTATCCCCAGCCAAGACGAGCAACACAGCACTCCAGAGCCCAGGTAGGATTTGCTTTCCGTCTCCCACCTGGAATGATTTGGCAAATTCAACACACTGTCTCTCCAGGCTTCCCTGGAAGCCCTGCACACTGCAGCTACAAACTACAGATCCTCTCTGCTTCCGGAGGTACAGCAGCACTGTACAGAGTGCAGCACTGGTGAGTCCTCTTCACATCACATGAGACACCCTGGGGTGTAAACAGTGACCCAACAGTCATTCTCAGCCATTCCATCCTGTTACACCTCATAATCCCAATGCAGAGGCACGGACACAGTTTTATCAAGGGATGAACAAGTCAATGGAGATGCTGATTCAGCTAACAGGTGCTTGCTTTAAAGCCACCAGGAGTCAAACATCCCTTCCTAATGACTAGTAAGACACCCAGTCTCGTCGAGAGTTGGAAGTTTCTAGGGAAGCCCCTGGATCTGAACCAAAGGAGAAGAGCAATTCAGCTGTCTGCAGCAGGCACATAGTGCCACAGAGCAAACGATTCTGAGACTGTAGGTTAAATCATGGGAGGTCAGAAATACAGACCCAAGCAGCATCATACAAAGACACACAGCAAGATGAATTTCAGGCAGAAGGGCAGTCCTCCACACCCTGACTCAACTAAGAACTTACACCCAAGCAGGAATATTCCTCCCCACAACACTAAGGTTTCAAGGAGGGTACTGAAAGGCTCCAGACCCCTCTTGCAACCCAAACACATGGAACTGAGAAAACAAGTGTCAAGAAACAGGGAGGAGTTCCCCTCCCTCAGAGTAACAGAGCACCAAGCAAGCCTTACCACCACGGCAGAGAGCTTGTTTTGCCGGCTGTGCATCAGGAAGCTGGCAGGTCCCTGGAGCTCCCATCCCACCAGCCCCAAGCAGACCCAACACCCTGCAGAGTTTACCTACAGGAGAGCCTGCTCCAGGCACAACCAGCAGCACTCAGTTGGGGGCACAACACACCTGCGCAGCAAAACACCCCAAAGTTGTCCAAGGTCAGTGGAAATGAGGCACCTCCACAGCCCCCAGGCACACACACCTGCAGGAAACCTAGAGATAATGAAATCCCAGGGCTAGGCAGAACCTGCAGCATCACAACAGCACTGGCACAGGATTATCATAGTCTAATCCTTAGGGAAGTCATTAAACACAGCTCGGCTGCCAATATGACCAAGATGTGCATTAGCTCCTGGGGATGCTGGGGAGCAGGCAAGGCTCATCCACCTCAGTTACAGTCCAGCCTTTGCTTTTTTTGTATCTTCCATAGAAATCCTACCCAGGCAGCGCCATGCTGATGCCCAGAGGGTTGTTGGAGCTGTAGCTACAGCCAAGAGGGCCTTCAATACCAAGGCAAAATTTAAGATGTTAAAATGGTGCTCATGTCAAAATAATGAAGCCAAGATGGCTCCATACTTTATGAAAGGCAGCTCAGAAAATCCTTTTTTTTTTGTGTTGGTATGTTTTGCTTCCCAAGTTGAAGTCAGCTACACCTATGCAAAACATGACATTGGTGTAACCAAGCATCACACCCCCACCTCCAGCTGATCCCAAAAAGGGTTATTAGGCAAGGCTGCACCAGCTCTCCCATCATCAGCAAGGCTAAAGTTAAGCAGCTGTCCCAGGGTTTACTGAGTAGAAGCATCTTGAACACACCTGGTTGGAATTAAGACTGGTCTTAATTCAGAGGGGAGCACAGACTACACAACACCAAGTCTTCCCAAAATCACTGTTTTTAAAGGCATTTCACCATCAAGGCAGCTATTTTTCGAGGCTTTTTAAAAAAAAAACCAACATTTTGAAGCCATCACTCCCATGCAGCTTTGTACACAAGCAATACCCAGAGCTGCCTGTTGCAGCAGATTATCAAAGCTGAACAAGGTTTAATTGGTGTAGGGAGACTGTTCAACTGTTACTGCAGTCGAGACAAACTGCAGTAAAGCAATGGGGTCCTGGAGCTCTTCCCTGAGCCCAGCTGTACCTGAAGCCCCTCACCAGCTCTCCAGGTGCCAGCACACCTTGTTAGCCCATGACACAAGCACCAGTAATAAGCATTAATTGGTTTCAGCTGGGGAATACCAAACGGTAAAAAAAAGAACTTATTTTTCAACGGATTTGTCTCACTCAGAAGAGTCACCTTTGCCCACACTCAGTTACAAATTGAGCCTCCTGTGTTACCCCCTGTCCCAGCCAGACACTATATGGGGCTTTCAGCATATGGTTTAAGAATAAAATAGGACCTCCGGTTACCTTACTAAAAAAAGGCAGTTTAAAAGTGCACAAAAATACAACTTGCATGAGTACAAGTGCCCGCTGCAGCTAAAACATGCCCCAGCATCCAAACCTAAGCTCAGCACCTCCAGCCCAACTTCATTCCCCTAAAACCCTGGGAAAAGGGGGACATTAGGTCGCTAGGCTAGGATCAGGTTTCCTCCGGCGTTTCCCTGAAGGCAGCAGGGGCCAGTTAATAGATTCCGTGAGCTCCAGAGCCCCCTGCTCTCCTCGGGTGTACCTCAACAGCAGGACCCACTCGAGACCAGCCCAAACGGAGTGGGGATCCCGTATCAGCGCCCCGAGAGGAGGCGGGGGAGCTCCATGCAGCCCGTCCTGAGGGCTCAGGGGCGCCATCCCCTCCCCGCTCCGCGCAGGCAGAACGGGCGGGAACGCCGCCCAGCAGCGCCGCCGCGCGCGACCACGTGGCGAGGCGGCCTCGCGGGCGGCACGTGCTCGCACTCACCGGCGGGAAGGCCATCGGCAGCACCGGAGGCGGGCGGGCGGTCCCGGAACGCGGCAAAGGCGAGGTAAGAGGACACCGAGGACACCGGGAGCACCGGGCGCTCTTCCCGGCCCGCGGCTTTTATGGGCCGGGCCGGGCCGCGCCTAGGGCGGGGGTGGGGGCGCGGAGGGAGGGGAGGGGATGCCGTGAGGGGCCGGGCTGCGGCGCATGCGCGGGGCACGCGCGGGCCGCGTGGCGCCTGCTCGCCGCCATTGGGCGGTTCCCGCCATCGGCCCCGGCGCCGTGAGGGGAAGAGGCTCCCGCGGGTTAACGCGACCCCGAGGGATTCAATCAGCCCTCCAGTCCGGCTTCAGCCACCCTCCCAGGAACATCTCAGCGCTGGCAGCTGCCATGTGCTCGCTGTGCCGCCTCCGTGAGGGGAATGGGACCCCCTAGGCATTAAATTGAGGTCCCCTAGGGCAGGTTTAGTGTCATCATTTCTTCACACATGGGCTGTGGTACTGACTCAGCCTCCTCAGCGAGGATGGAACCCCTGAGCAGTTAAATCAGCTCTTCTGAGTGGAATGGGATGGTGGTGGCACTGTGGTGCCCAGCTGTAGCCCCTCTGGAGCACCTCAGTATCAGAAGCTCTCCACGCCTGGGCTATGGTGCTTACTGAACGCCCCAGGAGGGAATGGGACTCCTCCTGAGGGGTTAAGTCCCTCGTGGGCTGTGGTGCTCACTGAATGCCCCAGGAGGGAATGGGGCTCCTCCTGAGGGGTTAAGGCCCTCAGGGAGTGGGATGGTGGTGGCACTGCCGAGCTGGAGCTGCCTGGGGACATCTCAGCACTAGCAACACTCCATATTCCTCTCAGGAGAGCAGGACCCCAAGGGCCAGTGACAGGATTCAAGGACTTAAATCAGCCCATCTGAGGGGTCTGTGATGGTAGTGGTTCTGACTCTTCGCTTCAGCACTGCTCGGGCCACTCGCCACATCTAGGCTGGGTGCTCATTGAGTGCTCTGTGAGGAAATCACGCTATGAAAAGCCAGTGTCCATAAAGGAGACAGAGGAGTCCTGCAACCTTATTCAAATAAAGGGAAAGATTGGGAGGGCACATCCTCCTTTCAGCCTAAACTCCCGGCTGCATGTTGCCCTCTCCCTTTCCCCACTGGCTGAGGTACTAGGAAGGTACAGCCTTCCTGCACTGCCTACCACATATCCCCCTTTAAACACGGACCTTTTGTTTCAGGAGCCAAACTGTCTGTGTTCTGTAACAAACCTGTGGCTTGAAGTTGGTAGAGACATTAGGAACCATTTCAAAGACGTTAACAGCCATACCCTCACCCATGGAATTGTTTGTAAATACATGAACACATATCTTTCCTATCAAGGGGAATGGGGTTCCCCAAGAGCAGCCTCAGTGCTGGCAACTCTCACACATGGGCTGTGATGCTCACTGAGCCCCCTGTGAGGGGATGGGACCTCCAAGGCCTTAAATCAGTCAGGCCCTCTAAAGGGAATGCAGCGGTGGCATTGCCTGGCTGGAGCCCTTCTGCAGATGTTTTAGTGCCAGCAGCTCTCCATGCATAGGCTGTGGTGCTCGTTGTGCTCCTTCTGACAAGTGAAACCCCAAAGGGCTCTCAAATGATCCCCCCCATGAAGGCAATCTGTTGGTGGCAGTGCCCAGCTGAAGCCCCCCGGGGACTTCATCACTTCATTCACCTCAGCACCAGATTTAATCAGCCCGTGTAAGGGGAATGACATGGTGGTTGCACTACAGTGTCCATCTGGAGCCTTCACAGGGACACCTCAGCGCTGTCAGCTCCCACACACAGATTGGGTGTTCAGAACCCACTCTGAGTGGAAAAGGACCCACCCAAAGGGGTTAAAATGGGTTCCCCAAGGAAAATGAGGTGTGGCAGTGCTGTGGTGCCTGGCTTTAGCCCTTCCAGAGCCCCTTTGGCTCCAGCAGCTCTCTGCACACAGGCTCAGCACACTCCCCATGGGAGAATGAGACCCCCGAGGGCTTAAATCAGTCTCCCTAAGGGGAATGGAGTGGTGGCACTGTGATGCCTGGCTGCAGCCTCCCTCCCAGGGACACCTCAGTGCTGGCAGCTCCCACACACAGGCTTCCTCTCATGAGGGAATGGGACCCCCAGAGGGTTAAGGTGGGGTCCCCAAGGGCAGCCTCACTGTGCTGGCATCTCTCCACACACAGGCTGTGGCACTCACTGAACCCATGAAGGGATAGGACCCCAAGGGTTAAATCAGCCACCCTAAGGAAAATACGGTGGTGGCATCATTGTGGCTCCCAGCTGCATCCTGTGGGGCAGCTGTGGCTCCAGCCCCTGTCCTTGTGGGAATGGGCTTTTTCCTGTGGAACAAGCACTTGACACTCAGTGGTTGGTGCTGCTGCTCCAATCCAGTGGCAGGGATTCCTCACCCATCAGAAAACAAAGATTTTTTTTTTTCATCTCTTAGCCAGAAAAACCAGAAAGCCCCTCACCCTTTTTGTGGCAGCAGAGGTGGTTTGGGGTTCAGATCTTCCTGCATGTCCTTTGCTCATCCTTTGCCTCTGAGGCCAGGCCTGGCTCTGTGCTGAGCTGCAGCTTTGGATGAAGAGAGCCAGTGCTCACTGAAATCCCACCCAGTCCTTGCTGGGAGGAGAGATCTTAATAAAGAGTCAGATTTCCTTCTCTTTTTTTTTTTCATAATCCCAGTTTGGAGCTAAAAACCCTTCCCAAGCTGGCCCCAGGAATCTCTCCAGTGACACTGCAGAGCAGACCCAGCACTGACATAGCAGGTATTTCTGCGGTCGAAGCATGAGCAATTCCGCCTTGAATAAATAGCTGGAACCCTCCCAAGATTCCTCAGATGCCTGGTCCAACTGAGCACTTCCTGCTCCAGGGGGTTCACCCCAAGACCATGTGCCAGGTTTTCTCCAGGACCCGGTAGCCACCCACCCCTGGGAGACTCTGCATGTTTCCAGTCACCTAAGGGATGGCTGGTCCCCTGATGTCCCCTGAGGGCCGCCCTGGGAAGCTAACAGAGCCTGGCATGGGGGGAATCTGGGGTTGATGTGCCCACAGAGCAGAGGAGGGAAAGGGAGTAGGTTGGAGAAGAGCTTTATTGGGACATCTTGGACATAATAAATAAGGGTTACATTGAGAGATGATGGGATGGACTGGGGGCACACTGCTCTGTGGGGGTTGGAACTGCTTCTGCCCTTCCGAGTAGGACACCTCCCTGCATCCCACACGCCCCATCCTGCTCCTTCCACCCAACAGCAAAGCTGGCACAAGGGTCACTGTCTGCCACCGCTTTTGGGATTGGGGCAGGGAATAACCTGGCAGAAATGGGGGCAAGGGAGTGTTTTGAGGAGCAGCACGGGGCAGAAGGGGTGGGACGGCAGGGCCAAGGGTGCAGCAACACCCGGCTGTCACTGTGCCAGGGCCTGGATGATGTCCTTCACCAGCATGGTGCCAATGACCATCTTCTCACTGTTGATGGTCAGCTGAGCCGTGGAGCCCTCCCGCCGCTCCAGGGTGATGAGCACCAGGCTCCCACTTGTCACTGTCTTGGCTGCGAACCTGTTGGGTGGTGAACACAGGGCTTCAAGGCAAGCTGTCCCCTGTCACCCCCTGGTCCCATGGGATGGGTGGTGAACACAGAGCTTCAAGGCAAGCTGTCCCCTGTCACCCTCTGGTCCCATGGGATGCTCCGCTGGGGACAGGCAGGCACCTGCCACCCATGGCCACTGTCCCATTTGGGTTCATGCAGGCTCCTCATGCTAAAGGAAGCCCTGCTGTGATTCAGGTGGGAATGGAGTGGTGACAGTGCCTGTCTGATCCAGGTATGGGGTTCCAGCTACCTGTACTCATTGCTGGCACCGCAGGGCACGCGGCCCACGTTGGCGGCCGAGGTCAGTTGCTGGACGATGGTGTGGTCACTTTGGCATTTCTCAGGCAGCGTCAGCTTCTCTGTGATCTCGCTCATGCCCATCAGCTTTCCTAGAGCAGGTAACAGAGGCACCTGCCCATCTCTGGCCACATACCCTGCTGGGCCCTGCTTTAACATGCCCAAAGCAAGCCCCTCCAGCTCCCTGTGTTCAGGTTCCCCATGACATCCTGAGCTGGCTGCTCTGCTTGCTCTTGGTTCTGGATTCAGTGGTTTTGGAAAAATCCTTTGTAATCCTTCCTGGGCTCATCCCTATGTCCCTGCCTGGTCGCAGCAGCCATATCCCTGGGCATGGGCTCCTCTGGACAGTGGCAACAATGGGGCCAGGTGCTGCACGGCACCAAGCTCCCCCATGCAACACAGATTCCATCCATGGAGTCAGAGTGGGGATGTGCTGATCCAGAAGCACAGGGACACAGGGTGTCACTCACCAGACAGTTTTGGGAGTGCCAGGGTTGGCATGAGCCCTTCACGCTTTGTGGGGACCCAACAAGGCCACCCTGGTGGTCATCCCAGCCCACAGGCTGGGGGTGCAGGAGTGGGTGAGGGGAGCAGAGCTACTCTAGGGGCCAGCTGAGCAGCCACTTACCCTCACCCGGCCGTGCCAGGTGCTCTAGGGCCACAGCGAGGGCGGCAGAGGGGACAAAATTGGGGGTGAGTGTCAATGGTAGGTGCCTGTGCAGCACTCTTTATCCATCCCCGGCCCCACTCACCCTGCTCCTTCTTGAACTCGTTCTCACTCATGAAGACAGGGGCCATGAGCTCCCCCACGGGTGGCTGGATGGAGACGTAGAACTGGCGTGTATGGGTGCTGGGGAGACAGGCAGTGAGACAAACACGTGCCCAGAATATGTCCCCTCTCCATGTCCTGCTCTCATCCCTGCCCTGGGCAGGGGTGACTGGGGGAAACTGGCACAAAAAGGCTCAAGAATGGGGGGAACCTGTCAGGCTGGACCTGGAGCTGCTGCTGTGTCCTTGTCCCCTGCAGGGAGGCCTGTGCATTTCCTGCTGTCCCCCAACCACCCCATGCCCATCTGAGTGTCTCCTCTTCCCTCTGGTGCTTGTCCTGCTGTCCTCCATCCCCTGGGATACCCCATGCCCTGTTTCTGCTGTCCCCTGTCTCCTGCTACCTGGAGGGATGTTGATACCTATCTCACTTTCCCCATGTCTGGAGCACTTGATGCCCTGATCCCTGGGGACACCCATCCTGCCCTGCCCAGTGACAGATGCTCACCACAGCTGGAAGTTTGCCGCCTGGGTCGAGTCACAGAAGTCGATGCCCATCACCACAGTGGCTGTGTCCCCTGGCGCCAGGTGCTCTGGAACCACAGGGCTGCCACTACATCCCACATTCTCACCCAAGCCCTGTCCCCATTCCCCCACAGTGTCACGGCCATGCCGTGCCATGCCATACCAATCTCAGGGAACTCCTGTATCCGCATGCCGGACAGTGGCTTGGGCTCGCTGACTCGCAGGTTCTTCACCTCGGTGTCGGTGTTGTTGGAGATCTGGATCTGCACGGCCACCATGTGGGGGTCTCCTGGGAAGGGCCGCCGGCTGAAGCAGTACTCAACCGCAAGCCCCTCGCCTGCCATGCGGTGCAGCAGCTCATAGGTCTTCACTGCACTGAATGCCGGGCTCAGCAGCTGCACCAGGGGACAGTGGGGGCTGCTCAGGGCTCCCTGCAACCCCTGCAGGTGGCAGAGGGCCCAGGAGCCCCCACAGGTGACAGGAGGCCTAGGAGCTCCCCGGGGAGGGCACGGGGGACACTTACGGTGGGTGTCAGGGAGCTGTCGGTGAGAGTGAGGCCCTCCAGGTCGGTCACCAGGCTGGTTGAGATGATGCTGCTGGAGGGGATGGGCTGGACAGGAGATGGAGTAACTGCAGCGTGGGGAGAGGGGAGGAAAGGGGTAACAGAGCTCACAGCCCCACGGGGACACCCACACAGGGACAGTTCTAGTGGCTCAGCTCCATGGGGACAATAGCATGGGGAGAGCCCTGGGCACAGCTACACGGGAATAACCACATGGGGACAGCCATGTGGGGACATCCCTTGTGGCATAGTCCCATGAGGACAACCGAATGAGAACAGGCCCAGTGGCACAGCTCCATGTGGACAACCACAGGGGGACACACATGGTGGCATAGTGCCACGGAGACAACTCCATGGGGATAGCCTGATGGGGATAGCCCTATGGGGACAGCCATGTGGGGACAGCCCTGGTGGCATGGTCCCATGGGAAGAGCCACACAAGGACAGCTCAGTGGCATAGCTCCATTGGTGTAGACACAACCCTGTGTCCCTGTGCATGGCCACACGGGGACAATCCAATAGTCACAGCTGCCTGTCCCACGGCCATCCTCTGGGGACAAGGACCCCTCACCACACCTATCCTTGTCCCAGCTCTGCAGCTCCCAAAGGACCCATGGAGTTCTGATATCATTGGGGTGAGGGGTCATGCCTCAGTTTCCCCAGCAGCATCACCACGGCAATTCACATATTCCAAGCAGCCACTCACAGTCATCCAGGTCAAGCAGGGAGATCTCCTTGGGGCTGGCCTTGCTGCTGGGGGGCTGTAGGGGGGCAGAGATGGGGAGTTCAGTAGGGGATACAGGTATCCCTGTGCAGCCCCCTATCCCAGCCCATCCCCTCCCAGCCCTCATCACCTTCCTCTGTTTGGCCTCTGCCTCAGAGCCGGAGTCGGAGCCAGAGGAGCTGCTCTCAGAGGTGCTGGCCTCTGATGAGGTTTCGGCACGGCCCTTCCTCCCTTGTGGAGCCGCCTTCTTGGCCTTCTTTGCCCTTTCCTCCTCCTCCTCTTCCTCGCTGGGGCTGCAGGGAGAGCCCAGCTCAGGGGGCTGAGGCAGAGGTTTTGCTGGGAGCACCCCCTTGCCTTCCCAGGGCATACCTTCCCGCGCTCCCCAAGACTGCCTTATGGGAACCTTCCTTGTCCTTCCTCTTTGGCCTCTTCTCCACCTCCTCCTCCTCCTTGTCCTCTGATTGCTCCCCGCTGTCTTCCTCCTCTTCCTCCTCCTCCTCGGTGCCAGAGCTGGAGCTGCCAGAGCTGCTGCTGCTGCCATTCTCTTCGCTGCCAGACTCGGGCTCTGTGGGGGCACAGCAGAGTGCAGCCCTGCTGCTGTGTCCCCCCACATTCTCCCATCTTCCACTTTATCCCACTACATCCTCCATCCTCCCACTGCATCCCTGCATAGTCTCACTGCATTCCACTGTGTCCCCACTGCCCACCACTGCATCCCTCCACATCTCCTGCCATGTCCCTCCCATGATGGAGTGTCCCCACTGTCCTCTGTCCAATGCCCAACCATTGTGGCACCTGCCTGATGGCCACAGTGACCACTGCCCAGTGTCTCATGCCATCAGGTCCTCACCACTGTCTGCCGACTCAGTGGGTCCCGATTCGCCCTCTGAGTCAGAGTAGAAAGGCTTCTCCACCTTCTCCTTCCTCTTCTCCCGGCTGGTGCACTTGGTCCACTCAGGAACCTGCTGGCACAGGGTTGATGGAGCAGGGCCATCACCCATGACTGGGAGATCCAAACAGCCACCCTTGTCCCCCGATCCCAAAGCACATGTGTGAGCATTAGAGAGGGAACTAGGACATGTGAGCAGTACCTGGGTACTTTCTGGGTCTCTTCCAAGACCTTGAGTCAGTATCCCCACCTTGGCCCCTCCTCCCCAACATACCCAGGGTGCTCCACGCACCTCCACATTCCTCACGGAGGGGTCAGGGGCCTCGTCTGGCCAATCAGGCAGCTCCTGGTAGCCCACAGCCTTAGCATTGAGCAGATGGGATAGGGAGCCCAGTTGGAAATGATCCCGATCTACAACAAAGTGAGAGGAGGCAGCAGCTCAGGGACAGCCATACAACATTGTGGTGACAGCTTGCCCCATGTCCCAGTGTCCTGTGACCAGGGATGGGTACCTTTGAAGGAAGACTCCAAGATAGGAGCCGGTTTTTGGGCCAGGAAGAGCTTCTTGGCGTACTTATTGAGGGCCCCACTCTTCTCAGTGGGCACAATGAGCTGGCGGATGAAGCGAGCCCGGTCGCGGATGTCGTAATTCTGGTCGTACTTGGCCAAGTTGAGGACGTACTGGGTCAGCAGCTTGCTCTGTGTCAGATAACATGCTCAGGGCTGGCCTCTCCCTCCCCGACAGGGAAACCGAGGCACACCCTAGGATCAGATCCCCGGTACCTGCTTGGAGTTGGTCAGGTAGAGCTTAGCTGCCAGGTTGATGACCTGCAGCTTGACGATGTCCTCCTCGTTGGTGAAGGACTTGGCCATCTTGCGCAGCACGTCAGGCGCGATCTTGGGCACGTGCTCGCAGTACTCGCCGATGAGCCACAGGATGCTGGCCCGTGCCATTGGCACCTGTGAAATGCCCTCAGACATGTGGCACTGCTGCTATCCCCTCTCATGTGGGTCAGCAACACCCCAACCAACCTGGATGTTGTCAGTGAGCTTGGCCATGTGCTTGATGATCTCACTGTGCTGGGCTGGCTGCATCTGCAGCAGCTTTTTGATGACCACCACAGATTCGGCCACCACCAGCTCTGTGGGCAGAGACCCAGCCTCAGTTGCATCCTGCCCTGACAGTGATGGAGCTGCCATTCACCCCTGCCATGTGTACTCACCATCCCTGTTGGAGAGGAGCTGCACCAGGCCATTGAGGCAGGTGTCCCGCACCTTCCCGATGTTGGTGGCACAGCGCCCGATGGCTTGGATGGTGGCTGCCACAAAGTCCTTGTCCATGCTGCGGATGTAGGTCTGCACAGGCATGGAGGGCACAAGTGACATGTCACCCATGTGCCAGTGCCGGACATGCCCCGGCAGTGGTCACACATTGGGGCCCTTTGGAACTGCTGATGGGGTTGGTATGGCCTCAGCCCACTCCTCCTGGAGGAGCTCTTCTCTGCCCCCTCCATGGTGGTAGTTTGGCACCAAGAGCCATGCCAGGGTGGCAGCCTCAGTATGGCCATACCTGGAACTCTCGCAGGATGGTGGAGATGTTGGTCTCGTTGGCCAGGTTGGTGAGGACCTCCAGCTGCGGAAAGAGGAAGAGATGGGCAGCATAGGGGCATGGTGACAGGGCACAGGGCCTTGATGTCCTCCTGTTCCCAGGGCATGAGGACAGCTGAACCAAGGAAATGGTCAGGAAGCCCCAAACCCACCCCTGACAAGTTCTGCTTGGTGTTTCCAGCTCACCTTGAGGATCTTGATCTGTGTGGGGTCCGTGGAGCGGATGTAGAAACTTTTCAGATAAGGCTCAAACATCCCCTGCATGCACAGCCAGAGACATTAGTATCATCTCTGTCCCCCCACCTTTCTAAGGTCATCTCCAGGCTCTGGTGACCTTGTTGGCTAATCCTCATCTCCCTCCAGAGTCAACAGGGCCAACACCTCTCACATCAAATCTGCGACTCACCCGCCGCTTGATGGACATGGTGGCCACATTCTGCAGCACAACATACTGCACCTCACTGTGGGGACAAAGAGGGGACCATTATCAGTGGGGCAGGACCAGACACCCTCAGCAAGTCCCTGTGAATATGGGCCAGGACCCACCACCAGGCTGCTGTCACCAAGATGCTGCCACCCCATATCTGGACTGGGCCAGCCCAAAAAGGCCTCCAACCTGATGTCCTTCCAGGGATGGGCTTTTTGAGGGTCTCTCACAGGGTTTTGGAGCTCCCCATGGGTACCAACAGCTGGGGTGGAGGGGTAGGACACCACCACAACCCAGGTGCCACAGACCTGTGACTCCGCAGAAGCCGTACCAGTGCCTTCGCAATGACTCCAACCTCTGCCTTGGGTGCCAGGTGGAAGTAGAGCTGTGCCACAGCCATCACCACCTATGGACACACATCCAAAAGTCACCTGCTGGAAATGGGGGACACCCTAGGGAATGTCCTAGGGAATGGTCCCCCAGTCCCACTCTCAGCACTTGGAGGTAGCCTGGCCCTGAGGACACCATCTCTGGGTGTCCCTCAAACACCCCAGTGTCCTTGCCCATGGGGACATCATAAGCCAGTGGCCCTGGGGCATGGACAGGGTGGCAGTAAGGGTCTCACCGCAGCATTGCGGCTCTGCAGCAGGGGCTTGGTGTTGCGCAGGAGCAGGCGGTGGTCGGGGTCCATGACGTAGGGCTTGCACTTGGCCAACACGGCTGCCTCTGCCTTAGCATCCTTGGCATCCTCCTCCTCAGAGCCATAGAAAGCCTTCTCAGTGTTCTCCTCCAGCAAGGACTCCTGCTGGCAGTTGGGACCCTTTGTATCCCCAAGAACACTGCCCCTTCACCCCACCTCCCTAAGGGCTCCCGGCATACCCCAGGGCTCCCAGAGCATCCTGTGCTCCCAAACTCACATTTTGGTTGGGGCTGAGGAACTGGGTGCGGGCGTAGCGGGTCAGCATGTTGATGATGACCACCTGCCCCCACTCCTCCACGTCGATGAGCAGGTTGCAGAGCTTGCGGTAGTTCTTGTGGATGAGGTCTATGCGCTCTGGGCACACCTCCTCAAATGCCATCACCACGCTGCCAGCCACCAGCTGCAGAGGGAAAACCTGGGGTGACTTACTGGAGGGGTGGCATAATCAACAATATGCTGGTTTGGTGGGGATGGTGGCATCTCCATGAGGGTTCTGGTTTGATGGGCAGCCCTTCCTTGTAGGGATGCCAGCTCAGTGGAGTTGGTGAATTTCCCATGACATTGGCCCAGTAGGGACAGCAGTACTTCCACATGGCTTCATCCCCACAAGGACACCCATTTGGTGGGAACATCTGCATTCCTGTGAGGATGCTGGATTGGTGGGGACAGTGGCATCCCCACAAAGATGTTGGTTTGGGAGATGGCTGTATCCCTTCATGGATGCTGGATCAGTGAGGACAATGGCATCCCATGAGGATGCCAGCCCTGTGGGGATGGCTGCATCCATGGTGGGAACATCTCCATCCCCATGAGTGCACCAGGCCACTGATGTTCCCAGATTTAGAGGTGGGAGAAACACTGCACCCTGCTCACCGTGGTCTTGTCGGCCAGCAGCTTCTCGATCACTTCGATAAGCTGGTCCTTCTGGTCTGAGTCGAGGCTGTGAGGGAGGAGCAGGGGAGGTGATGCTGGACCGAGCTCCACCCCATCTCTGCCTGTACCAAGCAGCCAAGACCCTTATTGGTATCCCCTAAATTGAGCAGCTGCCTCCCCCCGTTACCTGTACAGCTTGGGGATGGCATGGGCAGCCGTCTTGCGCACGTACGGGGACATGTCCGAGGCGGCCTCCTTGATGGCCAGCATCATGATGGGCACGATTATGGGCACGCGGATGCTGGACAGGACCCGCAGGGCACTGGCACGGATCAGCTGGTTGGGGTCCTGTGGGGACATGTGGGGGGCTGCAGTGCAGCTGTGACAGGCTCAGTGCTCCTCCAGATGCCCCCTGGGTCCTCAAACCAGCCCACCTTGAGTCCTCGCTGGAAGGTGGAGATGGAGAGCAGGGCCAGATCCTGCTGTTCCTCTGCATAGCGCACCAGGTATACGTACACCAGCTTCTTCACCTGCAGGGTGAAGGTGCCACCTCAGAGCCCCCCAGACTCCAGGCAATCCCCAAAAACTGGGAAAGTGCCAGACCCTGGGATGCTGCTAGGGCCACCCAAGATCTTCCTCACCTCAATGTTCTTGCAGGCAACATTTTTCACCACAGCTGGGAAGAGATCAGAGGCGTTTTTACCACGGGCAATCATCTAGGGGGAAAAGAAGTGGTGTGACAATGGGCAGCTAGCACAGCAGGGGCTGGGACAACATGACACATCTAGGCACCAGCAGTGGTCCCCAGCAGTGACAGCAACACCCACCGCCACAATCCTCTTCATGGCCTCCAGCTTGAGCGAATCCTTGTTGCTGTCAAGCATCTCCTTGAGGTCATCATGCCTGAATCACACCAGGGGTAAAAAAATACCCATTTTCATATTTTTAACTGGTTTTAGTCTTTTTTTTTTTTTTTTTTTTTTTTTTTTTTTTTTTTGCTCCCAGCCTACCATCAGGCTGGCAATCCAACCCTTCATTGTGAAATATTTATGGGGACAGGAGTTGGGTTACAGCCAGGTGAAAGAGGAACCGGGGGACTGGCATGGTGCTAGCACCCAGTACCATCCTCATCCCAGGCACTGGGACAAGAACCCTGTCCCATCCTGGCTGTGGCTGTTACCCTACACTGTCCCTAAACCACAGGTGCCCATCAGCAGCTCCATCCTGGCTCGGGTGTCCTTTGTCCCCTCATGGACATGGATCTAACAGCACACCCCGATGCAAAGCCCTTCCCTGGTCCTCTCCCTGGACTGGGAAAATGCCACCAGTCTTTTGTAAAGTTGTCACCACTGTCCTCTTTCCTAAGGGACACTGATCCCCCCTAAACAGGAGGCACCTGCAAGGCTGTGTCTACTTGCAGCAACTGAGGGTGACGCCCATGGGATGATGCTCTTCCAGAGGCACCATCACAGAGGGCCCTGGGGCGCTCCTTGGGGGAGTCTTACCGCGGCGGTGGCCCGGTGCCAGTGTCCACTGCAGGCTTGGTGCCAGCGAGGGGCCGCAGCTCATCAGCTCGCAGGGCGCTGTAGCAGACGGGTTGTCCAGCCTCGGTGGCCAGCACCGGGCTTGTCACCTCCTCGGCCACGCCACCACCCTCTGGTGTTTTCGGCCAGCCAGCCGGCCCCACCGGCAGCTGCCGCAGCAGCTTCTGCACTGGCGGCAAGGACACCATGGCTGTGGCTGGCAGCAGTGGCCCGGGGGATGGTGACAGGGCTGTGGCCCCGCTCCTCTGCCCAGCGCAGCAGGCTGAAACCTGACGCTGTGCCTGGGGTTGGGTTGCAGCCTAGATCAGGATGCCGTTCCCAGTGGATGAGGCCACGTCCAAAGTGACATCTGACCTGCTGGTGGGGCTTGGGGACACTGCAGGGAGCTCCTTTCCCCGTGCTGAGTGGCTCAGTCCTGGGCAGGAAATGCACATCAAGGTGGGATACTCTACTGGGTGGTAGGGTGACATGATGGGGCACCTCTGGGTGTCCAACCTGGGTGGTGGGGCCACATTCGGTGCATTTGTCCTGCCCCATGTGCCATGCATGCCATGGATGGCTCATAGGAATGGTGACAGACTTGGTGTGGCTCTGGTGAAGGGCAGTCTGCAGATTATAGTGACACTAAAGGTGTGGAGGACACTGTAGGTGTGGAGGACACTGCCAGGAGGTCAGGAGTAAGGTGACACTGCCATGAAGGTGGTGACACTGCCAGAATGGGAGGCACTGATAGCAGATCACTGAGGTAACCTGGACAGACTGGGGGACACAGCCAGGGTGTCAGGGCTAGGGGATGGTGCCAGAGTGAGAGACGCTGCCAGTGGGGATCAGGGGACACTGGCAGACATGGGAGCAGGGAAGCACTTCCAGGCCAGGAGACATTCCCAAGGAGGGGTCAGAGAGGAGGAGATTTGGAAAAACTGGAGGACACTGCCAGGGGCTCATGGGAGGGACACACACTCTGAGATGGGGACATTGCTAGTGGGTCATAGACAGAGGGCACTGCCAGACTGGAGGACACTGCCAGTGGATCAGGGTTGGGAGAAATTGCCATACTGGGGGACACAGCCAGGTGTAGAGAGAGTGATGCTGTCAAACAGTGATTCAGCGATTTTCTGCCGGGGCAGCAGGGACGGGGGAACACTGCCAGAGTGGGGGACAGTGATGTTGCTGTATTCTTTCGCCGCTTCCTAGCCCTACAGCGACACACTGACACTGGTAGGAAGGGCCGAGAGACATTTCTGCAGCTCCAGGAGCACACACCCCTCCAATTCCTCTTCACCCGTGCCCACCCCCCGGGTCTGTCCCACGCAGTGTGACATGCCTCCACACCCAAGCCCCCAGCCGCAGCCTCCCCGCTGGGAACCTCGGTGCGCCGTGGGGAGGGGGTGTCAGCTCAGGAGAGCCCCAGGAGCAGTCCCCACGGTGGGAACACCGTGCCCGGCACGCCCCAGCCCCGGGGTGGGAGCTTCAAGGGGGATCCCCGCACATCTCCCCCAACCCCATCATCTCCAATATCCTGCGGTGTTCCCACAAAACCCTCTCCGGCCTTGGCAACCTGCAATGATGGTGACGGCGACAGTGGCCGCATCCCCTGCTCCATCCCTGTCCCCATCCTCATCCTTGTCCGTATCCCCATCCCCATCCCGTCCCCGTCCCCGTCCCCGTCCCCGCGTCGGGGGCCGCTCCAGCTCGGTTCGGTGCCGCTCCCCGCCCAGGCCGGCGGCCAAGGCCTGCGGCGGCGGCCACACGGGCGGGCTCGTCCTTGTCCCCCGCGCCCGCATTGTCCCCACCTCTTGTAGTCGGAGGAGAAGATGCCGCCGCTGGCGGGGTCGTGGCCGTACTCGGGCTCGCCCAGGCTGGAGGAGCCGCCCTTCTCCTCGCCGTAGGCCGGGCTGGCGGCCATGGCGGCGGGAGCGATGCGGGATGCGGGATGGATGCGGGGGGGACGCGGGCACTGATGTCAGCGCGGGCGGGGACGGGCCCGGCTGGAGCGCGCCGGGGCAGCGCCGGCACCGGGAACGGGAGCGGGAGCGACCCCCGCCCGCTCCGGGAACGGGATTGACCCCCGCCCGCACCGGGAACGGGAGCGACCCCCGCCCGCTCCGGGAACGGGATTGACCCCCGCCCGCTCCGGGAACGGGAGCGACCCCTGCCCGCTCCGGGAACGGGATTGACCCCCGCCCGCACCGGGAACGGGAGCGACCCCTGCCCGCTCCGGGAACGGGATTGACCCCCGCCCGCCCGGGAACGGGATTGACCCCCGCCCGCCCGGGAACGGGATCGATCCCTGCCCGCTCCGGGAACGGGAGCGACCCCCGCCCGCACCGGGAACGGGAGCGACCCCCGCCCGCTCCGGGAACGGGATTGACCCCCGCCCGCCCGGGAACGGGATTGACCCCCGCCCGCCCGGGAACGGGATCGATCCCTGCCCGCTCCGGGAACGGGAGCGACCCCCGCCCGCACCGGGAACGGGAGCGACCCCCGCCCGCTCCGGGAACGGGATTGACCCCCGCCCGCCCGGGAACGGGATCGATCCCTGCCCGCTCCGGGAACGGGATTGACCACCGCCCGCTCCGGGAACGGGAGTGAACCCCGCCCGCACCGGGAGCGGGAGCGCAGCGGGGTCTGCAGCCCCGGCCGGGCCCTGCGCAGCCCTCACACCTGCTCAGGGAGCGGGACACCGGGGAATTTCAGAGGAGATTGCCGTGATATAGTGACTGAGCTCACAGCCGCACACATACCAGTCCAGAGTCGTGAAAATCTATAGTTATAGCAATAGACGTTATATTATAACGTTATATGATCATAATTAGACATATTGAAAATAGATTACGCTATAGTAAATAATATTATATAGTCGGATGCTATAATATGTATTATTATATCCTACCATATTACATTTTATTATTATTATATACATTATTATTTTATACGCACTACTGCATCCAGTATACAGAATACACACTTACATATCATTTATACATTCTATTACATGTTTCGTACTGCATACTATATATTGCATGTTATTTATTACATTACATTTTAATTTATTACAGATTTCACTAATTATGCAATACTATGTATTTACGATATTCAATCATACTATATTATAGATAATTCATAAACCATTCTACATTCTGCAGTTTATATACAATATAATACATGCATTATGTTCTGTATGCTATACGTTATATTGCAGATTATATTAATTCTATTATGTACTATATACTATATAGTATTTAATGTAATACATATTACATATTGTGTATTATGTATTATCTACTGCATTATAAAATTCAATATTTTATGGTCTGTATTCCACATAGTAGTATATGCATGCTATCTCAATTATTATATATATTAGGTATGGTATTAATTTATATTAATCTTATAGATATTATAGTTTATATTTTATATTATTATTAATAACAGGATAGGAATTATTATATACTAGATATATTATTATATACTAGATATATTATCATATATTAACTATACTACAGATGTTAAATACAAATATTATTATAGATATGGCCATGCATATTACAATGTTTCATATGGTAACATATTATATAATATACTGCTATAAATTATATCTATTATAAGTTATCATTATTGATATTATTATAGCTGAGATTTTGTTTGCATCTCTTTTTTTTTTTCCCAGGTACTTTATCCTATTGGCAGATATTCCCCCTATTATTTCTCCAGGCGACTGACCAGCCCCAGAGCTGGTGTGGATGGAGAGGCACTCACCCCATCTCACAGGAGTGAGGCAGCAAGGGAAAATGGCCATGGTTCAAGTAGCAGAATTGGATAAAGCACCTAATTAATGGACAGCAATTAATCTTCAGCCCAGAGAGACACTCACTCCAGCCCTCCCTGGGACCCCAACCATGCTTGGATCTCAGACCTTCCTGGGGACCCTGCTGCTCTCGTGGAGACCCCAACCCTCAGCAGACATAGAGAAGACTCCACCTTCTTTCTCCCTATAAACACTGATAAAATCCCGCTGGAAACTCCCTTCTCCCTGCTGAGCTGCCCCAGCTCTTTCAGCTTCCCTTCCTATGGGAAATGCTCCAGACCCTTGGTGGCCCTTTGTGGTGTGTCTCCAGTACATCCCTGTCTCTCTCATGCTGGACAGCCCGTCACAGCACCCAGCACTTCAGGGGTGCCAGGATCACTGTGAGTTGGTGACTCACTACCCCTCACTGCAGATACACTCTACCTCATCAACTGGACCAGTAGTGAAGAGGCTGAACAGGACTGGACACAGAGTTGACTCATGGGGTACACCACCAGCCTCAAGCCAGACCTGATCCAGCCCTTTGACCCATTTTCAACCCAGCAGTCCACCGAATATTCATTTTTATGCTCAAAATTAAATGCCAGCACTAAAAGAGGCAGATGTTTGTCTCAGGAGACCATGGGGAGCAAAGAGCAGCCTCTCCCTTCAAGGTGTGTCAAAGCAGGACATCACTTGACAGTGCTTTTGAGAAAGTGAGAAAACAACAAATCAAACAGGGCTGGCACAGGGTTTCCATGCAAGTGTTTATTGCCACACAGGAGGAATGACAAATCACTGGTGCAGTTCCAGCCCCCAGGCGAGGATGCTCCAGCCCCAGGAGCACCGTCAGCTCCATCACTGCAGCGCTGGGGACACCTGGAAGAAAGAAGAGGTTTGGGAGCAAGGTGCCAAGGTGTCCCAGGCAGCACCTGCTCT
Organism: Oenanthe melanoleuca; assembly: GCF_029582105.1. Taxonomy (NCBI): domain Eukaryota; kingdom Metazoa; phylum Chordata; class Aves; order Passeriformes; family Muscicapidae; genus Oenanthe; species Oenanthe melanoleuca. The sequence continues at coordinate 16,539,384 of NC_079344.1, forward strand.
GGTGGTGTCACCCACCATGGCAGCAGCGAGGTGGCCCAGCCCCAGGAGGGCGAGGGCGAAGTGGATGCAGTTGCAGGCGATGGGGTCGTACTCCACGGGCTGCTCCATGGCCGCGCGCACCCGGCGCTGCAGGGCAGCCACGTCCAGCCCTCCCTTCCTGCGCAGCACCCGGGCCGGGCCCCGCGCCCGCAGCAGGTGGCTCTTGCCGTGCTTAGCCACGATGCCTGACGGTGACATCCCCGAGCTGCCTGCAGGGCAAAGTGGGCTCTGTACCCCATGTCCCTTCCGTGGAGATGTTCCTATGCTGTGACTCCTCCTGGGCTCACCTTCCAGGTGGATGATCTCCCCGTCACCACAGTAGATGCCAGCGTGGGCGCCCCACCAGCCAGGGCCCCCCGAGGCCAGAGGGAAGAGGAAGAGGTCCCCAGGCTGGGGCTCAGCCGCTCCGTTGGGGACCGTGTTGAAGTGTTGTCCTAGCAGCCCCTCGCAGAGGAAGAACCCTGCCGTGGTCACTGCCCCAGTCACTGCCTGGGGACCCAGCCATGTTTCAGGGCCACTGGCAGCATCACTGACCTGCTGGCTCATCCCACATCCTTGGTGCCTTAAGCACAGCTTGGGTCTAGGGTCTCCATGGATGGAAACCCTCTGGGAAGGGGCTGCCTCCTCTATGTGCTGAAGCACCCGTGGGTGCTGAGGAAAAGGCAGGGTGTGCAGGATTCATCCCAGCTGTGCCAGGGGTGAGACAGGCAGTGCAGGGCACAGGGGCAATGCCAGCACTTACCTGCCTGGAGCTGCTCACCTGGAGGGACAAACACCTTGCATCAGCCACAGTGGCACCCATGTCATGGCTCAGTGCTGGCCTGGGCTGCTGCCACCCCCTGCCCAAGCACCTGGCTGGGATTCTCACGCCAGCACCCCCAAACCTGCCGCACCGAGGAGCCCAGCCAGTGCCAGGGCTGGAGGAACAGCCAGTCCGGGGCTTGCAGGGTCTGAAGGAAGGAGCTCACCTGTGGGAGAGGGAGCAGGGCAAGACCTGTCCTCTTCTGACACCCATCCCCTGCCACCAGCCATCTCTGCCAGCACGTAGCCCAGCCCAGCCCAGCCTCCCAGGCCACTCATCCTCCTCCCCACCCTGCCCAGACTCAGCACCAGGCAGGTCCCAGCTCTGGGGTCCAGGGGCACTGGGTACAGTGCAGAGGAGTGGGATCACCTGGATGCAGGTGTCCTTCCTGCCAGCTCCCCCTTTACCTGGGCGAGGAGATTCATCTGCAAGGAGAAAACACGATGTTCCAGGAGCTGGGGGCAGGTACCCCACACCTCGGGGACTTCTCTGTCCCCACAGTTGTGATGACAGGTCACCCTGCTGAAACCCAAGCTTCAGCCTCAGTGCTCGTTCTGTGCCCTGCTGCCTCACCTTGGGGTCACCTCCAAGGTCCCCTCAGTCCACTGTGTGTCCCAAGCTGCCGCTGCTCCAAAGGTGGCTGCGGGGCAGGACCTCAGCCCGCCCCAGCAAGCACCACGGTGGCTCTTGGCACCGGCACATGGCTGCACCAGTGCCTGGGAATGTGCCCAGACCGGCTGCACCGTGGCACTGTGCCCATCTTGTAGGGCCAGTCCCAGGGGGACAAACCCAACCTGGTGTGACATTTCATCCACAAACCTCTTGAGTGACCCCAAAGGAGTCATGAAACAGCCCCGTGGCCGCAATGCCCTGGTAACCTGTGAACACTAGGCTTATGACAAATCACCTCTTGGTGCTAAAATCCTCTGGCCCTGGGTGGCCATCAGTCTGTATCCAGCCCCATGTCATAGGAATGGCCACCAGCCTGTCCCCAGCCCTGTCACCCCAGAATGGTGCATGCCTGGGGTCAGCTCCAGAGTCGCATTAAACTTTAATCCTGGTGCCAGGGGTCAGTGAAGGCTTTAGCAGGGCTCAGGTGAGTGACTGTCACCCTCTGTCATCGGGCAACCTCCAAAGAATCATTTATCAGGAAGCCTCCAATAAACAAGAGCTGAATAAACAGGTGAAACCTGAGCCTGGCCTGGACCCAGCTCAGTGCAGGCAGCCACATTAACCCTTCCCAGCCACCTCCAGTCGCACAGCCACCCTTCCAGAACTTCATGTCATCTTCTTGTTGGTCTTGTCCCCTTCTATCTCCACCATCCCCTCCTGGTCTCTGTTGTCTTGTCCACATGCACCCATCACACCATTCCCCATCATCCCATCTCAGTCCTTACTATCTCCTCATCTCTATCCACCCCTATTGCATTCCACTTCCCCCTCATGATCTCCATCACACCTTCCTGGTCCCCATCATCCTCACATGGTCCCTACTGTCTTATCCTGATCTCCATCATCCCTTCCCAGTCACTGCTGTCACCTCCTGCTCTCCACATTTGTCCCTATCTCTGGGTCACCATCAAAGCATCCAGGTTCCCATTGTCCCCTCCTGATCCTCATTATTGCCTCCCAGTCCTCATCACCTCCTCCTTTGTTCCCATCACCCCCTCTTGATCCTTGTGGTCACCTCTTGGTCCCCATCATCTCCCCTCCCTCACCGTTCAGCTCTTCTTGGTCTTCATCATCCCCTCCTGGTCTCCACTGTCTCCCCTTGGTCCCCAATATCCCTCTTGATTCCCATCATGTTCTCTTTGTCCCCATTGTCTACTCCTTGTCCTCCCTGTCCTGTCCCATTCCTCACCACTCCATGGCATCACCAACAGGAGTGGGACTGCCAGGACAGCATTGCTTCCCTGGGTCACTCAATGTCCCCAGCCAAGCTGTCCCTGGCCAGGGTGCATCCACCAGCTCCCCACAGCCAGTGGGATTAGGGTGGCTGGAGCCCTGGGGCTGCTCCTGACCGCAGGAGCATCACAGCATCTTTGGGTAATTAGTAAATTACTAATTAAACACTCTCTGCCTGCTGGGGGGAAGGGGGGCAGATCCCAAGGTTTTAGGCTGGGTAATCCCATGGCATCTGCCCCAGCATCTGTCACCGAGCCGAGTCACGACCCTGCTCGGGCTTTAACGTTTGCTCCTTCACCCCCACCCAACACCCCCAGCCCCTCGGCCGTGGCGTCAGGCCTGCTCATGCCGCACCCAAAACAGGCTGGGTGCTCTCCCATGAGTGCCCAGTTGGGTGCTCATGGAGCCCTCATCCCTGGGAAAGGACAGGGTGCTGCTTCATGGGGACCCCCCAAAGGACCAGCACCCAGCTGGGTGCAATGGAGAAACGGGGTGGGAAACCATATTTTTGCAATTATTGGCTTTCCTGGGGGTGCTGATGATTGGCTGGCAGCAGATGGTTGGCCCAGCTAATCCCCCTCCCAAATCCCTGCTCCAGAGCTGGCTTTTACCAAACGGCAAGGAGGGGACGGGCAAATTAGCCGACTCAGCTGTATCGCCATGCTGCCTTCTCCCCACTGTCCCTGCACTGGCCACCTGTGTCCCCATGGTGGGCTGGCACGCTGGGATGCACCTGGCACCCCCGGGTCTGGCACTGGGGGGTGTTTCACCCATGGTGTGGGGTGTGGAGGCACCCAAGGGCTGGGCAGGGAGGTGACAGCTTGCTCCCTCCGCATTAGCCCAGCGTCATAATTCTGCCGCGGGAGGAGGCGGCCACTGCTGCAGATGGCGGCGGTCAGAGATCTGGGTCAGGACAGGGGGCTGAGGGTGGGACAGGGACCCTGGGGAAATGTGGGATCCCAGGGTGGGAGGGGGCTGGAGGCAGGGGGCATGGAGCCGTGGGGAAGGCAGGGATAGGGCCATGGTGAAGGCAGGGATAGGGTCATGGTGAAGGCAGGAATGGGGCCATGGTGAAGGCAGGAATGGGGCCATGGTGAAGGACAGGAAGGATGGTGGAGCAATGCAGAGTCAGGAAGGGTGAGGAGATGTTGCTGCACATGGGAACATGGAGCCATGGTGCAGGCAAGGCTGATAGAGTGAGTCAGTGCAGACAGTTAAGATGGGGAAATGCTTCAAGCAAAAGGGATGGAAGTAGGCTGTAGGCAGGAGGATGGAGCCGTGCCACAGGCAGAGGGACAGGAATGCTGCAGGCAGCGGAGATGGAGCCGTGCCACAGGCAGAGGGACAGGAATGCTGCAGGCAGCAGAGATGGAGCCGTGCCACAGGCAGAGGGACAGGAATGCTGCAGGCAGCGGAGATGGAGCCGTGCCACAGGCAGAGGGATGCAGGAATGCTGCAGGCAGCGGAGATGGAGCCGCACATCACTCAGGGATGCCGGAGGGGTGATCCCCAGCGCCTGGATCCACTGGAGTCACTGCTGCCAGCCCTTAGCAGGGACCTGCTGCCAGTGCGTGTCCCCTGGGAACCTTCCGAACATCAACACCCCTGAGCCCCTCTGGAAGGGGCACAGCCGGCCGGGAACCGCTGTCCTCAGCCTGGCCCATGGCTGGGGACAAGCCGGGCCTGTGACGGTGGCCACTCGCCACCCCCCTGAGCGGGGCGGGGAGAGGGGGTGGTTTAGCGGCTAAAGCCCACAAATCCCAAATTGTGCTGCCCTGTCATCTCGAGGGTTTAGCGGTGGTTGCGTAACCCCGGGGCCACTTGGCCCCCACCCTGTGCCGTGTCAGCAGCCCCAACATCCGTGGGGGCCCCGTCCCCGGGCGGGCGTGCGGAGGCACAACGGGGCCCCCACCGAGCATCCCCCCTCCCCTCGCCATCAGGGCCGGTAATTAATTACTTGGGGAGAGGGAAATTACCCCCCTTAATTACCACTTTTCGTTATTCCCCTCTAACCGCCTTAGTGAAGGGCTTATGCGCTTACAGGAGCCGGTGGGTCCCGAGGGTAGGAGATACATATGGGGGGTCTCCAGCCCCATCTCCCACCTCCCCGCAATCTCGGCCCCGCAGTGCTCGGGGGGACGGGCAGGGTGACACCTCCAGGGCGGCGAGCGGGGGGGTGGCTTGGGTGTCGCGGGGTTTAGGGTTACAGGGCTGGGGCTCAGCACCTTTTTAATTCTTCATCGCGTGGCTGATTGATCCCCCCCGCCCCACGCAGACACTAAAGATTAAGAGGGTGACAAAGAGGCGGCTGCTTACACAGCGCCCGCCGCTAAGCCGCCTTGAAGAGAGCAAGGCAAGAGCCCCGCTGGCCGCAGAGCTGCCCGAGCGCCCAGCGCCTGGATCCGGGACAGGACAGGGACAGGACAGGACAGAACGCCGCTGCGGGATGGCTGCGTCCCCGGCGGGGTCGGTGGTGAGCGCCGGGCTGGATGAAAGCCCCACGGGTAAGAGCTGGTTCCGCGGGACCGGGTGCGACACGGAGGGATGTGGGTTTTTCTCTGGGAGGGCCGGGCCCCCTCTGTGGTCATTCCCCAAGATGCCTGGGGATCCTCCTCATGGTTCTCCTCTGGGATACTTGGAATCCCCATAATGAGATATTTGGGGTCCTCAACTGCAGTTTTTCTCTGAGATGCCTTTGATCATCATGGCCTTTTTCTGAATGCCTTTAGTCTCCATCGTGGTCCTTCGCTGAGATATCTGGGGGTCCCTATTATTGTTCATCTCCAAGAACACCCAGTGTCCCCATCATAGTTTTTTGGGATGTTTGGGTTCTCCACTGCCAATCTTCTCCGGAATGGCTGGGCTTCTCTCCATATTTCTTATCCTGGGTGCCTACGGTCCCCATCATAGTCCTCTAGGATGCCTGGGGTCTTCAGCTGTCATCCTGAGTCCCCATCATGGTCCTTCCCTAGGCCAGGATGCCTGCAGTGCCCAGCCCTCTCCGTGGTATCCATGGTCCTTCTCCTTTGTGCTCCTTCTCCAGGATCCCTGAGGTCCCCAGCTATGCCCCTTCTCCTGGATTCCTAGGGTCCCTCCCTCTCCTGGATATCCTTGGTCCCCAGCCCTTCACCAGGATCTCCACAGTTTCCTGCTGTGACTCTTGTCTAGGGTGCCTCATGTCCCCAGAGCTGTCCGTTCTCCAGGACACCTCCCAGACCTGACTGCAGCCCTTCTCTGGGATGATCAGTCCCCTTCCTGGGGCCCCTGGTGTCCCCATCCCTAAGAACACCATTTCATCCCTTTTTTATTTTTCACAATTCCTGTGAGAGCTCATCCTGCATCACTGTGTGCT